>NC_139600.1:13863496-13986525 GCF_946808225.1 Silurus aristotelis | reverse complement strand
GAGAGAGAAAGAGAGAGAGAGAGAGAGAGAGAGAGAGAGAGAGAGAGAGAGAGAAAAGGGAAACACCTTTCCTTGTCTATTACTGTAATGACTTTATTACATAAATTATGGCTGTGGAAGTGAATGAGAGCTGCAGTAGCTGCTGCACCTGTGTCCTGTGTCCTGTGTCTGTGTCCTGTGTTCTGTGTCCTGTGTCCTGTGTTCTGTGTCTGTGTCCTGTGTTCTGTGTCTGTGTCCTGTGTTCTGTGTCTTATGTTCTGTATCTGTGTCCTGTGTCCTGTGTCTGTGTTCTGTGTCCTGTGTCCAGTGTTCTGTGTCCTGTGTTCTGTGTCCAGTGTTCTGTGTCCTGTGTTCTGTGTCCAGTGTTCTGTGTCCAGTGTTCTGTGTCCTCTGTCCTGTGTCCGTTATTAAAATCTCAGTTTATAGACAGAATTTTAACACTAGGACCAAAACTACAGTCTTGACAAATCCCACAAATCCTTTCACAAATAACCGCCAATTTATGACCAATTAAACAATTAGGGTGCGTCCCAAAACAGCCAATCTAACCAGCCTTTTTATCTTTATATATATATATATATATATATACACAATCATTTATAATAAACATGTTATGATTTCTTTATTCGCTCGCTCTTCTGAAATCTATAATAATAATAATAATAATAATAATAATAATAACAATAATAATAATAGAACCTCATTTCTTTTTTTTTTTACTTTATGTTAACACGGAACCTGAAATTTGAAGTGTGTGTGTGTGTGTGTGTGTGTGTGTGTGTGTGTGTGTGTGTGTGTGTGTGTGTGTGTGTGTGTGTGTGTGTGTAAAATACAGAGTAAACATTTCTGAAACCTCGAATTCCTGCCATAAAAGTAAAAAGTGATCTTACTTTATGAGGCAAATTCACAAGCGGCTTTTAGAGATATTTATGAAGCGAGTGAGTTAGAGAGAGAGAGAGAGAGAGAGAGAGAGAGAGAGAGAGAGAGAGAGAGAGAGGGACAGAGCTTACCTTAGAAAATGCCCTCAGGGTCTATAAGGCTTCAGAGCTCAGGCTCATCCTCCAGCACCGCTCGTGTCTCTGCTACAAACTCTGCAGGAGCTTCTCCTCGTGCACTCGGGCGGAATGGACCCCCCGCTCCCTCGGTACCTGGTTTTCTCCTCTCGGACCGGCCCGTTTCCCGGGAGATTAGTGAGCGCGTCTCTCCTGGCTCGCGCGCTCGATCGCTCACTCGCTCTCAGCCTCGCGCGCACCAAGATTAATGCCCCACCACCACCCCGAACCCTCCCCTTCTCACTCCTGTCCCCTCCCGCGCTGACGTCACACCGTCAATCCATCAAGCAGCGTGGAGCTGAACTTCGGGGACCGACAGACACTGTTAATGACAGATGACGCCGCCAGTCCCTTTTCAGGGGGAAGGACAGAAACCAATACATGCTCCGAAAAAAAGAGTAAGTCTCCACAGATGACGTCACCGACCAATTTGCATCCTCACTGCTAATTGCATATTGCTCATTAAAGCGCGGAATATGAAGGACAGAGGTTTCCTGCTGATGCAGTCCAGGTTCCTTTACCCACCCCAGTGTGCGCCCTTTATCTCTGTAAATGTGTGCAACTTTGTACCATGGCGATTTTTCAGCACTTGTTTTGAGTTGTAAGAAATAAAACATTATAAATAAAAGAGTTAAAATGAAAGAAAACAGGTTGAATCACTGCAACAACCGCAGTTAAAAAAAGTCACTTATTTACTTTAAATATGACCAAAAAGCAATTTTTAAACAAAGAGCAAAATAAAAATCAGTGACTTGAACATTTGACAACTTTTACAGCTCAAACCTGGGGATTCCCCCTGGACACTGTACAGGTAGTGGGAGAAGAAGGATGGGAGGTAAACTATCATTATTACTGCAGAACGACCCTCACCTGTATGAAACAGTTTCATCTCTGAGCAGCTCCTTCAGTGGTCCTTAGTGTCTGAAGGAGCGATACAGAAGCTCTCGTCCTCCTGCTGCTATTAGACTTTACAATCAGCTGCTCCCAGTGAACCAGTCACCAAAATACACTCTGTATTACTGCAATAATAACAATAACGTTTAAAGCAACACACGTGCAATAACAATAAAATAAAAGCGTGCAATATTACCTGTGTGCAATATGTTTAATAGCGTAACTACTTATTCTCTTCTTTTGTATTTAGACATTGTGTTGTGTGTAAACTATATACTGTATTATGTTTCATATTTGCTCATTTCTTTTACTTTGCTACTCTAACAGAGAGATTTCCCCACTGTGGGAGGAATGAATTTATATCTTCTCTTCTCCTCTCTTCTCCTCTCTTCTCCTCTTCTCTCCTCTCCTCTCCTCTCTTCTCCTCTCCTCTCTTCTCCTCTCCTCTCCTCTCTTCTCTTCTCCTCTCTTCTCCTCTCCTCTCCTCTCCTCTCTTCTCTTCTCCTCTCTTCTCCTCTCTTCTCCTCTTCTCTCCTCTCCTCTCCTCTCCTCTCCTCTCTTCTCTTCTCCTCTCTTCTCCTCTCCTCTTCTCTCCTCTCCTCTCCTCTCCTCTCCTCTCTTCTCTTCTCTTCTCTTCTCTTCTCTTCTCCTCTCCTCTCCTCTCCTCTCCTCTCCTCCTCTACTCTCCTCTCCTCTCGCCACGGCTGTTTATCAGGGATAAATGCACACCATTCACCTTGACTGTTGATTTCTATAAAGCTGCTTTGAGACAATGTCTGTTGTGAAAAGCGCAATAGAAATAAACTTGACTTGACTCTTCTTTTCTCTCCTCTCCTCTCCTCTCCTCTCCTCTTCTCTTCTCTTCTCTTCTCTTCTCTTCTCTTCTCTTCTCTTCTCTTCTCTTCTCTTCTTTTCTCCTCTCCTCTTCTCTTCTCATCTCCTCTTCTCTTCTCTTCTCTTCTTTCCTCCTCTCCTCTTCTCCTCTCCTCTCCTCTCCTCTCCTCTTCTCTTCTCTCCTCTCCTCTCCTCTTCTCTTCTCTTCTCTTCTCTTCTCTTCTTTTCTCCTCTCCTCTTCTCTTCTCATCTCCTCTTCTCTTCTCTTCTCTTCTCTTCTTTCCTCCTCTCCTCTTCTCCTCTCCTCTCCTCTCCTCTCCTCTTCTCTTCTCTCCTCTCCTCTCCTCTCCTCTCCTCATCTCTTCTCTTCTTTTCTCCTCTCCTCTCCTCTCCTCTTCTCTTCTCTTCTCTTCTCTTCTCTTCTCTTCTCTTCTCTTCTCTTCTCTTCTCTTCTCTTCTTTTCTCTCCTCTCCTCTCCTCTCCTCTCCTCTCCTCTTCTCCATCTTCTCTTCTCTTCTTTTCTCCTCTCCTCTTCTCATCTCCTCTCCTCTCCTCTCCTCTCCTCTTCTCTTCTCTTCTCCTCTCCTCTTCTCTTCTCTTCTCTTCTCTTCTCTTCTCCTCTCCTCTCATCGCCTCTCCTCTCCTCTCCTCTCATCTCATCTTAATTTGGGGAATTTGGTGATCAGAACTATAATAACGGATCAACAGTTGATACTGGAAGCACTGAAAATGAGTCATTTGATAGCAAAAGTAATCAGCGATTGGCCGGGCCGGCTCTAGACATTTGGAGGCACTAGGAAAAACGTATATTTGAGACCTCCTTCCTTCTAGCTTTCAGAATAAATAGAAAACACCATTTTCTAAAAATGTTATCAGTACTTTTGTATATTTACTTAAATGTGCATTTTAATTAAAGAGTAAAAGTATGAAAGCTCATCTGGATCAGCTCTTCTTATTCTTATTCCTTGGCCATGGCCACTTGATTAAACCGTGAATAACATTATCTTGACTACACTGTAAAATAAGAATTCATTTTTATTACTTTTAAATGCTAACTTTAGTTTAATAAAATTTTATTATAAATTACTCACACAGACACACTGAATAAATCATCCAAGACTTATAGTAATTTATTTCTGTTTTTTTTTTAGCTGGATATGGACATATTTCCTTCTCCTAAATATGCACTATATAACCAAATCAACAGTGGATGTCACAGAGACAAACTACTAAGCAGAAAGAATAGTTTACTTCTGTAATTGGATTTGTATGTTTAAATGATATTTATTCGACAGCACAATGTATTTAAAGTAAAAAGAGGAAGTAGGGTAGTGGGCTATTATGATATAAACATCACTGGAATTTATAAGTTATACAGATATTCCAGGTACTTGCTTAGCTGCGATTGCTGGTTTTATTTGGAACATTTCAATTGCTTTAGTATTTTTTATTATTTTCACTGAAGTGAATTGTCAGAATAAGGTGTAATTTATTTTAATAATATTCTAGCTTCCCGCTTAGCAGCCCCCCGAGCGAGCAGCCCCTGTTTTGGGACCAGCAGGTCAGTATGCAGAAAAGTTGGATTTTGTTCATCACTGTACACAGTCTCTTCATGCATTTGCAGGGTGAAGATCCATATTTAAACAGTGATATTAACAGGTTCCACTTTAGGTGAGTGACAGATAAGACAGATATTTATATCCAAGGACAAAGAGCCTTGTCTTATGCTGCCCGTCTTGAACTAGTGTGTAGGTTTGTAGGGTTATAAAGGCCCCTATCCAAGCCTGCTCTGCATGATCTGCCTATAGCTAGCGCCGGCCCTGGTGATTGGACATTGGGAACAATAGTGAGCAGTGATTGGGCATTAAGAACAATAGTGATTGGGCATTGGGAAAAATAGTGGTCACTAATTGGGCAGTGGGAACAATAGTGATCAGTGATTGGGCAGTGGGAACAATAGTGGTCAGTGATTGGGCAGTGGGAACAATAGTGAGCAGTGATTGGGCAGTGGGAACAATAGTGATTGGGCAGTGGGAACAATAGTGGTCACTAATTGGGCAGTGGGAACAATAGTGATCAGTGATTGGGCAGTGGGAACAATAGTGAGCAGTGATTGGGCAGTGGGAACAATAGTGATCAATGACTGGTTATTGGTGACAATGGCTATCAGACAGCGGTTTTTAAAGGGCTAATAAGAAGGTTGTGATAACCCCTTTATAGTTTTAATGTCTTTGTACTCATTGCTAGTCTTTGGTTAAAAATTGATGATCTGCTACACATGAAGCACTGATTAAGAAAACTGGACAGAGTTTATTATAGACAATATGTTCTATTATCAATTCTAGCTACAGGTTGGATTTTTGGATCAGGGTGTGCATGTTATTAAAGTGTTCATAAGGTCTGAAGTGAAATAGCTGGCAATATTTGTTAATTCAAAATTAACAGTCTGAACCTACTATTCAAAGAAGGAATTCAAGCACTCCAAAAATCTTGCTTACATCAGACTCCTCATTTCAGTACCGCTGTTAGAATTGCTCGCTGCACTGTGGAGGGTAAACGATTCGTCACTTTGATTTGTAGTAATTTATCGATTTTTTTAAATCTACCTGAAACCACATTTGTGACTGAACTGAAGTGAAGAAGATGAACACTGTTTTGTTTGTTAGTGAATCTACGGTGTGTAGTCTCCTCTTCATGGTCCTATACACAGGGGCATACAGGACATTCTCCAGCTATTCATTAAGAGAGGTAAATAAAGTAGGTGTCCAGATGGTGAGAATATAGATTAATGAACCGCATGCTGGCTGAGCTCTATTTTTAAACAGCATCGATCTGTGATATGCTGAAAAGTTGAAAAAGTCCAATGCAAGCATTCCTGTATTAGAAGTTCAGATCATTAATTTAGAATTTAAATAAACTCACACTCACACACACACACACACACACACACACACACACACACACACACACACACACACACACACACACACACACACACTTTTACTTGTAAGAAGCACTAATCCTAACCCCTAATCTTACACTCAGTTGCTACGATTACATGTAACGACATGTAACCATAATGTTGCGTGCGCTAGTTTCTTTGAGACCCCTGTTGGTTGCTTGCAGAATTGCAATAGCTGTTCATTATATTTAGGGCATTTGTCAGAGCAACTTACAATTTTTCAAGCAACTAAGGGTTAAGAACCTTGCTCAAGGCACCAAAAGTAGCAGGTTGACTAGTGCTTGGGATTCGAACTCATAGCCTTCTGATCAGAAGTTCAACATCTTAACAAATGAGCTACCACGTCTGTATGCACATAAAGTGTCAAGTAATATACAAGGCGCGTGCAAGTGCAACATCAACAAGTGCAACATCAACAAGTGCAACATCAACAAGTGCAAACCAACAGTTGACATACATCAGGTGCAGATAATCATGTGACATTAAGCATGAAGGTGCAGTGGATTATGGGAATCGTCCTCTCATGGACATAATAATGAACATTCAGTCCAACTCTCTCAGTTCCTGTTTAAACACATGGGCTTCCAACTTTCATGCTTATAACATTGAGTATAAGAACCAAGCATAGGCATATTTTCAAGCTTCTGAGTTTATAAAAGCTGATTAAATACGTGTGCATATGTGTGTACTGTGAGTGTGACCAGGCGCACACCACTCCAACTGAGAACTGACGTAAGCTACAGTACTGACTGTTCAAATGTGAGGAGTGAACAGTTGTAACCTTTACCCGCTGTGTATAACCTCAAATCTGGAGCTCAGCAGAATCCTTGTGAGAGTACACACACACACACACACACACACACACACACACACACACACACACACACACACACACACACAGAGACTTGGCTAGCAGGGAGAGAGGATTTCCTCTGTTTAAACCAGCAGCGTGAGTGTTTGCCTCTGTGTGGAAGTGTGAGCGAGAGTGTTAGAGGAGTTAAAACAATACTAAAGTGCGAGAAAAGGATTCGGCTGACGCAAATATTTTCAGATACCATGACATATCAGCTCACACACACACATAAAAAGGAATTACAATTCTATAAGAAAAGAACAAAAGATCGACACGACACTGCCAAACTAGTCACAGCAAATCTTCACTTTTTTGTTATTTTCACATGGTCACATCTTTCATACACACCAGTTCATTTACACACTATGTATTTATGTCACTAACACTATGTCAGTTTGTGTCAGCATAAACCTTTTCTATCATATATATTTTTTTTTAAAGTCTTTTTTTTTTTTTTCAAAAACTTTCATTGTTGATTGATTTCAATGAATTGAATTAATATTTATTTATTTATTTTATTTTATTTTTTATTTTTTTATTTTTTTACAAAATGTTCATTCATTTTTAAATGAGAATTTTACACATTATATTCTCACATTTTTTGAAATGCTTAATATTTATTTTACAAATTTTGTTTTTAAATCAATCCTCCGCTTACGTATGATTATTTCACGTGATTGCAATTTTTTTTATGCAATTCTTATCTCATGATATTTAGAATCAAATAATTTAGTTTAATGTGATTTTTTACATGATTCAATTATAACATTCAATATTCAATAATTTTTTTGTATTTATTCATTTATTTTTCTTTCTATGTGGTTTTGTTATTTAAATGATTAATTAAATATAATTGAATATGTAAATGTAATATATGTAAATGTAATATACGTATGTTGTAATTGAACAAACTATCAAAATTTTGTTAAATTAAAGAAATTCTTTTACAGCCTTTTTTTTTTGCTCATATTTACCAGTAATGCCAATATTAATGGAGAGCAATTTATATACATAACACTAAACTATTGGGACACTTGAGTTTTTCAGCTATATGTGATTCTTCCCCCAACTATAACTGTCTTTGGATGTGGTAACATCAAATTTTCCCTTCATTTGAACCAGCCAAAACCTGTTCCAGCATGACAATACCCCTGTGCATTAAGCCATCACCATGAACATGTGCTTTCCATGGGGAGGAGTAGAAGGTCCTTAGTGGCCTGAGTTTAGACATTAACTCTATTGAACACCTGTTTGATGAACTGGAACGCTGACTGCACCCCAGGCACTTACAAATCTTCAGGTGTTTACAAACCTTTTTCCAGATTTTCATGTGAGAAGTACTGTATATGAGTGAGAAGGTGGCTCAGAGGATATGCTGCAGCCTCTCATGTTCTGCCCAAGTCTACTCAGGTTAACTCTGGGTTCTAGGGTTTCTCCCAAAAACATGTGAATAGGAGTTTTGGCAATGAAAAATATTTATGAAGTCTAAAAGAGTAGGACTATGTTAATGTCTATGCAAAACAGGATTTAAAATAAAAAAACTTACTGAGGATGAATGTATGGATGGAATTTGATGGGGTTTTTTTCATACGGAGTACAAAGTTCAATACCAATCAAATAAATCCTTTGTGTGAATGTGTGTGGTTTACGATAAAGCCTTTGTTATTATCGAATAGAATAAGCCTAACAAAAGCAATTGAAAGAGGGTAATTAGTGGATTACAAACAAAAAGGCTGACAGCATACAGAGGAGGAATAAAAAACGTGAGATAAGAGAGTAAGCAACATTAGAGAGGCCTCACCACTGTAATCCAAATTAATCCATACATCTGCTAATATCTGAAGAAAGCAGAGCTCTGCTTCACCCTGCCAAACCGCAAAACCACAAAACCACCAACATGAGAGTGTGTGTGTGTGTGTGTGTGTGTGTGTGTGTGTGTGTGTGTGTGTGTGTGTGTGTGTGTGTGTGTGTGTGTGTGTGTCAGGAACTGCGGTCTGTATGAATCTGCATCTCTGGCTGTGTGAGATATGTTTCCTTTCCAAAGCAGAGTGGTAGTGCATTATGGTTTGCGTTTAATGCATAGATATGTGTGTGTGTGTGTGTGTGTGTGTGTGTGTGTGTGTGTGTGTGTGTGTGTGTGTGTGTGTGTGTGTGTGTGTGTGTGTGTGTGTGCGAGTGTGAGTCTGTGTGTGTGTCTTTACCATGATCATGTGAATGTTGTTCAGAAGAACAATGATATTTACAGTACAGACCAAAAGTTTGGACACACCTGCTCATTCAAAGAGTTTTCTTTATTTTCATGACTATGAAAATTGTAGATTCACACTGAAGGCATCAAAACTATGAATTAACACATGTGGAATTATAAACATAATAAAAAAGTGAACTGAAAATATGTCATATTGTAGGTTCTTCAAAGTAGCCATCAAGAGAATGCCAAGAGTGTGCAAAGCAGTAATCTAAGCAAAAGGTAGCTACTTTGAAGAACCTACAATATGACATATTTTCAGTTGTTTCACACTTTTTTGTTATGTATATAATTCCATATATAATTCCACGTGTTCATTCATAGTTTTGATGCCTTCAGTGTGACTCTACAATTTTCATAGTCATTAAAATAAAGAAAACTCTTTGAATGAGAAGGTGTGTCCAAACTTTTGGTCTGTACTGTAGATACCACACAATTCCTTTGCCAACATGTTTCATGACAAAATATATGTACTGGAAGTCCTGAAATTCACAACGCAAGTTCCCGAATTTTCCCATCTATCACCAGCTGTGAAGGTGTGGACTGCTCCAGATAAGATACGACCTGAGTGAATACAACAAGCTTGGAGAATGGAAATATTTCCCAACCAAGGTGTCCTTTCCCAGCCGAAAGGAAGTGGCCCCTTTTGAAACAGGAAGAGGAAATAAAGAGTGTTTGTGAAAGGACGTAGAAAGGATTGTGACTTCTTTCAAAGAGCTTTTGTGTATTTTCTCTCTCTCTCTCTCTCTCTCTCTCTCTCTCTCTCTCTCTCTCTCTCTCTCTCTCTCTCTCTCTCTCTCTCTCTCTCAGATTTTTTTTCACCCCCAGCTAAAAGAGAATATAATTGAAGAAGAGAAGCATATTTTGTATTTGTAATGCATTTTATATATATATATATATATATATATATATATATATATATATATATATATATATATATATATATATATATATATGTTAGGGCTGTCAAAATGAAAATTAAAAAACACATTAACGCAAAATAATTTTAACGCCAATTATCTTCTTAACGCGCGATCAAGGCAGCGCACATTTCTGTTTGACCATTTTTATTAAAAATATAAATAAATAAATATAAAAGAGGTGAAATTAAAACCTTCAACACAACACACATTTATTCACAACATATTTTTAAAATGTTAAGCTTCACCAAAAAATAATGGTAATAATTTTTATCAAATTTGTTTTACCGATGCGCCAATCCCAAGTCTCAAATCAACACCAAAATCCGCCATGATGAACACATCCGGCAATTAAAACCGTCCGTGTGGAAACATAGCAAAATTTCCGTTTGGTGTCCTGATGATTTACATAATTTAAAACACCCTAATTACATTAAAACTTTTACATAATTATTTTGTCTTCATGCTCTATGTTGAGTTTGGTTTCACTTATAATAAACATGCATTTGCATGAAGCAAATATAAACATAAAACTCATGACAATCATGCAAGTCTCAAATAGATAGATGTGGTGGACAGTAACAAAGTAAATGTAATTTGTTATTGTACTTAAGTAGAAACCCTAACCCTAACCCATATCTGTACTTTACTGAAGTATTTCTATTTGGGGCGATTTTTACTTTTACTTCACTACATTTGAAAGTCAAATATCCCACTTTGTACTTTACTACATTTTGCGAAATCCGTTGTTCTTTTTAATTATAAGTGGATAAACACTTGGTGGTATCAACTTACATCTACAACATACAGTTCAACATCAGTTGACCAACAAGCAGAACATTTAGAGAGGAATAAATAATGGAAGAAACTCCAGACTCAAACTCACCACAACACCTGTGTCCTTATTTGTGCGATTTCTTTTTTTAAGTAGTTGAAAAGAAGGTTTTGGGATCATCATATTTTAAATAGATATCAATCAGTGTCTGACTCATTAATATCATTCAATTAATAGACTGCATCTCTTCTTCAACTCAAGTACATGATTTGTGTACTTCATTCACCACTGGAAATCCACAATGGTCGAGATTTTGCTGAAAAGGAAGCAAAAAGGAGCTTTTTACTCACCACTTCACTCATTACTCACATACTGTCAAGTAATAAATGCGGAGGCAAAGTTAATAAAAGCTAGGTCAATCAATGAGATGACAAGAATGCAGTTGGCAGTAGTATTACCATTAAAGTCCACATGTTGATCCACACAGACGATAGTAAGAGGTAAACTATGTCATGGACTGATGTGCTGCAAAATAAAGCTAGATCTTTTAGTGGAACCTTGTGAATGTGACCAAGTCATGGACTGGTGTAGGTGAGGTGATTTCTATCTATCTATCTATCTATCTATCTATCTATCTATCTATCTATCTATCTATCTATCTATCTATCTATCTATCTATCTATCTATCTATCTATCTATCTATCTATCATCACTGGAAAACCAAATTGAAGGTAATAATAAATCAGTAATTGTGTAAATTAATGTAATTTGATACTTTAATCAATTGATCACATTTTTATGCATGCCAAATGAAGGCATGAAGAGAGACAAAAATGGAAACAAAATGATTTTTGCACCATTTTAACACAGTTTTTCTCAGTTGCTCTGAATTGTTTCTCAGATCAGAAATGAAATTCTCAAAACTACTTGTTCATCTAAAATTTCTATTAAACTTTTATTTTGTAAATGTGTTGAATTGATAAATTGTGCAGATGAAAGTTGAATGTCACTAATGAAGGCGAGTAAAAGGCATCAGATCAACCAATAATCAACTCGTTCTCTAAAACAGGTCAAAGGTGAATCTTGTGAACCTTCAGTGGGAGAGTGAATACAGCAAAACAAAGAACGATAAATTCTGAAAATGGATAAACAACTAAGAAATGAACAAACACTAGTACAGTACAGTAAAAGTGTCAATTCTGTTCGGTCTCTTGCAATCAATATAAATCAAATATGTAATCGAATAAATGAATTTGTGCTGCTGAAATTCATCGCTGCCAAACAGAAGGAAGTCAAATTTTGTGCATTTTCAGTCACTGTGATTCAAACTATAGTTTATATCAAGAAATCCTGAAACTGTGCAGAATCATACTGACAACACGACTAAACATTCTGATGATCTTTTTAACAATGACGACTTTTCTTTCTGATGGGAATGAGATGTTCATTAACACAAATACTTACTTTTGAGAGCTAAACTAATGATTAAAAAAAAAAAAAAAATACAGGCTTTGGCAAGAATTCCAATGTTTTTTGCTGTTTGTACACATTGTTTTGAGAAATCCACTGGTTTGCAAATTTTAAGGATGATTTGAGAAATGTTCCAAAGCAGCTGAGAAAAACTGTAATAACAGAGGTCTCAAGAAATATGTAAAAAATTATATACAATTACATTATCATGCTGGTAGAATCCAATCATCCATTTAAGGGACACATAGCTTCAGACAGGCTTGTTACACACACACACACACACACACACACACACACACACACACACACACACGCACACACACACACACACACACACACACACACACACACACACACACACACACACACACACACACACACACCTTCTCCTTCTCCCGTCTTGATCTGTCCTTCATTTGTCCCTGTCACATTTATTCTTCACAGGCAATCCCATCTATATCGATTTAAGCTGCAGAGATAAATGATAAGATAAGGACAGGAAGAACGAATGCTTTAAATCAACACGCAGAAATAAACAAAGGACAATTTCCTCACTCTTCTACCTCTCAAAAGGTTCGTAAACAGCTACAGTTTTGTCCCATGTACATGTACACATTCCATATTGTCCCTTTTAATTTATTATACCACTCAATATTGCAAACAAACACAATTTTTTTTTTCATTTAGGAAAAAAATACCAAAACCAAATATCTAATATTAATTTATGGCTTATACATTTTTAAAGATTGTCAGAAGACTTATTTGAAAGTCTCCAACAGACACATATCCACATGTGTAAATGGGTCACGGACTAAGAATACCACTAAATTAGTGCTCATTTTAGTGCTCGGTTAGGAGGCAGGACTTGAGTCTTTGTTTGAAGATAGACAGTGACTCAGAGTGAAATAACGCTCATCAAAGGGAAATATTTCATGTTGTAGAACATCTGCAAGACAATGTATATCCTGTTATAACTTCCTGTTATCTTCAGCACTCTTGTCCTCATGTGTATATATGTGTACTATATATATATATATATATATATATAAATGTGTGTGTGTGTGTGTGTGTGTGTGTGTGTGTGTGTGTGTGTGTGTGTGTGTGTGTGTGTGTGTGTGCATGCATCTGTGCCTGCGTATGTGTGTAAATGTGACCGCTTGTCTTTGTGACTGTTCCATCCCCTGCAGCAGCTGTTCCAGTGGATAAACCTCAAACTCCGGCAGTTGTCACGATGCTGCTTTGGTGATTGTACGTCAGACACGAAACAGAAAAGAATGTAATGGTAGGAAGGGATTGTCAAAATGTAAAGAATATCCCAGAAGGCATCAAGGGAGTGATGAAAAAATGTAACAGTACATCATAGTAAATCACATAACAAACCTCATATGCACACACGTATTGTATATATCCCTGGACTAGTATCCCATGCTGTGTGCCCCTGCTGTGACCCAGTATACCTTATGATTAATAGATTTATTTTAAAGGTGCTCAGTGTGTAATTGCTGAAATGTAGACTATGGGAACTTCAAACCTGGGGAAAAACACCAATCGACCTCAGAAATCACATTGAATCTTTCAGGTTAAAACACCAATTTATTGTTTTTACTTGATGAGAGGAGGGACACGGGGTATATCAGTAGGAGAATGCTGAGGATGGAGCCACCAGGCAGGTGAAAAAGAGAAAGGCCAAGGAGGAGGTTTATAAATGTGGTGAGGAAAGACATGCAGGTTGTTGGGTTGAAAGAGACGGATGTAGAGGACAGAGTGATAATGTTTATATCTTCATACAGTCCTCTAAAAATATGAATAACCCTTTTTTGACTTAATAAAAAATTTCTAATTGTTAAATATAAGCCTGTGTTCCATTGATTTACTCATCTTTTGCAGCTCCATGGTATCATTGTTACACCTAGTGGTAGAAATTGAGACATGCACTAATACTACTGAGGCCCATTGGGACAGACATAATGCTGCCCCATGTTCTAGTGAGGAGCAGCAGCATTGTTAGGATTGACTAGCAAATACATGAATAGCAAATCATCACAATATAAATCTTTAAAAAAACAATTCAGCAAAACTGTAAGTGCAGACAGCTTGTCTGTGAACAAAGCTATTTCTATTGTATGATATATTGCAAGGACTAAGAGATGGAAAGGAGAAATATGGGGTGGATGATTTCAACATAAATACATGTGAATACTCGTTTCCTGCATAAAAACCTTGAGGAAAAAAAAAGATGAATGTCTCCATTTTCCGGCGCTCATTTTTTTAGGGGCTGGTTTGCGGTCTTTGTGTGTGGTTTTGGAGATGAGACAACATGAGGAAGAGAACTTTATTATCATTTCTCTTTTACAACTATGTACTCTCAACCCAAGCAGTGCTAAATGTGTTTAAAAGGAAGTTCTTATAAGTGATGATGATCCCCGAAACGAAAGGGAGTTTTGGGAAGCCCTAATTTTTTGAGTCCATGCAGGACCATCAACATCAGTAGGAGGTGAGTCACAAGTGCAGCTGTCTCACACCCTCACACCCACAACGCATACATTTCTGAGGTATTTTTTTAAAAGCAATTTTTTTTTTTTTTTTTATCACGATGATAAGCAATCTCAATACAGCCACACACACACACACACACACACACACACACACACACACACACACACACACACACACACACACACATCATGAAAGATCACAGGATGTGAAAGTAGAGTGAAAGATGAGAAGGTTAGCCCACCCCTAAGAACAAAAGAAGTAAAGAGAGGAAGGAGAAAGACCTAAAAAGGGCATTTGAAACACATCTTCAATCAAAGCACAGATCCCTAGTGTTTTCTTACACATGCACCATCTATGTGTGTGTGTGTGTGTGTGTGTGTGTGTGTGTGTGTGTGTGTGTGTGTGTGGGCTTGATGCATTTGGCACCAATTCCTTCAGCTGCACAGTGATACACTGGAATGCTTTGGATAACATTTTAGAGAAGTCAAATTTGTGCTACTCAGCTTTTTCCTCACACAAGTGCAGATTCTGGGTGGAATCAATAAGAACTATTCAACATATATAGTAAAAAAAAATAAACAAAAATCCTGGAGTTTGTGTTTTGTGAAGTTAAAGGGAGGAAATAAAGTCATTCTGAACTATAAACTACTGTAATGATGCACGGAATGATTTCTACACACGTGCCACACTTACTATAGTGCGTCATTTTAACAAGCAGAGGTGTAAAGAGAAACTAAAAATCATACTTGAGTAAAAGTATATAAGACTTTAAATCTAAAAACCCCCCCATTACAGGTTTAAAGTCACCATTTCCAATATGACTTGAGTAAAAGTCCTCGAGTGTCTGATTTGAGCAGTACTTGAGTATTTGACTCGTATTGAACGTAGGCTTGAAGATCCGCTCGTCCTCAACACCAAGACATGTGTTAGTGAAAAGGAAAAAAAACAGGTGATTTGTGAGGTTTTATTTCCTAAAATACAAATCAAATTGTACACTTCAACACTGCATTAACCATCAACGCAACAACCATCAACAAAAAAAAGTAGTCAAGTAGAAGAACCATTAGAATTCAATAGAAAAGTACATGTATTGAAGCATCAATGTAGTTGAGTAGAGAGTAAAAGTTGCTTATATCTTTAAAACTCAGTAAAAGTAGAAAGTAGCCAAAAAATAATTACTTTAGTTCTAGTAACAGACTTTATAACCCATTATAACTATTGGATGCCTCAATCCGATTGGTCACATGGTATCAACTACCTTTCTATGCCTTTTTATTTTTTTTTAGCAAAATCTACAATCACCGATATAATAAGTTTTTAGTATGGAGATGTTTAATCTCTAATCACGACCTAATAGACACTTGAAGTGTAACCTTGAATGGGTGAAAGTTCGAACGTCTATCACAAAGTAAAGCAGGAAACCAATGTAAGTGTGTATAATTTATTTATAAAGTGCAAACTCTAAACACAGACAAATAAAAACAGCACCAAAAACTACTAAATAAACATGAATTCGATTGTGGGTAAGACAAACCGTGCAGAGGGACATGTGAGACAAAAAGTGCAGGGACAAATGTGTTTGAATACCAGTGAACATATGACATTTATGGTATTTGGCAGAAGCCCTTATCCAAAGCGATCAAGGATGATCTCATTTCTATACAACTGAACAGTTGGGGGTTAAGAACCTTACTCAAGGCCGCAGCAGGGGCAGTTCGGTTGTGCTGGGATTTGAACTCATGACACTCTGATCCAAAATCCAACACCTAGACATACTTGATAAGATGCAATGGCTTGTGGGAAATATTCCTTAATCTTCCTCTTCTTCTATAATCTTCTTCTCTTTCCAACCAACCACCCGCATGTCAATAAACCTCCTCCTGGTTGTCCCGATTAACATCATTCTTTAGTACATTTTTCATTTGCAATTATTGACAAGTTAAAGAAATGTTCTTAAAGAAGAACACAAATGCTGTTATAGAAAAATAACCCACAGGGTGAAAACAGTGACTGGGCTTCATGTCAGGCGGCAACGTGACCACACGTGTACAAAAATAAAATAATTGCATAAATAATCATTTTAATAATAAAGTATTCTTTAAAGCACATTTGTATTTACAGAAATACAAAATATAAATCAATAAGAAATAATCAATTATTTCTGAAATATTCAAATGGACTGATCTCCATATGATTTTCTATTTAAAATGATAAAGAGATGAAACATAGTGAAAAGTGTTTGTCTGACAAGATAATCGAAGATTTTTTCAGAGAGCTGGACTGTGATTGTGTGTGTGTTATATATACAGTGAGGAAAATAAGTATTTGAACACCCTGCTATTTTGCAAGTTCTCCCACTTAGAAATCATGGAGGGGTCTGAAATTTTCATCGTAGGTGCATGTCCACTGTGAGAGACATAATCTAAAAAAAAAAATCCAGAAATCACAATGTATGATTTTTTAACTATTTATTTGTATGATACAGCTGCAAATAAGTATTTGAACACCTGAGAAAGTCAATGTTAATATTTGGTACAGTAGCCTTTGTTTGCAATTACAGAGGGCAAACATTTCCTGTAGTTTTTCACCAGGTTTGCACACACTGCAGGAGGGATTTTGGCCCACTCCTCCACACAGATCTTCTCTAGATCAGTCAGGTTTCTGGCCTGTCGCTGAGAAATACAGAGTTTGAGCTCCCTCCAAAGATTCTCTATTGGGTTTAGGTGTGGAGACTGGCTAGGCCACGCCAGAACCTTGATATGCTTCTTACAGAGCCACTCCTTGGTTATCCTGGCTGTGTGCTTCGGGTCATTGTCATGTTGGAAGACCCAGCCTCGACCCGTCTTCAATGCTCTAACTGAGGGAAGGAGGTTGTTCCCCAAAATCTCGCAATACATGGCCCCGGTCATCCTTTCCTTAATACAGTGCAGTCGCCCTGTCCCATGTTCAGAAAAAAACCCCCAAAGCAAGATGCTACCACCCCCATGCTCCACAGTAGGGATGGTGTTCTTGGGATGGTACTCATCATTCTTCTTCCTCCAAACACGTTTAGTGGAATTATGACCCAAAAGTTCTATTTTGGTCTCATCTGACCACATGACTTTCTCCCATGACTCCTCTGGATCATCCAAATGGTCATTGGCAAACTTAAGGCGTGCCTGGACATGTGCTGGTTTAAGCAGGGGAACCTTCCGTGCTATGCATGATTTCAAACCATGACGTCTTAGTGTATTACCAACAGTAACCTTGGAAACGGTGGTCCAAGCTCTTTTCAGGTCATTGACCAGCTCCTCCCGTGTAGTTCTGGGCTGATTTCTCACCTTCCTTAGGATCATTGAGACCCCACGAGGTGAGATCTTGCATGGAGCCCCAGTCCGAGGGAGATTGACAGTTATGTTTAGCTTCTTCCATTTTCTAATGATTGCTCCAACAGTGGACCTTTTTTCACCAAGCTGCTTGGCAATTTCCCCGTAGGCCTTTCCAGCCTTGTGGAGGTGTACAATTTTGTCTCTAGTGTCTTTGGACAGCTCTTTGGTCTTGGCCATGTTATTAGTTGGATTCTTACTGATTGTATGGGGTGGACAGGTATCTTTATGCAGCTAACAACCTCAAACAGGTGCATCTAATTTAGGATAATAAATGTAGTGGAGGTGGACATTTTAAAGACAGACTAACAGGTCTTTGAGGGTCAGAATACTAGCTGATAGACAGGTGTTCAAATACTTATTTGCAGCTGTATCATACAAATAAATAGTTTAAAAATCATATATTGTGATTTCTGGATTTTTTTTTTTAGATTATGTCTCTCACAGTGGACATGCACCTACGATGACAATTTCAGACCCCTCCATGATTTCTAAGTGGGAGATCTTGCAAAATAGCAGGGTGTTCAAATACTTATTTTCCTCACTGTATATATATTTTAAATAGTTTCTAATAGAGAGTAAAATTGTCCTCAACAGTGCCCTCTGCTGTTTAAAGCTGGGTAATACAGTACATTTAGAATGACCAAAGACTATCATTCATCAGTCATTGGTCAGTAGAATTAAAAAATTTTGATTAAACAGATTAAGGGTAAAAATGTTTTTACATGTCACATGTACTTAACAGTTAAATTCTTTCTTTGCGTATCCCAGCCGAGGTCAGAGAACAGGATCAACTACGATACAGTGCCCCTGAAACATGAAGTATTAAGGGCCTTGCTCAAGGACCCCAAACTGGTAGCTTGGCAAAACTGTCCAGAGCCTTAACCACTGAGCTACCAATTCTACCTTGTTATGAACAAATCATACAATACAATGTTTTGTGGAGACAAAATGAGCAGGAACATTATTTACCTCAAACATAACATTAAATTATTAATTAAAAAAAGATACATTATTGAAATAGTGATTTCGCTTGCTAGCATGTAGCTAAGTCAGTTGTATAGACAAAGCAAAGGTTCAGTAATGCTGCAAATGAGGCAAAACCGTGTTGCTTTTTATGGGGTGGGTCCAGGAGTCAGTGGTTGAGTTGAATCTCTTAGGACTCCACTGGATATTTTATGCTGAGGCGTAACAGATAAGTCACGGAGAAATATGTATGTTACGTATGTTAAATATATGTGGAAGAGAGAGAGAGAGAGAGAGAGAGAGAGAGATAGAGAGAGAGAGAGAGAGAGAGAGAGAGAGAGAGAGAGAGAGAGAGAGAGAGGAAGTAACATCAAGCATGTCCCATCTGCAAAAAAGTTTCTGCAGTCCAAAAATAATTGCCCAGTAGAAAAAAAAATCCCAACGAATATAGCCTGTTGTATAATTCATTTCGTTATCGATGGGGGTTATGACTCGAGGGAGATCGTGTTCATTTTTATCTTTAATTAAACGCAATTTGGTGCTATTCTTACCACCGTGTGCTTACTGTAATGAGTCAAGCATATTGCTTACTTTAGGGATTCTGTAAATCCCGCTAGGCCACACGGCCGAGCTGCACTACAGCATCGTCTCCATTCTAATCGATATCATTGATCTAAGCCACTCTGATAGGCAGGAGAAGAATAATGAGAGCGCTTGTGCGAGATTTGCTTTGCCAGCATCTCACCATGCCTCTGAGAAGAAACCTATACTAGTACCTACAGAACAAAGGATAGAAATGCTGTAATAGAAATCTACAACAGAAGTTTATAAGTGCCTCTAATTTTGTAGTAACAGTTTGGGGAAAAAACCACTATATAAAACTCAAGTGTCCCAATACTTTGGTCCATATATAAAAAACCAATGCATGAGGTCTTATTTGATATTATTTGTAGGCTGCATGCTGTTGTACTATCGACAGTCGACTGTAACCACACGTTCTCTTGAAATGTACTCAATTAAAAAAAAAAATCCCGATTAAATCCATTGAATGGCTCATGTTCGAATTATTCTTTTCCACAAGTCATCATTAATGATGAGGAAATATATTTAATATATTATTAATGAAGATAATGGACACAATGCAGATTATATTGTGTAATAGTAGAAATGAGTGCAAAAGTCCAAAATAATCGCATTGAGAAACAAACACAAATGAAGAATCAAAGAACAAAAACAAATTAATTGTAGAAGAGCCACAGAAACAATGTGAGACCAATGTGAGATGATGATTGGTGTGTGATGATGATTGGTGTGTGATGATGATTGGTGTGTGATGATGATTGGTGTGGGATGATGATTGGTGTGAGATGATGATTGGTGTGAGATGATGACTGGTTTGAGATGATGATTGGTGTGTGATGATGATTGTTGTGAGATGATGATTGGTGTGGGATGATGATTGGTGTGAGATGATGATTGGTGTGAGATGATGATTGGTGTGTGATGATGACTGGTTTGAGATGATGATTGGTGTGTGATGATGATTGGTGTGAGATGATGATTGGTGTGTGATGATGACTGGTATGACATGATGATTGGTGTGAGATGATGATTGGTGTGGGATGATGATTGGTGTGGGATGATGATTTGTGTGTGATGATGATTGGTGTGGGATGATGATTAGTGTGAGATGATGATTGGTGTGAGATGATGATTGGTGTGTGATGATGATTGGTGTGTGATGATGATTGGTGTGAGATGATGATTAGTGTGGGATGATGATTGGTGTGTGATGATGATTGTGTGAGATGATGATTGGTGTGAGATGATGATTGGTGTGTGATGATGATTGGTGTGTGATGATGATTGGTGTGAGATGATGATTGGTGTGAGATGATGATTGGTGTGTGATGATGATTGGTGTGAGATGATGATTGGTGTGGGATGATGATTGGTGTGTGATGATGATTGTGTGAGATGATGATTGGTGTGTGATGATGATTGGTGTGGGATGATGATTGGTGTGAGATGATGATTAGTGTGGGATGATGATTGGTGTGTGATGATGATTGGTGTGAGATGATGATTGGTGTGGGATGATGATTGGTGTGTGATGATGATTGTGTGAGATGATGATTGGTGTGGGATGATGATTGGTGTGTGATGATGATTAGTGTGGGATGATGATTGGTGTGTGATGATGATTGGTGTGAGATGATGATTGGTGTGGGATGATGATTGGTGTGAGATGATGATTGGTGTGTGATAATTGGTATGAGATGAGGATTGGTGTGTGATGATGATTGGTGTGAGATGATGATTGGTGTGGGATGATGATTGGTGTGAGATGATGATTGGTGTGGGATGATGATTGGTGTGAGATGATGATTGGTGTGTGATAATTGGTGTGAGATGATGATTGGTGTGTGATGATGATTGGTGTGTGATGATGATTGGTGTGGGATGATGATTGGTGTGAGATGATGATTGGTGTGTGATGATGATTGGTGTGTGATGATGAATGGTGTGAGATGATGATTGGTGTGTGATGATGATTGGTTTGGGATGATGATTGGTGTGAGATGATGATTGGTGTGTGATGATGATTGGTGTGGGATGATGATTGGTGTGAGATGATGATTGGTGTGAGATGATGATTGGTGTGTGATGATGATTGGTGTGGGATGATGATTGTGTGAGATGATGATTGGTGTGAGATGATGATTAGTGTGTGATGATGATTGGTGTGAGATGATGATTGGTGTGGGATGATGATTGGTGTGAGATGATGATTGGTGTGAGATGATGATTGGTGTGGGATGATGATTGGTGTGTGATGATGATTGGTGTGAGATGATGATTGGTGTGGGATGATGATTGGTGTGAGATGATGATTGGTGTGGGATGATGATTGGTGTGAGATGATGATTGGTGTGTGATGATGATTGGTGTGGGATGATGATTGGTGTGAGATGATGATTGGTGTGGGATGATGATTGGTGTGAGATGATGATTGGTGTGGGATGATGATTGGTGTGAGATGATGATTGGTGTGAGATGATGATTAGTGTGTGATGATGATTGGTGTGAGATGATGATTGGTGTGGGATGATGATTGGTGTGAGATGATGATTGGTGTGGGATGATGATTGGTGTGTGATGATGATTGGTGTAAGATGATGATTGGTGTGTGATGATTGGTGTAAGATGATGATTTGTGTGAGATGATGATTGGTGTGAGATGATGATTAGTGTGAGATGATGATTGGTGCGAGATGATGATTGGTGTGAGATGGTGATTGGTGTGGGATAATGATTGGTGCGAGATGATGATTGGTGTGAGATGATGATTGATGGAGTGATTCGTGGCATGTGATCTAGAAATGGAATTGCAGTGGTTGCTGGGTGATGTAGCCCATATTCTATAATCCTGAACGATATAAAAAACATGGTTCCACCTCATTCTCTTAATCATGTTACATTTGGAAAATTCCACAATTAACATGTAATATCTTAATCTCAAAGTTCTTTAATTAATTTTATTTCATTAATTTTCAAAATGATTTTATTATTATTTTAACTAATTAATTATATTAAATTATTAATATAAAAAAATTATGTTTCCAAAAAATTTTCCCAAATTACATCTTAGTAATTTAATAGTCATTCAAAGGCCACGCGTCATAATTTTTTATCCGTTTGTTTACATTTAAAGTTGCAACGTCCATGAAACGGATTCCCTTTATCACTTGTGTTACAGCAGCTGTCTACAGCTCTTCCCTCCACTTGTGTACGCTGTTTCTAGAGAAATAACGCATTAAAACTTCTAAAAAGCCGGTTTTCAAAATCAGCACCTCCTGGCCAATCATAATCGAGTATCCAACACATTGTGGAGAAAAACTGTGGTAGAAAAAAGGACAAAAGAGAGAAAGAAAAGACTGGTGACTAAAAGTCTTGTTGTTGTAAAGTTTAATGTTTTGTTGTTGTATTCATTCCAATCAGCAGTACATTCATATATAAGAAAAGTGAAACAGACCTTTGGGTTTTAATTCGGATATTTAGCATCAGGGCGTGTTTACAAATAAACTGAAGGTAGTGGGTGCAGTTGATTGACATATCTTGTGTCTTAGAGTGTGTGAAATGTGAGTGTGCGGTGCTGCGACACAGTGTTAGATGAACAACAAGAAGGCATGGCGTAGGACCGAGGTTAGGAATTTCAACCGAATTCTTTCTACTCATTTACATTTATGACATTTGGCAGATGCACGTATTTAAAGCGAATTATAATCATTTCATTCATACAACTGAGCAGTTGAGCATTAAGGGCCTTGCTCAAGGGCCCAGCAGTGGCAGCTTGGTGGTGTTGGGATTTGAACTCACGACCTCCTGATCAGAAGTCCAACATATTTACCTCTGAGCTCCGTTTTACTCCTGAAAAATATACGTCTTGCTTTTAATTATAACCCACAGAGAAAAAAAGGAGCGAACACAGAGTTACAGCGTTTATTAAATAAAGACAGATTATCGTTATCCATGTCATCACTTGTGCAGTTTGGTTTCGTCTACAAAAGCAGTCACATTTGTGCCATCGTGTCTTAACGCTAAAATTCATTAAAAGTGTACCTTCAGTTAGGAATATACATCTATCCTTTACCAGTTTATAGCTCTAATAGAATGATTTCTTATATAGATCTAATAATAAAAAGAGCTCACGTAGGACCTCTCGAGCATTCCTCAAAATTAATTTTACATACATGATGCAACTCCTTTTAAAATAGCAACAACATCAACAACAACGAGAAAAAAAAAAACATTCACGATATGACCGTTTCGAAAGAAGAGATGAAAAAGCATAAATAGAGTATGTTGAGTCGTCTCTCCGTTGGCGTAGGGTCTTAATTAATCATCATAATCTATAAGTGATGAAATATAATTTATATCTGATACATACATTCATTCACAACACAGTGCTTCCTGGTTGGTTGGTGATAGAAAATAGCTCACAAGAACAATGTTTAAAATGAAAAATAGAGTACACCATTTACAGCATTTACTTCCTGTGTGTGTATATGCACGTGGGAACACACTCACATACACACACACACACACACACACACACACACACACACAGGCAGCTGACGATGAACATATTATTGCAAACAACACCTATAAGCTAAATGCCCATCAATATGTGCAGAAAAGAAACCATCAATACATGAATTGCAGAGCACAACATTAGGACCTTTGGTACTTTTAGGAACTCAACACCAGTTTTCATCTTCCTGCTTTATTGATTCACATCCTTCTACAGAAGAACCTCCTGCAGCGTATCAAAGTTCAGTCCACATGTGGCGCCCCTAACAAAAAAAAATAGCTACTATAATGTAAATGATGTAAATCACACATACAACATCGAGTAAATATGTTACACCCAATCGGCGACTGATTCGGAATCACAATTTAGAAGTTCAGGGTCTCTGACATCATCTTCCACCAATCCATAAGCTCCTCTTTCTCTTCCTCCTTCCGTTCCTCCAAGGACTCCAACTCGAAATCGAGCTGCGATACAGAAACACATGCATACACACACTCAGAACTACAATTCGCTTAGAACAACACATCCTGATAATGTAATGTATGTTTGATCTCTTTATAGTTACGTCCTGCTAGAACTTTATATATTAAAGCAGCAATAAACAACCTTTCCCACAATCATCATTACTTAGACAAATCGCTGAAACTACTGAAATTGGATGAACTGTCCAATGCGTTATTAAAAACTGGAAGGGCAGCAGGAAATCATCATCTTCGAGGAAGAAATGTGGTCGGAAAAAAATCTTGAATGATCCTGATCGGCGATCGCGTTTGGCGAAATCAAATCGTAAAACAACAACAGTAAAACTCACGATTATGTTTGTTTAGTAGTGAAAATAAGAGCATTTCCACACGCACGATGCGAAGGGATCTTATGGGATTGGGAATAAACAGCTGTGTAGCCTTAAGAAAACCACTTTTCAGTGAGGCTAATCGGAAAAAGGGCTTCAATTTGCTAGGGAGCATAAAAACTGGACACTGGAGCAATTGAAGAAGGTCATGTGGTCTGATGAGTCCAGATTTACCCTGCTTCAGAGTGATGAGCGCATCAGAGTAAGAAGAGAGGCGGGTGAACTGATGCACACATCATGCCTAGTGCCTACAAGCCTGTGGGGGCAGTGATATGATCTGGGGTCGCTGCAGGTCTCGGTTCAGCAACGAACTGAATATACTGAATGACCAGGTGATTCCATCAATGGATTTTTCCTTCTATGATGGCACGGGAATATTCCAAGGATTGACAATCCTTGCCGCCACAGAGTCCAGACCTTAACCCCATTGAGAATCTTTGGGATGTTTATAAACATCTTATTTCCCCATACTTGCACAATCATAATAGTTCCAGCACTGCATTATAAGAGCACATTGCATATGCGTTTGATAAATGTGCACACAAGTGTATTGAACTGGAAGGCAGACCTCAGAACCGTTTCAGTAGAACCAGGTTCCGCACTCCATGACGTGTGTTTATGCGAATATGTGTGTGTGTGTGTGTGTGTGTGTGTGTGTGTGTGTGTGTTTACCCGAACAGCAGGGCTGTGTGGAACAGCCACTTTCTTGGTCACGGTAAGATATCCAGGAGCTGACGCTGACACTTTGTAGTTACCGGTAGCTAGTAAGCGCCAATAATCACCTTCCTTAGCTACAAAAATATAGAGGAGTGAATAAGATTGTAAAAAGTGTCAATTACAATGATATGTATTAATTATAAAAGCAATAACGACACTAATGGCATCAGGTGCGGTATAAATTCATTTATATATTATTTTTTGGAGTCAATAAACTAAATATCTCGAGAAATATATGTGTACTTCCTGTACTAACTTCATACTTAATACACAAACTATAGTTCATTATTTGGAAGAATAAGTAAATAAATGTCATTATGAATCATTCAAATAGGCAGTAAAGTGTAATATTGTGAATCATCTCCATGTGTCACACTATAATGATTTCATTCAAGATACTGAGACGTTGAGAAATATTACATATGGCCTTAATATTTTAATTTGCAGACCATAAAAATCAATATAAAATGACTACAATTGTATAATAAATGTAAATATTAGTGTAATATTTTTTCTCATCTCAGAAATTACCTAATACCTGTCCGAAGGTTTGACTATGCACTATGCCATGTTGCCACTAGATGTCAGTATTGGCATCATGTTCATACGTTGCCATTTTTGTCACTGCTTCGATATTTTCAGTCTGTCGTTAATGAATTTGTTCATTTATTCGTGTTGTTTACCTGAGGTAATGTCATGGTCAATGCCCTCCACAGAAATAGAGGCGTTGGAGATGGGATTTCCCTGAAGATCATGCACAAAACCCTTTACTCCACGATGGACCTTGGGGAGAAAATAAGAAAAAAAAAATAGAACAGCTGTAAAATATAGAAGATTATTTAGAAGTACAGTCAGCGATTCTAGTACACATGAGCTGATGCTTGCTGTTAACAGCTTCCTTCCTTAATGGCTATAGCAAGAGGGCGAGTTTTCTGAAACAGATTATGCAGAAGCACCTCCTCGTCCTGCTCTACCTCATTTGTTTTTTTGTTTATAGGCCCGCAGTGTTGCAGCGCCTCGTCTGAGCAGATGTTTTATATAAAGCAGTTAGAACTTTACCTGGTTAGAGCATTAACGTCTTTGAAGACAGGGACAGATATGTGAAACAGCACTTAAAAACACAAGCACAAACCTGCGAGATGTAGTTGACGAGAGAGTTGCGGTTCTGGTCCCAGTACATTTTGAGCATGTTCTCCAACGGAAACTTGTCACAGCTCAACTCCAGTGTGATCTCAAAACAGTTGCTGCTTAGGTAGTTAAAGTCCTGCATGCCTGAAGAAAAGAGGAAAAGAAAGGTCATGGGATGTTTTGTGGAAATCACACAATTGCACAATAAAACGAACCACTCGCTGCTGGTTATCTTTAGGTTGACCAAGGAGCTTCAGTGTGGTTCGCACACATGGCTTTGTAGATTGTAGTGTAGCTACTTTATCTGAAGAATAATTCTGTAATGTATTTGAGTCATTTGAGAGGAATTGGGACATCAGAATGTTCCAGCCATATGTGGTTCTTTCCAAAAACCATTACCAAAAAGTTGGATGCACACAATTGTATAGGATGTACTGGGTGGGATTAGTCTCAGTGTATGTTGAAGTGGGTGGGATTGGTCTCAGTGTATGATGGAGTGGGTGGGATTGGTCTCAGTGTCTGATGGAGTGGGTCGGATTGGTCTCAGTGTCTGATGGAGTGGGTGGGATTGGTCTCAGTGTCTGATGGAGTGGGTGGGATTGGTTTTAGTGTCTGATGAGTGGGTGGGATTGGTCTCAGTGTCATCCATAATAATGTGTAGTTGTCTACCTCCAGGCACACTGTACCAGGCCCCTCCATTGGTGATGCCCTCTTTGAAACTGGAGTCGTCATCATTTTTGCGGCACGGTGCTCGATTAGGGTCCGACATCACCGGGTTAAAGCTGGAGTATGCCTTCGCCAAGCTCTTAAACACTACGTCGTCTGGGCTGGCGCTGTACTCGTGAGTTGACCCTGAGAAGCAAAAAGAGATGGAGAGATAGATAAGTGATAAAGAGAAATAATCTGCGCTCAAACATCTCCATCCACCAAACCTCCACCTGCTGCTTCATCTGCTACTTATTTCAGTCCTCCCTCCAAAAATAGTTATTAGTTAAAGCAGGTCTTTCCGTTCTGCCGCTCGCGTTTAACAACTGTGTTTATATTTTTACTGAGGCTCATAAACACGACTGTTAAACAGGTGCTGCTTTGTGGAGCTTGGAAAGGAAACACTTCGGAAGGCCACATGTGTGTGTTTATGCTGCTAAATCTTGTAGGGAAAAAGTCTAAAAAAGTGTTACAGACTCTAAAGAAAAATGTAGCCACAATATCTGCATGCTAAGCTAGTTATGCTAGCTATGCTCTCAGATATTTGTGATATATTTGTGAAATATTAATAACCATGAACTTCTCTAAAACAAGTTTACATACTTTTACAGTATATATACATACTAGCCAAATTCTAGCTAAATTCTCTCAGTACATGTTTTTGGCTAACAGTTTGGCTACTGATAGCGTACTTGTTTTATGACATATTTGGGCTAATATTAGCTACTTCGGGTGATTTGTATGTCTTTTAATGGATAGTTGAGGTAAAGAGATATTCTTTAACCTTTCATGAGCATTTTAAACACTGATTTCTAAAAAGCACTCATGTAAACTGTTTAAACATTCCTACTGAGGAATCTAACTTGGTCTGACATGCCTAGGAGGACCATCTTTTTTAGCTGCTTTTTCAGCTTCTAGCTAAATGATTTGCTATTTCTTTCCATGTGACTGTTTCTTATAGTAGGATGAACATTATAGGCAATAATATAGAAACCATTTTCTGTCTACCTACCAGCCTTTACTGCATATGATCTCAAGTTAGACTAGACCAGAGTGTGTTTTTGTGTTTTGGCAGCTGTTTAGACTAAGCTGGATTTTTTTGTGGGGGTTGTAAAGAACTTAAGCATTTTAGGCCTCTATACAAACAACCTTCATGGTGGAAGCTTTGAGCTCGGGGTCAAAATGTGTGTGCGTAGATGAGAGTTCTCTCTCATACCACTTCGAGTTTCATCATATGGGTAATTGGCCACCACGTCTCCTCCATGGAGGTTGGCTGACAGCACAAATGGGATGTCCATAATCCAGTGAATTACAGCCTTCGTCTCAGGAGCAAGCTGCAAAACACACAAAGACATTAAGCTTTTTTTTTTGCAGTATGACAGCACTTGATTGTAATTCTGACCACCACCCATACTGCCCATCTGCTAATTCCCAACCACCACCCAGTTCCCATGTGACTCCTCAAGGCATGTCACGCAACCTACGTTTTGAATTGCTCAAGCTGTGTTTCAAAGCTAGAGAAAAGCCCTAACACCTAGAGAAAAGCCCTAACTGTCAACTCTATAATCTCACAGGACTGGTTGCTGTAATTGAAAGAGGAAAGAGAGTGTTTCATCCCTCTAAATCAGACAAAATAGACAATGTGTTGCACTGAATTTTACAGCCAGCTCTAGAAACATTGCTACCCTTGACAATATAATATAATATATATATATATATATATATATATATATATATATATATATATATATATATATATATATATATATATATATATATATATATATATATATATATACAGTGCCTTGCGAAAGTATTCGGCCCCCTTGAACTTTACGACCTTTTGCCACATTTCAGGCTTCAAACATAAAGATATGAAACTGAAATTTATTGTGAAGAATCAACAACAAGTGGGACACAATCAAGAAGTGGATATTTCAAATCCGTGCAAAAGGCATGGCGTGCAAAATTATTCAGCCCCCTTAAGTTAACACTTTGTAGCGCCACCTTTTGCTGCGATTACAGCTGTAAGTCTCTTGGGGTATGTCTCTATCAGTTTTGCACATCGAGAGACTGAAATATTTGCCCATTCCTCCTTGCAAAACAGCTCGAGCTCAGTGAGGTTGGATGGAGAGCATTTGTGAACAGCAGTTTTCAGTTCTTTCCACAGATTCTAGATTGGATTCAGGTCTGGACTTTGACTTGGCCATTCTAACACCTGGATATGTTTATTTGTAAACCATTCCATTGTAGATTTTGCTTTATGTTTTGGATCATTGTCTTGTTGGAAGACAAATCTCCGTCCCAGTCTCAGGTCTTTTGCAGACTCCATCAGGTTTTCTTCCAGAATGGTCCTGTATTTGGCTCCATCCATCTTCCCATCAATTTTAACCATCTTCCCTGTCCCTGCTGAAGAAAAGCAGGCCCAAACCATGATGCTGCCACCACCATGTTTGACAGTGGGGATGGTGTGTTCAGGGTGATGAGCTGTGTTGCTTTTACGCCAAACATAACGTTTTGCATTGTTGCCAAAAAGTTCGATTTTGGTTTCATCTGACCAGAGCACCTTCTTCCACATGTTTGGTGTGTCTCCCAGGTGGCTTGTGGCAAACATTAAACAACATTTTTTATGGATATCTTTAAGAAATGGCTTTCTTCTTGCCACTCTTCCATAAAGGCCAGATTTGTGCAGTATACGACTGATTGTTGTCCTATGGACAGAGTCTCCCACCTCAGCTGTAGATCTCTGCAGTTCATCCAGAGTGATCATGGGCCTCTTGTCTGCATCTCTGGTCAGTCTTCTCCTTGTATGAGCTGAAAGTTTAGAGGGACGGCCAGGTCTTGGTAGATTTGCAGTGGTCTGATACTCCTTCCATTTCAATATTATCGCTTGCACAGTGCTCCTTGGGATGTTTAAAGCTTGGGAAATCTTTTTGTATCCAAATCAGGCTTTAAACTTCTCCACAACAGTATTTCGGACCTGCCTGGTGTGTTCCTTGTTCTTCATGATGCTCTCTGCGCTTTAAACGGACCTCTGAGACTATCACAGTGCAGGTGCATTTATACTGAGACTTGATTACACACAGGTGGATTCTATTTATCATCATTAGTCATTTAGGTCAACATTTGATTATTGAGATCCTCACTGAACTTCTGGAGAGAGTTTGCTGCACTGAAAGTAAAGGGGCTGAATAATTTTGCATGCCCAAATTTTTCAGTTTTTTTATTTGTTAAAAAAAGTTTGAAATATCCAATAAATTTCGTTCCACTTCATGATCGTGTCCCACTTGTTGTTGATTCTTCACAAAAAATTACAGTTTCATATCTTTATGTTTGATGCCTGAAATGTGGCAAAAGGTCGCAAAGTTAAAGGGGGCCGAATACTTTCGCAAGGCACTGTACATATAAATGAATGCACACATAATTATTTATCACAAAACATTTGTTTTACTGATGCGTCAAGTCTCAAATCGAGCCCCAAAATCCGCCATCCGGCAATTAAAACCGTCCGTGTGGAAACATAGCAAAAGTTCCTTTCGGTGTCCTGATGATTTACATAATTTAAAACACCATAATTACATTAAAACATTTAAAAGAATATTTTGTGTTTCTGCTCTAATTTGAGTTTGGTTTTACTAATAAAAAACATACATTTGCATAAAGCATCCATGTTTGTCCATGCCCATGCCCATGTTGATTAGAGTATAAAAAAACCTGAAAAGTGCTAATTTAAGGTAAATTAAGATAAGATAAAAATTAAGTTACGACTGAATGTGAGTTATATTACACCACATATTATATATAAATATGTGTGTATATGAGATTTTGCCTGCACAAAACCTTACTTACTTTTCTAGTTCTCTCTAAGTTCTTGGTTTCTCTTGTTTTTGTACCTTAGTATTTTCATCCACGGCTTTCTTCATGTTTTTCAGCAGGTGGTTGTTTGCTCCTCCGTCTCTCTCGTTCATGTAGACGATACGGTCCAGGTCTGGAAAATTTCGGTTTAGATCGATACCCTGCGCGTTGCTGCGTCCGACGAACCAATCCTTCATCTCACCAGACTAAACATACACACACACACACACACACACACACACACACACACACACACACACACACACACATGCAGGCTGTCAAATACAGCTATGTATTGCATTTACAACTAATCTTAGTACTTTCTATAAAGTTTGTGTTTTATTTTTCTGAAAAAACTGCATCCTTCCCCCCATGGTATGAAGGTAAGGTTTACTGCATGGCACAGATCGTAGTGTATGCGTGCGATCTGTGCATCCATGCGCCTTGTATGAGCCCTTACCTGCGAAGCGGCTTTCTCAAAGCCGTCGGGGTTCATGGAGGGCATGATGTGGATGCGGGTGGAGTGGATCAGGTTGATGATGGTGTCGTTGCCCTGTTGATACTCATTACACAGATACTGAGCCAAATAGATCAACAGCTCCCTGCCAACCGCTTCATTGCCATGCATGTTCCCAATGTACTTAAACTCTGGCTCACCTACAACGCACACACAAAATATGTAGTTATAGATATTGTATATATATATGTATAATATATTCATATATACATATATAAATGGAAATATGGATTTCTTTCACTTAGCACGGGGATCTATCCTGGATTGTTAGATGGTATCACAAAAGGTTTTTTAGACCCACAGTATAACATTTCATGTCTTTGAGCCATAAAAGAACGTACATAGTTTGCATCAAAATAGGTCAGAAAATCCACGACATGTACATGCGCGCGCACACACACACACACACACACACACACACACACTTAAAACAGATGAACACAAGATTGTTTAATTGAGCCACAGCAGCAGCAGGAGGTAACTCTATTATATTTCTATTCTATGCTGTATATAAAAATGTATTGTGTGTATGTGTGTGTGTGTGTGTGTGTGTGTGTGTGTAGGTGTGTGTAATAGTGGGTTCCTTTTGTAATAAAAAAATTATTCTTTGAACTCCTCTAAAAATACATTTAAAGCTTTGACAGATGGTAATGGCAAAGCGTTTCCCAGAGCCGCCCACAGGAAACATTTATGTGTGTGTGTGTGTGTGTGTGTGTGTGTGTGTGTGTGTGTGTGTGTGTGTGTGTGTGTGTGTGTGTGTGTGTGTGTGTGTTTTTAAACAATTTAGGGTGGCATTTATAATTTCTGTAGCCTGAATGATGTATGTTGCCCATTTTCAGATTTTCAGCAAAACTTCTGTTTCAAAACTGATTAAAACCTGTTCCAGCATGACAATACCCCTGCACAAAGCCAGCTCCAAAAAGATATGCATTAAATTGGTTGAAGTGGAAGATCTGTAGATCTGCTGTAGAGCTCTGACCTCAAATATATTAAACATCTTTGGACAAATATGAACGCTGACTGCACCCCAGGCCTCCTCACCTTACCTACATCAGTACCTGACTTTATTAACACCCTTGTGGCTGAATGATCACAAATCTCCAAAAGCACACTCTGATCTTCCCAGAAGAGAGGAAGTTATTATAACAGCAAATGGGAATAAATGTTGAATGGGATGTTCAGAAAGCACATATGAATCTTATGCTCAGTTGTTTACAAACTTTTGTCTATATAGTGTACTGTATGGGTCAAGATCAAAAGTGTAAAAATTATGGAACAAATCACTCTTCAGAGGGAAAATGTCATTTAGGATTTACACATGATTAAATACTTCAATCCAGCCAATCATTTTCAACTAGAAGGCAATTGTACAAATGTGAATTTCTGATTTCCCAGTAATAAACACATATAAACAGCTCTCCAGTTGTCCCAGAGCTCCACCTTCATAGAGCTGTAATTCCATACTCTCTTCATAGTGAAAGATACGTACAAGAAATAATATTGAAATATTTTAAGCAGTTTTCATAAGTTTTCTGTTGGCACATAAATACACTGACAGACAAAACGTTTATTAGCTTTTTAAGATCATTTAACCAAAACCAACCAGTTTAATTCTAGTTTCTGCAGACAACAAACAGTAACAACAATAACAACTAACACTTTAGTGTTTATTTTATTACTGACTTTTTTGTAACACATGACTGAGAAGGTCAGGATTTCATTTGTAGAAACGTGTATACCAAATGTTCATTTTGAGCTAGGAGCATTATATAAGCAACATAAAGCCAACCAGCGACACATCAGATGTTTTCTGAACATCTGGAATTATATTATTATAACCATCCAAATTTCTCAGAGCTTGTGCTTTTTTTTTGGTGGGGGATTGGGGGGGATGGTTGGGGGAAGAATTAAAGTTGATAAAATAAATTTGAACATTGTGTGTATATATACATAGTTACATATATATATATATATATATATATATATATATATATATATATATATATATATAATGTAAATATTAATATAATGTTATATTAAATCCACACACAGGCGATTTCCACTGCCTCACACACAAACACACACACTTTAGGCGAGGTTCACTCTCCAAGCGACTAAACTTAAAGGCGCAAGCTGGACACATATCCAACATCTGCCAAACTCGTTAACATGGCTCTAAAAGCATTCTTCCCTTCACACACACACACACACACACACACACACACACACACACACACACACACACACACACACACACACACACACACAAACACACCTTTACAGCCACACACACCATTACAGCCACACACGCCAATTACCCTCTGTCGTAACATCTGGCACTGTTTTTCTCCCTCGTTTCTGTGCTTTGTGTAACGATGCGTTTCTACACGTCACAGATTTCCACTTTGGGACAGCATGTAACCTTTAAGTGCATTAACATAATGATTTTTTTTTTTTACACACACATAAATCCCAAACGAGATGCAGCATTGTGTCTTTTTTTTTTTTTTTTTGCATAAGCTGTTAGGAGTTAATTTCTGCTCCAGTGTTTCATTATAAACCCCTATAAACATTGTGTGCTAATGTATTATGAGTATTTGTTTAACAGAAAGCCTAAAACTATTACTTCTGAAGTCTTAATACTCTTCTCCTTTCCAATATATAATTGTTAGTTTTTTGCACTCACTCTATTTGGCTCCCTTTCCCTCTTTCTGGTCAAAATCCCAGTCAACTCTACTCCTTCTCTTAAAGATCTTATGATTAAAAACACATGACACTCACTCCCTCACTTGTATAAACGCCCTGTGGAACAAAAGATGAAATATGGACTGATCTTAAACTAACAGAGACTGAAAGAAAAGCTGGGGTAAGAGGGGGAGGGAGAGAAAGACAGACAGAGACAGAGAAAGAAAGAGAGAGATCAAACTGGGAGGCAGATTAATCCGTTCTTAGACCGAGAGAGAGATTTCGTTATATAACGATGAAAACTCGCTCTCCTCTCTTCCTTTTCTCCTCGCACTCCTCCATTCTCTGACATTTGCACTTATATTGATCTGGAGCTCAAAAGGAGACAGAAACCAGATGGAGGATGAAATCAATCTCAGAACTGATACCCGCCATAATGTGCGGCGTTTCCAACCAACACTAATCTTTCCACCTGTTATGTCCATCCTTCTATCCATCCAACCGGCTATTTGTTAAATAAACAGTCCAGCCTCTGACGCTTGCTTCTTCATGCATTAGTCAAACATGGACAGAATTAACACACACACACACACACACACACACACACACACACACACACACAGAGACGTCATTTCGGTGACCTGGTTTCTATGGATACCATTACAAAAGGTGGCGTTTACCTCAAGATAAGCATGAAAAGTGCTGAGTCATCATGGAAAAGGACACTCGCTCTCAGTGTCATTTGTTTTCGCTTTCAAACACTACAATGTGCAACCGGACCTGGTTCCATCACCCTCACATACAGCGTGAAGATTTTTTACCTCATCTTAATACCTATTCTACCTGAGACTCGTTTTTTTGTGTTGCAAAAAAAGCAGAATATAAATGATATATTCACATCTGTCAAGCTAAAATAACACTATTGATGTTAGCATCCATGATGACTAGTTGGATGTGTAGTTTGTATCCACATTTCTCCTCTTTCGCAGTCCGTTTCCTTCAACCCATTAACCTCGTTGTGTAATTTTAAACAGGAAGGGTGAAAACGTTCGAGAGTATACAAACTTTTAGCAGTAGTGAAAGATGTTTTGAAAATGTATTTGTTTATGAAGTGTGAAATGTAGTGGCCGATGAGTTGATGTTCAGAGCACTGTGCTGTCATGTCTCTGAAGAGAATGAGTTAGCAGGACTGTCCAGAGATTAGCTTTGTTCAGTTAGCAGGCCACCTACCCACAGTTTCTTTTGCCCCCAGACATTACAAACTGTTTCTTTATATAAACTCTGACGCTAACTTGGGTATTGCTGTAGTTTGAGCTAAGGAAATGGTGGTTACAACCGTGAAGGCTACTTTGAGCTGTAAAAAAATAAACAAAGAACTTTATGCTTGAAATATGTAAGCTAGCATGGATGATAGAGCTCATGTGTAAAAACTGGATTTCACATAGAAGCAAGCAAAAATCCAGTCAGATTTGTTCACATTATTACCTCAGATTGCTCAGTTTTGCACTGTTAGCTCACTCAGCTAGGTTCCAAACACATTTGCTCACTATGGAAGGATGTTTCTGTGATGTTCAGTGAATAAAATCTGTCGCTAAGCACCTGGGACATATACAGAGGACATTTCTACGCTAAGGCTGCTGTTCTTGCTAGCATTAGCCATTACGTAGCTGACATATGGATGTGGACGAGCAGTCAGAGAAAACTAAACTGTAGTGAAAGGTGAACATTTTCCTAAATGACTTAGAAAAGACTACAACTCCAATAATGAAGTCTAGAATACATTCTTAAATTGCCTGCTGTGAAAAAAAATTACGGTGTCGCATCGCGTGAAGATTTTCGGTTTCGTTGACACAATTTTTAATACACACGAGGATAAGCATATGGAAGTGCATAAGAAGTGAATTAAAATGCAAATATACCAAACAAAGAGCGTGAAATTAACCCTAAATAACACGAAACAGATTCACAACCATAAACCTGAGCCACACCACAGAAACATCCGTGAATGACAAACAAGAGATAAAGACTGCTGGGAAAGGAAAGACTTATTAAGTGCTAATTACAATTAGGCTCAGGTGTAAGTGACATTTGATGGTCATGTAATGGTACAATGGCTGATAGGAATTAGAGTCATATTGCAGCAAAGACAATTTTTGAGTATAACAATGCAACTTACATGCAACGTTTTTAGATTTTGTACCCATTTTGTGTCAATGGACAAATTCGTCATAAAAAAATAAAAAATAAAAAACAGGTAGAGAAAAAGGTGTGTTATCAAATTCATTCATCCACGAAATAGCTGATTAATTTTATACATCCTTTTAAATCTAAAGCTAAAAAAAGGCTCACAACCAGAAGGTTTAAACACACACATACACACAAACCATTTTAATGGAGGCGCAGATGTGGCAATCTACTTTATTTATTATTAATGACTATGCTGACAGGAAATCATCTGAGTCCACCTAATTACCCCAGTCTCTTGGTTTGCTTTAAAACAGGCCATTCAACAATGAAGTAAACAACTTGAGTAACTAACACTAGTGGCTGTTTTAGCAATCTTTGGCTGTCCAGTGGTTCTTGATGGCCATTCTTCTTTTTAACACCAAACACATCTTATGTTTTTGTGGGCCAACAGCTTTATTTACATCTCTTCGTACCACAGAACTGCAGCTGCAGCTCCAGATGAGTTTAGAAAACCCCCGGGCGTCTACATTTGTGGTCAGATAAAAGAAAAGGCTTGCTGTTATGTTCTTGGCATGGACTTGGTGTCTGATTATAGACTCCTCGCTGTGCACTACACTCTCCCAGACATGCTAAGACAGCTAGGCTCGTTTTTAGCTTTCCTAATTATCGCCCGAACAGTGTATATTTGCATTTTCAGACATGTTTTTGTGCTCAGCTCAAGTCACTACACACTTTTGTCTCATTTCACTTGTGCATTCTCTCCATGTTATGGAATAGACTATGGGCCTGTGTGTCATCTCGTGCTTATACCCAAAAGATAGTCCACTTTTGAAAACAAATCAGGGGACAGGTCACTATTGTCTGCATTGTCGTTGATAGTCACTGCACCTCGTTGGTCTGTATTTGCATTGAGCTGAACTTTTCTCAACTTTCTTGCAACCTTCTCAAAACTAGACACAAGGGTCGCTGTCAGTCATCGCAAGAGTATGTTGGTCACGGGAGTGTGAACTCGGATCGTTTCAAATTTATCCGGATTACTGTAGACATAGACTTAGGTGTTAAAGCATTCGATTCCGAAGGTCATGAGTTCAAATCCCAGCCACACCAAAATGCCAGTCCTGGGCCCCTGAGCAAGGAGTAAGATTTAACCCTTAACCACCAAACTGCTCAGTTGTATGAATGATTATTAATGTAAGTCGTTCTGGATAAGGTATGTTTTTTGGTGAATCTAATAGAAGCATGGATGTTGACTTGGACAAAAACCCTATGACCAGGTGCCAGGTGGCGCGCGTCGGGGATACAGCGAGAACGCGAGCGCGCGTCCGAGCTAAATCTCCTCTCTGTGCGGGAGCGCGCACGGCTCATCACCCTAAGCCGATAAAACCCCAAGGCGACGAGCTTCTATTCTCGGCTTCACTCTTTTATATATATAAAAGCCAGGGAGGATCAGGACGCTGTTTTACGCCTTGTGTGTGTGTGTGTGTGTGTAAATTATGGGAAGGATGCCCGAGTGCGCTCGCGATGTGCGGGGGCGAAGTGGAAAGACATCTGTTAGCAATATATATATATATATATATATATATATATATATATATATATATATATATATATATATATATATATATATATATCGAGCGGGAACTAATGATAGTGGCATTTAGGAAAAAGAGACACCTATTAAGCTGAAAGAGGTGTTTCCTTTTACACGCACGCACGCACGCGCGCGCGCACACACACACACACACACACACACACACACACACACACACACACATCAGTGCACCAGGCACTGAAGCCAAGCATTGTGTTATAAATATCATTATAGAACCCTGTCTATAATGTGTATATATTACAGTATATATATTAATGTTTCACAAAGTATAAATGCATTTTATTCTAAGCCCCATAATATAATTGTTCCTGCCCCTATAACACCTACAGAAGTCCTAATGAGTCCCTCTGTTTAAACATTCAGTACTGATTGATTTGCAGCATTTTTGCACCACTACATAAAAATGTACATTACAGATGCTGAATTTAATCTTTTTAAATGGTAAAACTAAAACCTGAGACCAGTCCTAGCCTGCAAAATGGCGTCTTGTGCATCTCTAAGACAAGTCCAGGTTGCAGCCCTTCTTCTCTGCAGCACTGCACTGATTGCCGGTGTGCTGGAGAAGGATAAATATAGGACAGATCTTTGTATTTAGGACAAATGCTGATCAGGTACGGTGGCATATGATTTGGTGCGCACCTGCAATCATCATCATCATCATCATCATCATCATCAGTCAGTGTCACTGCTGATCAAATTATATAAAGCTGTAGATTGTGGTCATGATGCTACATGATGTTGCTGCAGGTGATTATGCAGGTGTGCTGCACGAGAAAAGCAGGTCGCCATTAACGCTTAATTGAACGCGGTGTACTTGATGAGGTCATAACGCGCGCGCCCGACGCGTGCGCGCCCCCCCCCCCCCCACGACACTGACCAGGCTCGTGGACGCCCGGGTTGTCGCTCATCTCCAGGACAAGCAGCTCGCGGCCCTCGGCGCTTTCTCCCACCGTGTAGATGCGCGCGATGGACGGACACTGCAGCCACACGGACACCAGGGCCTTACGCATCTCCTCGTAGCGGTGGTACTCGAACGAGATCTCGCCGCTGTCCGCCGCCGCCGCCGCGGCGCTCGCGCCCGGCTCTAGGAGCAGCACCGCCGCCGCCAGCACCGCGTACAAACCCGCCACCACCTTCATCATCATCATCATCATCATCGCTGCTCTCGCTTTGTGTACCGCGTCTAAAAAAGGAACAAAACGCCTTCTCTTTATTCCCCGTAGCAGCCTTTATTTTTGCTCCAGATCTTCTCCAGATCCCTCCTCTACCTCCCTCTCTCTCACACACACTCACTGCTGCGTCGTGTCCCGTATGAAACCGCAAAGCTTTGACGTGCGATGATGATGAGAAGGAGGAGGAGGATGGCGCGTGCGCACTTCGAGGTAAACCTGTCTAAATGGGACCCGATGCAATCACGGTGAAAAAAAAAATTGCAGATGCACCGGCAGAGGTCGCGCTTTCCCCTGAGTCTGGAGAAAGTTTTTCTTTTTTTTTTTTACAGTATCTATGTATAATGTTGGCATGTAATATACACACCTGCTATGCTGTATGGTTATATGGTTTAGAGGCAGTGACACTGATAAAAAAAAAGGACATGAGCTGAAGCTGGAGGTGGCAGAGTGGAAGATGCTGCGGAGTGACGAGAACGGACAGGATTAGAAATAGGTTTAATAGATGGACGGTGCAGGTAGGACATTTAGAAAACGAGAGGAAAGAGGCGTGATTCAAATGCTTTGGTCATAAGTAGAGGAGGTGCTGAAAATAGAGGAAGGAGGAGGTTTGAAAAAGGTAGAAGTAGAGGATAGAGTGATATGGAGACGGATGATCCGCTGTGGCGAAAGAAGACGATGGAGGCAAGAAGGGGAAAGAAACAATCCCTTAGAGTACAAAAAGGGAACCCAGTCACATAATCAATTCATTTCCTATTTCAGTCACTTTAGGACCGAATTGCTCAAAAGCAAGAATGATAACCAATATAAAACAAAAATGACAAGATGAGACGGAAAGTCATCCCATTTGTCCACGAGAAAGAAAGCCTTGTTTATCCCAAGCCTTCAGTGTTAAAAAGCATCCTAATGAACAAAACAGATTTGTATCTCAAGCAATAAAAACCCACTAAAGTAAAGCACTTTAACAATGTTATGTGCTGTTTATAAATACCTTCATTATGTACCTTCTCTTCTTCGTGTTATCTAATAACAATTTACTTCTCAATGTACCCTGACAAACGCTTCACACATAATGACTGTTTCTGGATTTCACAGCATTGAATCACATGAAAGACCTTTCATTCACATCGAAATGTGGAAAAACATGAACAAGTTCATCCACCAATGAACAGAAATCCATGTGACCTCTGGGGTTTTGCTTTAAAACCTTGACAGTGAGAGAGATCAGATCAGAAAACGATGGTTAGACAGATTTGAGATTTACACCGATGATTGAGCAGGAAAACATCTGACTGCTTTACCTGCTCTGATGACACATGATCAATCCTTCGCAGGGGTGGTGAGCTAGATGCCCAAAATGTTAGAAAATGATAAAATCGGACAGAGGCAAGATTTCATTATAGTTTATTTTGTTTTTTCTTCAGGCACATCATTATATAATGCAACTGCATAACATTCCAGATATGTTGTTGTGTTTGGAAATAGTGTATAACATTATTTGTGTAAAAGCATACGATAAAAAAAATGACTCTTAAATTACCCTCTGTTGTCACAGGAATCTCAGAAACGTCATTCACAACAAACATGAAAAAAAAATATATATATATATTTTATCCAAAGTGCTTCAGGGATCGTTATTTTATAGTGAACGCTTGCATCGCTGATTATCGTGACCCGATCAGACAAACACTTGAGATCACAACAACCCACTTTGTAGATGTGAGGTATAGACATACACCATGCAGACAAAAGTATTGGGATACCTTTTTTTCCCCAGACATACTGTATGTGCTCCTTCCCCAATCACCACAAAGTCGGACGCACACAATTACATAGGACATCTCTGTATGTTGTAGCATTACACTTGAACTAGAAGACTCAAACCTGTTCCAGCATGATAGCTCCATGTAGATATGCTTTACATGGGTTACAGTGAAAGATCTCCTGCTATAGAGGCTCATCCATATTGAACACCTTTGGGATGAATGTGAACAATAACTGCACCCCACACCTCCACACCTACATCAGGACCTGAATTTACTAAGATCCTCGTGGCTGATCTTCACAAATCTCCACATAAATCTGAGGAACATCTCCCCAGAAGAGGTGAGGTTAAAATAACTGCAAATGCTGACTAAATGTGGAATGGGGTGTTCAAAAAGAACATACGAATCTTATGCTTAGGTGTCCACAAACGTCTGTCCATATTATGTATTATTAAATGCTGATGTTCTAAACATAAATAATAATAAACAACATACAAAAAGATTCAGAGCAAATAAGAGATGATGAATTGCTAATCCGATTGTTTTGTTCGTTTGGTTCTCTTCTAAGATGCACTGTGGTGAAACAGGTGAAAGTTTGCTGCTGTTAATGTGTTCAGTTCAGTCCAATGTGAGAAACATTATGAGAAGTGTGTGTGTGTGTGTGTGTGTGTGTGTGTGTTACTCGTTTTTCTTCCGGGTCTGTTTCTGTGTGTAGCTGTTGTACTGGTCATCGGTGTTGAAAAGTTTGTCCCACCAGGTGAAGGTGGAGCCGTAATTACCCACGAAGTTCATGTGGTGAAAGTCATGGAAACGTGCGCCGGCGTAGAAGGGGATCAGGTGGAGGGGATTCAGAGGGATATCGTATCCACTAAACAGAAAATATAAACCGAAACATGTGCTTTATGTTTGCCCTTTTCTATTAATTGCTTTCTTTATAATTAAAGTTGCCAGTTTGAATCTCTTTATAGTCGTGAAACATGATAAACAGCTATGTTTCATAATCCGGCGCAGCTCGAGAAACATGCCAAGTCTAATCATGCTACCATTTTTCTTCTTAAGACTAGAAAAGAAGCACCTCTGAGGTAAATGTTGATGCCCCTGAAGGATTATGTACTGTTTTTTTTTACATTCGCTTACAAGGTACAGATAAAACACAAGCGCTTCATGCTAGCTGCTTAAATAATCACCTACATCGTTAGCTAGTTTATGCTCCTGTTGCCTAGCAACAGTGTTGGGATTTAAGCATGGAGTGTTTTGTCTTTTTAATGGATGGAGCTAAATTAAGTGATATTGGATTAATAGTTGTTTGAAATGTGTGTGTGTGTGTGTGTGTGTGTGTGTGTTTCGTGTACCTGTGCACATCGATGGTCTCCAGCAGACGGAAGGTGACCCATGCCCATAAGAGCGCCATATGATTACAGAACACCATGATGCCAATGAAAAAGCCGGCACCCAAGATCAGTGTCTCCAGCGGATGAGCATATTCTGCTTGCATACCAAATGGAGCCTAAAGACACACACACACACACACACACACACACACACACACACACACACACACACACACCTTTTGGTCACCTTTCCCCTGATTGCTCAGTTTATTCCGGTGTCCAGCTTTTGGAAGAGTCCTGGTTGTGCCACACTTCTTCCCTTTTTAGAATTATGGAGGTCATTGTCCTCTTGGGAATCTTCAGTGCAGCAGGAATTGTTTTGTAGTCTTCCCCAGATCTGTGTCTTACAACAATCCTGTCTCATGACCTGGTTTTTGCTCTGATATACATTATCAGCTGTGAGACCTTTTATAGACAGCTGTGCATCTTTCCATATCATGTCCAATCAATAAACTTTTCCACAGGTAAACTTTAGTTAATGTGTAGAAACATCTCAGCAACGATCAAAAGAACTGGGAGACACATGAGCTCATTTTTCAAGCGTTGCTGTAACGGGTCTGAATATTTATGTACATCTGATATTTCAGTTTTTTTTATTTATTAAAATAAATGTACAGACATTTCTAGAATTTAGTTTTCACTTTGTCATTATGGGCTGCTGATAGATTCTATTTTCTATATGACGAGGAGAAGCCCAGCATTTCCGTAGCTTGTATATTCTTTAAATTGTCAGAATCTCTTTAACACAGTCACACTTAAGCAGGTCAAGTCGCTTAATCTCTCATGAAATGCTCTCATAGCTCGAACCCTTGTCATCCTCAATATCAATTGAAGCTGAAATGATTCCTAAAGTAACTTGAATACACAAAAACACTGAGGCGTTTAGTCCATTTAACTACACATGGAGCACTGTTTCCCCACGGACCATTATTATTGACGCACCACAACGCTAAACTCTGGAGAGCTCTGGACCGGAAGCCCGTTTCCGCCACATAAGAAAAAACTGTGCCTAATTCCGACTATTTTTCTCACAATTCCAACTTCATTTCTTACAATTCGCTCGCAATTCCGACTTTCTGACTTTTTTTTTTTTTTTTAGCCAATCAGGTAGCATCACCTCCTCTGTAGTGCCAGAAAGTTACACATTGAAAATTTGACGTGCTACAATCAATAGAATCGCATGGTATTAAACTAAGACTAGACAGTAATCTGATACTAACTACCACAGTGTTGTTATTGTTACATTGGTATTTTCTGCTCAGCTTTTCTAGATCTGTGACACTCACCGTGAAATCATGGTGAACTTTGTGGATGTATTTGTAAATTCTGCGGTGATGAAGAGCTCGGTGCAGGAAATAGTGCCACGTGTCCTCGATCACGGCACAGCCGAAACACTGCGCTAACAGATACGGCCTGAGGGAGAACCAAACAGAATGTGTTTACAGAAGAACTGTTAGGTGTTGTGATGGATCATTGGTTATTCAAATTCATATGGTATTTGTCATGTAGACTATATGGGCAATAGTATTGGGACACCTGACATTTCCAGCCATATGAAGTTGGCACACAATTATAGGAGGTCTTTGGATGTGGTAGAATTACACTTTCCCTTTACTCGAACTTGGAGACCCAAACCCCTGTTTCAGCATGACTGACCCTGTGCACAAAGCCAGCGCAATCAAGATATGCTTTTGAGTAGAAGATCTTGTAGTATATCACTACCACTTTTTTAAACACCCTTCGGGCTGAATGAAGACAAACCTCCATAAACTGTTAAAATTATTACAAACAGGGACTCAATGTGGAATGGGATGTTAACAATCGCATTCTTGAAACAATAAAATACACATACACACACACACACACACACTACACAACACACTACACAACATGCCTGATAAAGCATTTAACGAGCACAACGTTCCATAAAATAAAATAAAGTATAAAAAGGGTAATAAAAAGGTTAAAGAATGAAGTCGAATACAATAGAATTTGGGATATAATAAAAAAAAAAGAATGGAATAAACATGAATTGGAAAATGGCAACAATAATAAAAACAGAAATTGAATACGCAGTAGCAGCATCACGTCTGGTGAAAAATACCAAGTGTAAAACTGAGTAACCCCTTAAAGTGCAGCTGTGAACGATGTGCAATTTTGTTATTTGTTTATCGTAACAGGTCTATATCGTGCCAGCACGCTCGTCCTAAATATCCATATAACCGGGACCTGACATTTAGAGGAAATACACTTCACACTCTCTCGATAATGTAATAGGAATAATATACGTAATTAGGAAAATTAATTAAAACATGACGTAATAAAAAAATTTTTTTTTAAAAAGAGATTGGGATTTGACCTCATAACCTTCTGTTCACTACAGAGTGAGGACAAGTGCAGTGTTTAACAGACCTCCTTACCATCGGGGCATGGATTCCCAGTCGTAAGGGATGCTGAAGTACTCCGTAAAGTAGTATGTGCCGCAGATAAGAGGCAGCTGGATAAAAAAGTGATTGAACAGCAGCATCTTCAAGCACTTCCACTGTTTCTCCCATGTCTCTGGTTTATCCTACAAAACACACACACACACAATTTACAAATATTTCAATTCAGAATTTAATTTTTTCTAGCAGCTGTATTTACTGTACACTATCCAATAAAAAGTATGATGTACACATCTGGACAGAAATGATACAGATACTGGTCATGGACTCAAACAATTATAATACAACTGATAATAGTATAATAGAAGAATAAAAACAACCCAGAACTCTACACATCACAATACAGTTGTATTTCAATTATTACATCAGTGTTATACGCAAAATCAATACTCAAATGAATTACACAGAATAATGCTCGGTTACATCATAATAAAATAAAATAAATATCAATCATTAGTCTAATCATCATATCATATGCACCTCTGAAATTGTGAAATTGAAGAAAGTGTGTCTATTTTGCATGTATAGTTTTCTACTGATGCCATAACCTTATTTTGTGTTCACAACCTAAAGAAAAGAGCTATCTGCCCTCTTCCACATACGTGAGCTCATAGACACTCTCGATTGGATATTGTTGATGTGATTAACCAGTAAGAGAAAGACTGAGGGGGTACAAATTTTACACCATCAGCACAAAAAAACAGGGAAAAAACTCTTCACTGTGTAAATTGTGTTTATGTGGAAAAATTGTGAATTTTCAGGCTCCACCCACTTTTTGAATCTTGTATTTCTGCATGAACGGAAAGAACTGAAACAGGAAGCCTGGTAGACAGAACAGGAAGTAGACCAGTTCGTGCACGATGAGCGAGCCCCATGTCGCGATCTGGAACTTGCTGTAGTTCTGCAGCATGTGGTCCCACACCAGCTTCACGGGCTCCTGCAGGGGGTTTTGAGGCAGCAGCGAGTCCATAAACTCCACGGCCAAGTACGCCGAAGACAAGATGTCAGCCGTGCTGTTCGTCTCCATACCTGCGCGTCAACAAATGTACCGACCTTCACAAAAACAAAAAAACACAATGTTTAAAAGGCCAACAACTCTTTATAGCTGAAGCAAAGCTTCACAAAATAAATTATAAAATAAATTAATTTCAACAACAATAAAACCAAAAAGATAATTTCTTCGATATAAAATAGTAATAAAGGGCTGTGGTATAAAAAAAATAAAACACGCCGTTAAAGGGGAACGTAAACAAATCCACTCAACTCAAACACTGATTATTTTCCCTACAAACACATACAGATTCAGAGATTTTGCCTAAAAAGTTAATTCCTTAGAAATAATATGATATTAAGTAGATGAATAATATAATATTAAACAATGATTTTGTCACACCCTGTTGTGCATGCATAATACAGTGCTTTTTTTGGTCATGTATTATATAATGAGAATAAAAAGATTTTCATATTTTGAGATAACTTTCTCTGTCTCACACACACACACACACACACACACACACACACACACACACACACAGGCATGTTTTTCCCTCTAATATTTGACAACATATATAATTATCCAGCACTGTAATGTGATTAAATATTGCTAAATAAATTCCTGGATAAATGTTTTAGTATTAGTGCTGCATTAAATCCACATTTCTTATGATGCAAAAAAACATAAATAATAAACGTCAGCGATACAAATGTAAAACAGCAGTAGTGTAAGTGCAGGAAACTGTATTCTGTATATTATAAATATAAACTATATAATAGAATCTTATATTATAAGGTGTTTTCTTGTTTATAGTTAAACAGAAACTCCTCTCACACTCACCCTTTTCCCAAAGGCGCTCGGACTCTACCTGTGCGCGAGTTCACGGCCAGGTTTAATGTAAAGTTTCAGCGTCGCTGATTGGCTGCGACAGAAAGAACAGTGGCGTAGCTCTGAGAAGCTGGACGCTGATTGGTCGACGGTGTGGAGTGATGATAGTGAGACGGACATAGACGTGGTAACAGCCAATCAGATGCGTGCTCTTCTTTTCCGTACGGTGGCGGTATACGGAGAGGGAGAGTTTAAAAGGCTGAGGGGGCGGAGCAGAGGGGCTGCAGTCATCCTGATAGAATGCTGTATTCCAGAAAAGCCTACACTGACTGTGTCTGTGTGTCTGTGTGTGTGTGTGTGTGTGTGTGTGTGTGTGTGTGTGTGTGTGTGTGTGTGTGTGTGTCTGTCTGTCTGTCTGTGTGTGTGTGTGTGTGTGTGTGTGTCTGTCTGTGTGTGTGTGTGTGTGTGTGTGTAGGTGTGTAGGTGTGTAGGTGTGTGTGTGTGTGTGTGTGTGTGTGTGTGTGTGTGTATGTATATATATTTATATAATTTTTTTGTAATGATCAGATGGTTTGAGTTTTATATATATATATATATATATATATATATATATATATATATATATATATATATATATATATATATATAAAAATCTTAAACCATCTGATCATTACAAAAAAATTACTCATTTCATTTTAGAACATCAAGTAACTGGTACCAGCATCTTGGAAGAGGCAAATAAATATAAAAAAATTTTAAAAGTGCATTTTCTTTGCACATTTCCTTCCTGAATTATTTTTTCCCCGTCGGCCACTACACAATAAAACTTTCTGCGTTTCTACTTCTCTCAACATCAATTTTTAAAATTTCATTTAGTCCTTCTTCTTCTTCTTCTTTCATAATAACCCCTTACATAATTACACTGTCTCCCATTAAACAGTTATGATTTTAAAATACAGTTTGATGGCGAATTTCAGGCTCAAATTATCCTTGTTTTGAATCCAGATGGAAATTTTAACTGCAAAATGTTTTGGAAAAAAAAGTTAAATTTAATATTTACCATTAAAAACATATACATTTGTCCAAAAAAAGAAAAAATTGATGGGCTCTCGAACCTGAGGTGTACCTGTATAGTATCACACACACACACACACACACACACACACACACACACACACACACACACACACACACACACACACACACACACACACACACACACACACACGGATTTAAATACAAGAAGCATGTTTATTATTCATGATATAAAACACATTATGAAATGGTTTAAGTGCGCTGCATTCCTCGACAGACACCTAGCTTTAATATTGATTACAATAATTAATAATAGATAAATACTAGAAAGAGCGAGAGCGAGAGCGAGAGAGAGAGAGAGAGAGAGAGAGAGAGCGAGAGAGAGTACACAACCAAAATTATAAAAATTACAGAAGATAAAAGGAAAGGAAGAAAAGAAAGAGAAAATTTGCACACGTCTGGTCAGTGTTCAGCGGTTGGCAGAGTGACGCAGTGTCCCATTCTTCACTGAACACATGACAGCAGTAGTTTAAAAACAGTACACACACACACACACACACACACACACAAACACACACACACACAAACAAAACCTAAATCCATGCAGAAGCGCTTTCTCAGCTGAGCAGCCAGCAGCAGTCCGAAACGATACACATGCTCAGACACACGCAGCAGCAGAGCAGTGCATCATGGGTACATCCAGAACCGATATTCACATCCAGCCGAATCGCGGTTAAAAGACACGTTGCGTAAGAAACAAAGAAAAGTTCAGCATTAAGACTTTTTTGAAACATGGTTTGGCAAAGAAACTCGAGAAATGCATGTGCAAGTCTCCCATTCATGTTCACCGATGCAGCTTTTGCTCGTAGATTATAGCAGCTTTCATTCCTGCCCTAAAATCAAACATCAGCCATCTAATCCATTCGTCCGTCCTTCATAAAATCATCTCTTCAGTCCAGTGACTTTCGGAGATTCGGTCCATTTGTAAGAAAGTCTCATTCCCCAGGCAAATACATCAACAATAAGCGAGGGGTTCCTTCAGGTCTTATAGGTTGACTATCGTCCCCAGAAACAGATGTTGGAAGATTACACTAGTGTTTCAAAAACGATTCTTCAGTTACGTTAGAGTTTGAATCGTCACACTTGGTTAGTACTTCACTGAAAAAGTGCAAGAATCTTCATCATACTGTAACTACTCTCAAATAAAAGAAAGAAGAGAGAGAGGGAGAGGAAGAGAGAGAAAGTAAGATGGGAAATTGTGTGAGAAATATGTGGGGAAAAAAAGATTTCCAAAAAAAAAAAATATATAGAAAATGAGTAAAAAAAAAAAAAAGTAAAAGATCAAATGGTATACAAAGAGACAGGAAGAGAAAGATAGAGAGACAGAGAGTGAGGGAGAGAGAAAGAGAGCAGTGTTGTCCAGGCCTTCTGAATCATGAAGCAGCTCCAGGAGGAAGCTTCAGCCTCGTCTTGAGTGTGAGCCACTCCACAGCATCACATCAGCTTATTCTCAGCTTCCACTTCAACAAAGTTTCAACTCTTCAATTGCTCAGAGAGGTTTATCAATAATGGTCACACCTGTAGACACACACACACACACGCACACACATGCACAAGGACATTACTCTTTGCTATACTGTACAATACAGTAAATAATGTGAAGTTTGTAAAGCGGCCACTAGATGGTGCTGGTGCTTTTTAATAATCATTTCAGATAAATTTTCGCTTTAGTATTCTACAGAAACATAAATGTAGCGCAATTCAATATAAAAATGTAATTTTCAAAATGCCAATGTATTTCTCTATTTAAATTTACATTTTCAATTAACATATTTGCAAAGTTTGGTGCAACAGGAAAATAAAAATTAAATTTTATCATTTACATTTGCCATTTAAAACAGTAGTTGTAATATGTAAATTACATATTAATTGCTTAATAAGTTGCGAAATGAAAATTTATTAGCCAAATTCATTTGATCTGCGTAACGTATCCAAGCAGAAACGGTAGCAAAATTATAATTTAAATCTTATTTGTCCTAAATGACTTTACTCAAGTTAGGACGTAGTAAGTTATTTTAAAACGCATTCTGAGCCAAAGGTATAACAAAAAGATGGTGAATTAAATGTAATTTTTTAATGCATTGACACACCTAAGACTTGAAAAATGCACTTTCAATTAATACGTACCTCACAATGAATGTATTTAAGCTGTTTTTTTTTTTTTATGCATTCGGAGCTGACTAGTATTCTCATTATTATATCCTTTTAAAAAATATGACAAATTATTATTACTAAGTGATAGCAAAAATATGTTTTGAAGGAAAAAAAAAAAACTACAACAAAACTACATTATGTTATATATTTGTATTCTGTGTTATACGAAGATGCAGCAACAAAATGACAAAGCAGTATGTATATGTATACGGTCACTATTTCCATCACACCATGCTGGTGGTTTGTGTGCCTGACCTGCGTAGCTGCGCCCGGTGCTCATGCAGCTTGGCAATATGGTCCACTTATCCGTACTGGGATTATAAAACTCCACCGAGGACAGGTTACAGGAGCCGTCGTCGCCCCCGATCACATACAGCAGATTGCTGACTGCACACACTCCTACAGAGAAAGACGCATGACATCAGTTAGAGCTGGCTAAGCACAAATCAAGCTGGAAGTGTCACGATTCCATCGTTTGTCACATTTCCAGAAACGAGTGATGACCAAACATTACTCACACAAACACACAGGATTGGAGATGAGGCCAATGGTGTAGTGTATGTTTAAGAATTTGGAGAACGTCAGGGATTCTGCTCCACTGATTCCATCAAACGTGCCAGGTAAACGTGACGTATTTTAAAACTCGCATAACATTTACACACATCACAAAACACACACACACACACACACGTGCTGAGGTGTACCTACATTAAGGTGTTCTGACCTGCAAGTGCCAGGTTTTTACCTGCGTTCCGGCGACACATGTTCATATCAGCCACTTGTTTCCAGGTCCCAGAGACGGGGTCGTACACTTCACAGCTTTTTCTGACTAACGGGCCGTCATGCCCACCCACAGCATACAGCAGACCTTTCAGCACACCCACCCCTGTCCACCAAACACAGTCACTATAAACCACCATCTGTAATTGTAAAGCAGTATTTACGAAGGGGTGTGTGTGAACACGTGTGTATAACCTGCTCCGCTGCGCCGCGTGCCCATCTCTGCTATGTATGACCACTCGTTGGTGTTGGGGTTATACGCCTCGACAGTGCTTAGACACTGGCGTGTCGCTCCATCATACCCACCGACTGCGTACAGGATACCTGCACACGTACACAACAGAGCACATCAGCATATTTACATATATAAATATAATGTTAATGATACATTCTAATGGCATACACAAAAAAAAAAATTAAATACTGTTTTGTCCTATTGAAAAGGACTGTAGAATATACAGTGTAAAGGCTCTGATTGGCTCTGCTCACCTCCGACCACACCCACACCAACGCTGCTGCGCCGGGTGTTCATAGGAGCAATGTGGAACCATTCGTTGGTCTTCGAGTTGTACGCCTCAACAGTAGCTAGACCTGCATGACAATCAGAACTCTTTTTATAAATATATATTATCACTGCTGCAAGATGTGTCTGGTTGCGTTGGCGTTTCTATCCAATTAAATTTCAGCAGTCACAACACGCGTTGCCGAGGTAAAAGGAAGCTGCGTTGAGTCTTCAGATTCGACTGTACAGACGCCTGCAGCCGAAAGTGTATTCTGCTTGAAGGCTGTTGCTTTGACCAATCAGATTGCGAGTTGGCAGCACTGAGGCCATCTATCAGACGCACAGTAACATTAGACACTAGTCAGTGCTCCCAAACCATCTCTGTAGCAAACTGCACAATACGTGTGGTTTTTATAGCCGTTTCTTCGATGGCTGGGTTTGGGTTTCTTGCTTTAGTGATGACCTTCATTCTCACTGTATAAGATTCCTGTGTGTGATGCAGCGCTCTGTTCTACTGCGCTTCTCTAAAATACTGATGGTTTCTAGAGCCGTGGTGTAAAAATAATGATATTAAGAGGTGGATTGATTCAGGCAGGACACCACTGAAGGTCTCAATGTGAAATGCACTTCCTGCTACTGGTAAATACTGATTATTTAGAAGACACCATATTTTGAATTAATGAATTAGAAAACTATGCAGCTTATGAGCAGCAGCTGAAGCACACATACATACAGTGAGGAAAATAAGTATTTGAACACCCTGCTATTTTGCAAGTTCTCACACTTAGAAATCATGGAGGGATCTGAAATTGTCATCGTAGGTGCATGTCCACTGTGAGTGACATAATCTAAAAAAAAAAAAAACCCAGAAATCACAATGTATGATTTTTAAACTATTTATTTGTATGATACAGCTGCAAATAAGTATTTGAACACCTGTCTATCAGCTAGAATTCTGACCCTCAAAGACCTGTTAGTCTGCCTTTAAAATATCCACCTCCACTACATTTATTATCCTAAATTAGATGCACCTGTTTGAGGTCGTTAGCTGCATAAAGACACCTTCTAACATGGCCAAGACCAAAGAGCTGTCCAAAGACACTAGAGACAAAATTGTACACCTCAACAAGGCTGGAAAGGGCTACGGGGAAATTCCCAAGCAGCTTAGTGAAAAAAGGTCCACTGTTGGAGCAATCATTAGAAAATGGAAGAAGCTAAACATGACTGTCAATCTCCCTCGGACTGGGGCTCCATGCAAGATCTCACCTCGTGGGGTCTCAATGATCCTAATTAAGGTGAGAAATCAGCCCAGAACTACACGGGAGGAGCTGGTCAATGACCTGAAAAGAGCTGGGACCACCGTTTCCAAGGTTACTGTTGGTAATACACTAAGACGTCATGGTTTGAAATCATGCATGGCACGGAAGGTTCACCTGCTTAAACCAGCACGTCAAGGCACGTCTTAAGTTTGCCAATGACCATTTGGATTGTGATGATGATGAGTCATGGGAGAAAGTCATGTGGTCAGATGAGACCAAAATAGAACTTTTGGGTCATAATTCCACTAAACGTGTTTGGAGGAAAAAGAATGATGAGTACCATCCAAAGAACACCATCCCTACTGTGAAGCATGGGGGTGGTAGCATCATGCTTTGGGGGTGTTTTTCTGCACATGGGACAGGGCAACTGCACTGTATTAAGGAAAGGATGACTGGGGCCATGTATTGCGAGATTTTGGGGAACAACCTCCTTCCCTCAGTTAGAGCATTGAAGATGGGTCGAGGCTGGGTCTTCCAACATGACAATGACCCGAAGCACACAGCCAGGATAACCAAGGAGTGGCTCTGTAAGAAGCATATCAAGGTTCTGGCATGGCCTAGCCAGTCTCCAGACCTAAACCCAATAGAGAATCTTTGGAGGGAGCTCAAACTCCGTGTTTCTCAGCGACAGGCCAGAAACCTGACTGATCTAGAGAAGATCTGTGTGGAGGAGTGGGCCAAAACCCCTTCTGCAGTGTGTGCAAACCTGGTGAAAAACTACAGGAAACGTTTGACCTCTGTAATTGCAAACAAAGGCTACTGTACCAAATATTAACATTGACTTTCTCAGGTGTTCAAATACTTATTTGCAGCTGTATCATACAAATAAATAGTTTATAAATCATACATTGTGATTTCTGGATTTTTTTTTTTTTTTTAGATTATGTCACTCACAGTGGACATGCACCTACGATGAAAATTTCAGACCCCTTCATGATTTCTAAGTGGGAGAACTTGCAAAATAGCAGGGTGTTCAAATACTTATTTTCCTCACTGTAGCTGAAGGTAACTGCATAGGGATCTCATGAAAGCAGTAACCTTCTGACACTACATACGTCTTTACTATAAATGACCTCATTCCATCTTGGCCTTTACCTGTGCTGCCATCAAAACCACCCACGGCATAAAGAAGTCCGTTGAGAACAGCGGCACCTAGTGTGGACCTCCGGTCCTGCATACTGCTCACACAACACCACTCGTCTTTCACAGGGTCGTACGCGTCCACTGTCCTGACACGCAGAGAGCCGTTAAAACCTCCCACAGCATACACCATGCCTCCCATGTACACTACACCTACGCACATGCAAACAAACACACACACACACACACACACACACACACACACACACACACAGGGTTGCTAAGGAAATGAAGAGGAAATCATAGATGAAAAAATATCAGTGGATGATAAGAATAAAAAACATTTTATAGTTTTCAAGTATTGGCTAATAAAATTACTAATAGTTATATTTATATCTATTTATAAAATACTCATCATTTATTGCATGTGTGTGCATGTGTGTGTCTACCTGCTCGACATCGTCTGGATGGAAGTTCTGCCACCTGGAACCATCTCTCCTCTTCAAAGTCATAACATTCAACGCTGCGGATGGCTTTTGGCGCTTGGCCCCCAACAACCACCATCACCTACAAAACACACACATTTACACTAACAATATCTCAGAACACACACACACACTTTATAATGGTGTTTAGCTGATCAAACTAATTACATCCTCACTTTTTTTCTAATCTCCTGGCTGATTTCCAAACTCTTGATGGCTAAACATAAGTTTTTTATTTATCTGCGATTTATCTGAATGCGCTTCAGCGTATTGAGACTAAATATTGTGTTGCATCCATTAAATTCAACAAAATATTTTTGGGTCACTAGCTAACTAGCTAGACTTATCTACATGATTACTACAACACTCACAAGTAGCTATGCAAGCAAATGGTAATTGACAGAAAGAAACTGATTTTTATAACTCGTTTGCAATGAAGACCCTTTTAGAAATAAATTGATGTTTACCTAAATCATGTGGCAAAGCAGAATCACAGTAAAAAATAAATAAATAAATAAATAAATAAATAAATAAATAAATAAAAAAGTTGCCTTTAGCAGGTGAGTCAGAATCTTTTTTTTAGTTTTTTTTTAATTTAGTTGCTTTTGGCTAGAATGCATCCCAAATCCTCACAAAGGTATAAATGCTGCTTTGTGTCACCGTTAGAAACCACATTTTTGCTCTATGAGAACAGAAATTTGCCTCCAGAAACTCAAACACACACACACACTTTAGCAATGCAGCATATTTTGGTATATATATATATATAAAAAAAAAAACAGTGAGTAGTTTTTGATATCTTCTATTGTGTGTACTTCATGCAACATGGTCTGGAGATTGCAAACCGTGAATACCGCAGCGTAAAAATATGCACTCATAACATCTGAACCATCTGTTTTTGGGGTCCCTCAAATAGCGGCTTTTACGAAAAAATGAAAAGATTTACATTTACAGCATTTGGCAGACTCCCTTGTCCAGAGTGACTAACAACTGAGCAAACGTGAGTTAAGGGCCTTGCTCGAGGGCCCAGCAGGGGCAGGTTGGTGGGAGTGCTGGGATTTGAGCTCATGACCTTCGGATTCAATTTCTTAACCACTGAGCTTCCGCTGCCCACAGTGACATAACAACAGTCATGTGCCCTTTAAGTAAATAATGAGTGCAGGTAATAAACACACACACACACACACACACCTTCGGGTAGCTGACCGGTGTGCGTACTCTGGTGCGGACAGTCTTCATCATGGAGCGCTGCTCGGCTGGCAGCAGGTGATACTTCATAGCTTCGATCAGGTAGTCTTTACAAGCACTGCTGTTCTTCACCAGCGTTTCCTCCTCCACCCTCTGCACAATCGCACACGTTTTACACCACGTTTCAGTGAAAACATACAGACATTATAAGAATACGCCGTGTTTTCTGACCCCATACCCGGTTTAAAAACATCTCTTGTTTTTCTGTCCTTCGTTGTAGAAGTATTCAAGTTTTACTTCTCTCATTGTGTGGGTTTTTTTTTTTGTTTTGTTCTTTTACACACTACTTGCACAAGCGTAAAGCGAAGGTGCAAAGGTGAAGGTTATATTCGGCCATATATGTTTTTATACTTAATGCACTTGTTAATGTTAAAGCTAAGTATCTACATAATAACTAACTGTATCCTCAGCAGTCAGTAGTATAACGATTTTGCAGAAATGCTAAATAAACTATATTTAAAAAAAAGCTATATGTAGATGATGATATTAAACCGTTTTAAAGATAAATAAAAGCTAAGCTAAATTTTTCTACAAATTTCTCAACCGCTGTGTAGCACCGTTCTCCTACAAGTCGAGTGCTGTGGTATCACGGTAACACAACGATTAAGATATTTAGACGTTCGATATCAACTTAAAGGGCAATTTTATTCCCTATTATTTGCCGCATTCGGACTGCAACTGTAGCTGTTGACGCTTTGTAATCCTCTAATCACACACTAACCTGTACGAGGTACTCTCTGGAGAGGAGGGGCAGGCGCACATGCTCCATCAGATGAGACATATGTTCCTGTCGCACGTCCTTATCGTGTTTGACCCACGCGATGACCGCTTCGAACACCTACACATCCACAAAAGGCCTATTAGCATAATGCCACATTCCACACAGGGCTGTTCAGCAGAACAACACCGCACACTTGCATCCCAATCACTTCCATCTCAATTAATTTTAACAGCCCTTCTGTTGCTGTATCTGGGTTGCCAAGACAACCAGGACAACCTTGGACCATACTATTTTATAATTTTTTTTTTTGTCATAGCAACGATGCTGCACAACATTATAGGATGTCTGGTTGTGTTTTGTTTACTTGTATAGTAGTACACAGACTTTACATGGCTGATCATCCAGTTTGTTGTAATCGTTTTTACTTCGCGCACGTGTGCGCGTGTGTGTGTATGTGTGTGTGTATGTGTGTGTGTGTGTGTGTGTGTGTGTGTGTGTGTGTGTGTGTGTACCTTCTCTTCAGAAGGTATGGTGAGTTTGTCACTGGCTATAAGGCTGCACACTTGCTCCATGCCCAGGTTGAGAAATTCCTCACTCTGCATCACCTCTGAGAAGTGCTGCTCTGTGTTTGCATGAAAGTGAGAAGAAACCAAAAAAGAGATTTAAAACACTACAACACACCGTTCAACATCATGACTACACAGGAAGTAAACGTTATTCCACGACAATAAAGTAAATAATAATTACACCACCATGTTGTTGATTATTTAAATATGCATGTTTAAAAGGTGGGGGTCTAATGCTATTTCATGCATTCGGATTTATTGACTGTAAAAAAATAAAAAGAAGTAAAAAAATAATAATAATAATTTGAATGTATGATGGAGCGTTTCTGTGCCAAAAATACACTCCTTCCGAAAGCGTACAAGTTTTTTTTCGGAATTCCTAATATGGGCGTTTCTCCCGAAAAAACAAACACAGCAACCAGAGCGAGAGCAAGAGAACATCCGCCACCGTGCTTCATTTGGTTATCGGCAGTGTTTTCCGGCACTCGCTCGTTGTTGCTGCTATTGTTCTTGATGTTTAATTTCAGACTCAGGATCCGATTCTGGATCAGATAAGTACGGATGGAGCTGATTGTTAGCCGTAGTTCATTTAAGACTACTCGGTTTTTGTTTGTGTTTTATTTATGCCGATGTCGCAGCAGACGAAGACGATCGCAACGAAGAAATCTGCGCATGCTCCAGGAGCTCAGCTGTTCACGGACAGAAGCGTAAAGCTGTAACTTTTATCAATCTGATCGAACTAAAAACTCCTCGGAGAGACGAAGGATGCAATAGGTGCTCAAGATTAACAGGTTGGAATCCTGATTGTTATGTCCCCCTTTAAATGTAAGTATATTTGGCATGTAAATTTGCACATACACACCAACAGACACGCCCACACACACACACCCACCTGCATATGAGTTGGCCAGGTTGAGGAGATCAGAGCAAGCGTGCAGGTCAGCGAACGCCCGGATTCCGAGGCAGTTTGTGGGGTGGAGCTGAGTGGAGAGAAACTCACAACATGCTTTCTTCACCTCCTGCAGCTGGAGAAGACCAGCGGCTGGCAGCAGCACCTGCACATATACACACAAGGGAAATTCATTCACTCATCTACAGTGACATCAGTGCCAGGGTGCATCCAGAGCCTGAATGCTAGGTGCTGGCATGGGATCTTTATCTCAGAATAAATCATCCTATTCTATTCTCATGGAATGGGTTTCCTCCACGATGACTCCACCCACATTCCCTGAAGGCTCGCCTATATACAGCCGCTAAAGCTCAATTAACGTTTAATGTAGATGATGTAAATCATATGCTTTGACCTTAACGCTAAGCAGCTTGCAATATAACAAAGATTTTTCCTTTGTCAGTAACCACGTTTTCACACTGAAGTGAAACAGTTCAAACGGTACAGACCTTTTGCTCCTCAATTGTGCATTAGGGTTTCATAACAAACCTGAGCTCAACCGTACACAAGACCGTAGAGTACTCAGTGTTACTGAGAACACACACTTGAAGTGTTATTCAACACTCACATACATAGAACAGTAATGCACTTGCACGCCACCCACTATCTCTCACTCACACACACACACACACACACACACACACACACACACACACACACACACACATACACACACGCGCTCACTTTGCTCAAGATTTCAATAAAGGCCCCTGTTGCACCCAAAAGCTAAAAGGACAAAGTGACAGACACTCACTCACTTTGTCTCCAAAACGTCCTACATGCGCTGTCCCTCTAATAAGTTTGTTTCTAATCCTGTCCATCGTCGTCACTCCCAATAAAAACCTCAACATCTTCAGCTCTGCTACCTCCAGCTCCACCTCCTGTCTTTTACTCAATGCCACTGTCTCTAAACCATACAACATCTCAGGTCTCACCACAGTCCTATAAACTTTTCCTTTCACTCTCACAGATACTCTTCTATCACAAATCACTCCTGCTATCACTCTTCTCCACCCACTCCACCCTGCCTGCACTCTTTTCTTCACTTCTCTAACACACTCTCCATTACTTTGCACTGTTGACCCCAGGTACCTGAACTCCTCCACCTTCTCCACCTCTTCTCCCTGCAACCGCACCCCTCCACTGCCCTCCCTCTCATTCACACACATGTACTCTGTTTTACTCCTACTGACTTTCATTCCCCTTCTCTCCAGCACGTACCTCCACCTCTCCAGGCTCTTCTCAACCTGCTCACTACTCTCACCACAAATCACAATATCATCCGCAAACATCATAGTCCATGGAGACTCCTGTCTGACCTCGTCCGTCAACCTGTCCATTACCACTGCAAACAGGAAAGGGCTCAGGGCCGATCCTTGATGCAATCCAACCTCCACCTTGAACCAGTCGTTCCTACTGCACACTTCACTGCTGTCACACTGTCCTCATACATGTCCTGCACCACCTTCACATACTTCTCTAACACAACAGACTTCCTCATTCAATACCACAGCTCTTTTCTCGGCACCCTGTCGTACTTTTTCTCTAAATCCACAAACACACAATGCAATTCTTTCTGTCCTTCTCTATACTTCTCCATTAACATTCTCAAAGCAAATAATGCATCTGTGGTGCTCTTCCTCGGCATAAAACCATACTGTTGCTCACAGATGGTCACCTCTTCTCTCAGCCTGGCTTCCACTACTCTTTCCCATAACTTCATGGTGTGACTGATCAACTTTCAACTCCACTGCCATCTCCCCTAAACATCTGGTATGTCATCTGGTCCAACCAACTTTCCACTTTTCATCCTCTTAATCACTGCTCTTACTTTCTCCTTAATCCGATCCATTTCCTGCTTCATCATCCACCCTTCTCTCTCTCATTTTCTTTATTCTTCAGCTGCTGAAAATACTCACTCACTCACTCACTCACTCACTCACTCACTCACTCACTCACTCACTCACTCACTCACTCACTCACTCACTCATTTGTCAAAAGACAAAGCATAGCACAATGAGGAAAAGAAGAGCCGTCCACCACTCCCTTCTTTCTTCTTCCACGTAGGAGACGGAAAAGACTGCAGCACTGTTTTACAGCCACACTTTTATTGTTACTGGCGCAAATCATTTTATTTACTACATGTCCAATCCCAAGCGCTCTAATGGAGTCTAAAAATATGAATGGACCATGAGCATTGCTGAACCCTTTATCATCGTTAAGGGAATTATACGTGTAATGGTTGGGGCATTATGTTGGAGACATCAGAGCAGAAAAAAAGAGAAAAAATGTAGAAGGTAATGAATTCTAACATGATGGCTTGCATGCATGGAACAATTCCCAGATAGGAACATAGATATGTTCCCAATGCACGAGGCGAATAACCACCAGATGCGAAGCCGAGTGTCATAAAATCATATAACGCACGCCTAGCGTTAGGTTATTCTACTTATACAATTAATTTGCCATCACTGAAATGCTGAAGCTGTGGTTGATGCACATAGTACGACATAACAGCCGATTTCTGTCATTTTATGTACTAGAAATCTGCCTGTTCTAAATCACACAAAGAGATAAACTTGTGCAATGAAATAACATTTACTTGAACCAATTTTAATAAACAGTGAGAGACTGCACATGCTGTGTGTGTGAGAAAAATCACAATTATCTGGCTGCTTCTCTACTAATAACAATGAAGCTGAAATTTTTTTTCTTTTCACTTAATCAAATTGGAGTGGTGGCTCTAGCAGTTAAGGCGCTGGGTTACCGATCGGAAGGTCGGGGGTTCAAACCCCGGTATCGCCAAGCTGCCACTCTTGGGCCCTTGAGCAAGGCCCTTAACCCTCTATGCTCCAGGGGACCCTTACTAGAAAAATAAATCCAGGACCGTGATGTCGGAGTGACGCCTTCCCGTGGGTTCACCACCTGCAGGAGGGACCGTAAGGGACCAGTGCTGAGAGGATTGGGCAGCAGTCGAAGGCGGGGGCCTTGACAGCCCGATTCCTGGACACGGAGAAGTGTCTGGGGAATCGGCTTAGACTGCTGCCCCCGTGACCCGAATTACGGATAAGCGGGAGAAGATGATGATGATGATGACTTAATCAAATTCCTCAAAATAACTGACCGGAACTACCTTCCGGACAAACAGAATTGAGTTTTCGGACAAACCAGGTTGAAATATGTATATAAATCAGTGGTGTGCCGTCTCTTCTGGCCTAAACACTACCAGAAGCACTGACCTATATTTACAACCTAAATTCTAATATTTGTTTCCTGAAATTGTATAAATTTATTCCCAACAGTTTATTCTCTTCATTTCGTAGCGTTTCTTTGGGCTGTACTGCTTCCAGTACGTGTATGTTAGATTTTTTGTCCAATCAGATTTCAGCCTCTATGTGCTGCCATGTTAATCTAATCTGCCCAGAGCCTTCATAGTCAGTACTGCTGGCCTTTTTACCTTAGTCTCCATTATCTATAATGTGGGTGGGAATTAGCAACTGACTTATCATGGCGGGGGGGATAACAAATCTCACTTTACACTCTGTATGTGTGTGTGTGTGTTTGTGTGTGTGTTACCTGTACATTCTCTTCAGTGACCTGTATTTCGGCAGTGTAAACATAATCAATCAGTATCCCCAGCGTCCAGCCGTCTATCTCCTTTATCCTCACCTTCTTCTGTCTGCTCTCACTCATCTCACCTATACACACACACACACACACACACACACACACACACACACACACACACACACAGACAATCATTATCCCAATACACACTGCATCTACATACATAATAATCACTATACACGCACAAAAACAACACACACACACAACCAACCGACTTCTAACTTTATCCTATATGTTCAGAACCATTATTATTATTATTATTATTATTATTATTATTATTATTATTGGATTGGTTTGAGAGTAAACCTGTAAACATGGCATGAAAATACGGGCTCCCGGCTGCCAAGACCACTCGATGTGCCACGATCTCCACGTCCTCGGCTACAATGGTCACGTCGCACAACACACTCTGACTGTTGAAGAAAAAAATAAAGAGAAATTTGAAAATTACACACATGACATATATAATATAAAAAAATTTCAATTATTTGGTTTACAACAAATCCTGAAATGTTGTTTTGCTTTTTCTTTTGTCCTTTTATAACAGCAATAATAAATAAACAGTGAGAGTAACATTACATGATGATCCTGGAGGCAGTAAAAAAAGATGCTCGCTTTATATTTCTTAATATATTACAATGTCCTGTAACAGACAACACAAACACACACACACACACACACACACACACACACACCTGCGCAACTCGTTCATGATCCTGAAAGCTTTCTTCATGTGTCGAGGGTTAATAGTGACTGCGCTCTGCTTCTCACACACATCATCTTTCAGCTCCAAAGCTTTATGATGGCAAAGTTTGGTGCATCTGTAACGAAACACACACACACACACACACACACACACACACACACACACACAGTTCCAATACAATACACAATATACCATTTCAATAATGCAGAAAAGTGCAAAGCTTTTATTTATATTTCAACAATATGTAATTGTATTTTTTGTCTATGTTCAATGTCCTCCAAATCCCAGCATGTCTCCGTTTCTGTCTTCAATGGACCTACAACCAGAACTGAGCAGGCAGCACTTTGTCTGTGAATTAGGCATCTTTCCTGTACACGAGCTGAAGCTTTCAGACCAGTACCAGTTTCCAGCGACACCGACATTGCAGCCAAGTTCATCTCTGCTTTTTACTGCTACACTGAGAGTCTCTGGATCAGGAGCTGGAATCAGGACAGTGTCTGACATGGTCATTGTCTATGCCAGGAATCCATCTCTAAACCAACAGCTTTTCCAACAGCTTGGGTTTTACCATGCGATCTGATGCCATGCAGCTTTTCTGTCTCATGGTGGCATTCCACATGCTGCCACTGGAGACTCCTTTTATAAAACATCAACATATATAATACAGTATATGTTTTTCATGGTCTAACATGGTGTTTTGTCATCAGTTTAATAATAATAATAATAATAATAATAATAATAATCTGAGACACTGCGGAGCGTCCACGATATACTCTAGAATCTGACCAATCAGAACGGTGCATTCAGCGGCATCGTGAACGAACTTAGCACTGATTTCTGGTATCTTTTGGGTTCAGACAAATGCCTTTAATTACGAAGTGACACTTTTAATAAGCATATACACAAAAATACTCGCGTACTTTTTTCACAACTCATTATGTTAAATTAACACCTACACTGAGACTTCAGGGAAACATCTGCTTCCCAAACGTCACACTTTCGCAAATCATTTAAATAACTCGAATAGGATTCTGTCTCTGGAACGACTGTGTGAACTGTGGAGAAAATGTCAAACCTTTGAGCAAGACCTAGAAGTATGTCAACCAAATAAATAAATAAATAAATAAATAAATAACAGGCAAAATGATTAAACAGCACTCTGAATCAAGTGTGAGGGAAACTTCAGGTTGTGAAATTCAACATGTTTCCAGTCAACAGCAGTTGTGTGGTTAGAAACGAACACCGATGAAGGCTAAAAGATGACTAACACACACACACACACACACACACACACACACACACACACACACACATACACTGCATCTCTAACTGTACACCTACAAGGTGTCTAAAGGTAGGTGTATGTAATAAACTCATCAGTACGTTTAAAAACCCTCACACAACATCACTGCACTTGATGTCACGGTTGTTTATGTCCCTTGGAAAACATCATATAGGTTTTTCTTCTCTTAAAGACATTAAGAAACTAAATCCTATTGGACTAAAACAAGTCCTGAAGTGTTCTGATGCTTCAGTAGCACAGTGAACTGTCCTGCGGTTCCATCGTTCCTTTAAAATGACTAAAAACTTCTTCTTTTTACTTGTTCACAGCTACATGTAAGGTCAGAGATTGTCTGAAATAAACCAGCTATAAATGTCCAATGTTTATACGTCGTGTCTTATCACGGAGAATCAAAAAAACCACAATGCCCTCTAAGACTTGGTAGAAATGGTGGAAAACCTCGGATTGGACGTGCCTCCTTCTGAACATAAACCTGAGGTACTAGCGATCCTGTTCCTTTCTGCCTGATTCACTCTTCTGTTCTATCTCTGGATGGAGTTCTTCTCAAATGGAGACCACTCACTCCAGCCAAGGACGATTCCACGTCAGGTGCATGAGGTAAGAGTAGACCTTTCAACTCAAGTCCACCACAATGGCTTAGAACTACAGAATCTCCATCACTGAATGCTTGATGGGACCCTTAACAATGAAGGAAATACTGGAATGGACATTTTGTGTCGCCCAGACGAGGATAAATTCCTCCTCATGAAGTCTCAGGGAGTTTTTCCTTTCCGCTGTATCGCTCATTACAGATAAACTTAAAGACTAACTTTATAAATGTAAGCTGCTCTGGTATTAGGTTAAATAGAGCATCAGCCATTCAGTGTTACTATGGAGACGATTGTAGTCGAACGAAAACGCATTGATTTCAACCTGTGATTCGTCCTGCAGCCGGAACTACAGTCAGAGCCCCAGTGTGTTGGCACATGAAAATGTTGTGTAGATGGTGTATAAATAATATTGGGATCATAATGAAAGAATAGAACACAGAAGTGCTAACTAAATAAAAACAGAGAGAAAGAGCGAGAGAAAGAGAGAGAGAGAGAGAGAGAGAGAGAGAGAGAGAGAGAGAGAGAGTTAGCTAGCTAGTTCAGTGTGCTTACAGCGGATGGATCTCCATGTTGTGGTGTGTGTTCAGGCCGCGGGATGTGTCAGTACTTTCCTGCACCATTCCATCTCAGCAGGATCTCGGGCCCTGACAGAGGAAATCCGCATCCCAACGCCGGGTTACGAGTCCAGCTCAGCTGTCGCTGCACATCCAGCTACTGTAAACACACAGGCGTCTGTCTCTCTCTCTCTCTCTCTCTCTCTCTCTCTCTCTCTCTCTCACACTCACTCACTCACACACTGTCTGTAGTTGAGGAAGCCTGTCCGCCATGCCCAGTGTGTGTGTGTTTCCGTGTTTCCCTCAACAGCCCGGTGGATTATATTCCCCTCTCCGTTACGCGACGCATCGGCATAAGGAGGAGCGGAGAAGCAGCAGTAGCAGCAGCTTGGAGCGCGAGCGCACACACACTCACGCCGTGCCCCAGACCAACATGAGCGGCGCACGAGTCGCAGCGACCCCTGCCGTGGAAGACTGGAAACGCAGACTATATCGGGCGGAGCGGCGCATGCGCGCTCCAACCCCTGCGCAGCGTGTGTGTGTATATATATATATATATATATATATATATATATATATATATATATATATATATATATATATATATATATATATATATATTGTTTTGTGTTAAAAAAAAAAACTATTTAAGAATAATGATAAACCCTTTAATATTTATAACTTAATATCAGAGTTGGGAAAAAAAAAAATCAGGAATATGTGCTGCAACCTACAAATCATCAGGCAGAAAATCTAATTATTATAGATTTATTTAATGATAAATATCTAAACACACATTTAGTCAGTGAAATCAAATAAACTATATGCCTGAGTATACATGACCTTTCTTTACTTTTCTTTACTTTTATTCTAGTGTTTACTAAAAACAAGTTGATAAACAGAAATTTCAATAACTGCTTATTCTGATTGTAGTTAGTTAAGTAAACGTTCATTTATTAAGGATGAGAAATAAATTAAAATGAAGGTTTTTGATGGCTACAGCAATACATTTAGTCCACTAATGGAATAGCTTAAAATAATAAGCAGATTGTTCCCCTGCTTAAATACTAATTTTGATATTTTTCTTTGTACTTCACAAGTATTTTTCTTAATGAAATAAACTTTAAATTATATTCTGAAGACAATATAATGTAGACATTTTACTCTTTACATTCGCTTACATCCAGAATAGAAAAATCCTTAAATGTTGCATATTTCTATTACAAATCTGTGCTCTCAATTTATTTGTTGTTTATCTGCAAAAAAGATTAATTCGAGTCGTGTCTGTGATCAGCAAGATGAGCATCTGTGGTATATTAAGATGTTCTCTTTCTCTGAATCGAACAATGATTCATATGTGGTGACTCCTTCGCCTCCTGTGTATAAATAAAATACCAACCTTTAAAAACATGGCATTTAATCTAAAGGAGCATCTTGAAGTGTCTTTTTTATTAAACAATAATTTTTTTTAATTGATAAAAAAAGTAAGTTTGTTTGATACCAACAATCATTTGAACAGTGTGATTAAACTGGTGGTAGCTTGGGCACTGGTCATTGATTAAAAAGGCCATTTCTGGGCCCCTGAGCAAGGCCCTTAACCACTATGCCATTTTAAATACTTCGCCTTATGTGATTAATTCGCTTTTAAAAAGGTAAACATTTTAAATACAATATTTTATATATTGTAACATTCAATTTTGTGATTTTTACTTTTCCGTCGCATAAACCGACCTCGATTTTATTTCCCATTATTATTATTATTATTATTATTATTATTATTAATAAAAATAAATCGCCTGCTGGTAATTTATAGAAATACTGACCTCTAGTGGTTAACTGGGGTTTATGCAACAGAGAGAACATCCGGATAGAAAAGCTTGATTCTCTCTCTCTCTCTCACACACACACACACACACACACACACACACACACACACACACACACACACACACACACACACACACACACACACACACACACACACACACACACACACACACACACACACACACACACACACAATGTTTCCCCACATTTTCCACACTCCGGGGACAACAAGAGATCGGAAGGAGATGATGTTGCTACAGTATTTTATTTTTGGTCATTCGAATTCGTCGTAGCCGAACGTCACCTCAAACAGCATATAGCTCTCTGCAGTTTTTTAAACAAAATATAACCGATATTTACATTTTTTTTTTTGTATTAAAAATACAAAATGTGATACAGACTTTTACCAGCTGTCTTTTTAAAAGACATAGAAATACATGTGGTATGAAAAGGTTCAGGCAGGGACAAACGAAGATCTTGAAGACTTAAAGATGTATTCTTACATCTCTTATCTTATACATACATTCTTACATACATACTTACATATATATATGACCTATGATTGAAAAAGGTAGCTACATAATAACTTTCATAACAGTTAATAACAATGCAAACTTTTTTCTTTTTTTTTTCCCCCAGAACTTTCTCCATCTGTGCAACAGTTTGTGCCTAATGCCATTCAACTGGCAAAGAGAGGAATGAAAATTTGATTCAGTAATAAAAACATGATTGAAATGAATTAAAACATAAAAATGCCTGAAAATGCATTAAAAAAATCAGTGTGAGAAATCAGATTGAAATCACAAGACGTGAACATGAACGATTGAATACTGACAGCAACACAGTTGTTTCTGAGGTCGATGACGGGCAGCTTTTTCTTACACACACACACACACACACACACACACGCCATCACACACTCTATTTCAAGTATCCTTGCATGCCACACACACACACACACACACACACACACACACACACACACACACACACACACACACACACACACACACACACACACACACACACACACACACACACACACACACAGCGTAGGCTTTAGACATCAATTGAAGTAACACTGTTTCCATAAAATAAAAAATATCAGCATCTGTTTGTGAAACTCAGTCCGTCTTCCTTCATTTTCTTCCCTTCAAAGTGCCAAAAAACATCTTTCTTGTGGTTCTCACAGTGATTTCAAACCAAGAGCAAATTAAAAATAAGAATGAATGTCTAACGATGTGGTAGTTTCTGAGTCTCTTCACCACTGAGTCCACTCTCACTCACTCAACTTGGGATTTGTGTGACAGCTGTGGGAACCAATCAGAGGACAGCAGGAGCAGAGAGTTGAGACGATTTGGTTTTTCAGAAGCTTTGAATACAGTTCCTAGCGAGCGAATGAGGCGAGGCTGATCTCATACCGCTGAAATCTGCTCATTTTCTGCAAACAGGAAGTAACAGAAACTCGAAATAAACATAACATTATATACATGAAAATGTCAATAAAATGTATATATAAATATTTATATATAATTAAAATCCTCACCATCGCATGTTGGTCTGCGTGGCGTAGGACAGTGAGTGTATCCGTGCATGCGGGTATGTGGGCGTGGCTGTGGGGGCGGTTCTAAGTCCAATGACCTCTTAATGAGGCGAGACCTCTGCAAAGCTGCGTTGTAGTCTGGCGGGCGTCGCCCGGGTGTCTGACTGTGGACGGGATTATGGCCGAGCTCCTCGACCTCGGACAGTGGAAGAGCGGTGTATCCAGGTGGAGTGGGTGGAGGCTCTCGGAAACGGCTCTCTCTTCGACTCGTGACAGGCTTTGGCACCACCGGCACCTCGTCCTTTCCCCCTCGGCGCTTGATCGTGCCCGTGTCGCCTTCCGATTCGTCTGCCCAGTAGCCCAGGGGTGTGGCAGACTGGCTCCGCCCCATCCCTGGCCCCTCCGACAGAGTCTCCCAGCTGCGGCTGTCATAGTAACCGATGCGCTGAGGGATGCTCTGGATGTTGTCATGTGAACCACTGGAGCAGGAGGTCCAGCTGCCCCGCCCACTGTCAACAGCATCCAATGAGGCGCGATCGCACTGGTCCTGAGTCAGCGAATAAGATCTGACCGAGAAAATGAATGCAATACATTATTCTATGCTACTATTAAACTATTGTTCCACGGTGTGAAATCTGGATTCTGATTGGTCAGAAAGTGTTCTATAATGGCTGCTGTGACAATAGTTACAGCTTTCAATTTAAAATAGATTTGATTCAATGTAGAAAATAGAATTATTTTAATATAAATAACTTTTTATTAATTTATAAATGTATAACTTTTTTATAAGTTGTCTCTTGCATGGTGTCTATATTATACAGTATAAAACTTGTGTGTATATATATATATATATATATATATATATATATATATATATATATATATATATATATATATATATAATAATAAAACTTTCACAATGACGTTGCATTTGATTGTTCCAGCGTTTTCCGAGTTGCTTACCCGAGACTGATCTGGTCTGGTTCCGCTCGGTGTGTGTTAGGAGTCTGTGTGAATGTGCGAGGTTGAGGGGGGGCATGAACGTGGGTGTGAGTGTTCTCCTCTGCTATGATCAGGTCGGATGATGAGGAACTCAGGAGACTAAGCTGATCGGGGCCTGCTGAACAAATAGGGTTTCTCTGATTTAAAAATGGTTGTTAAAAGTTCAGACATTAAAACAAGCAAAAAACCCCCCAAAAAAAAACAAAAAAAGAAAACAGCTCCACTGAATATCCAAAATATTACTGAACACATTTGTGGGCCTAGGAGTCCCCCCCCACACTTTATAAAATCCAATGTTCACTATTACGATTGTGTGTATACGAATCCAGACTGTATGAAAGTTAACTTTTACATAGCAGAAATTTCGTACCTTTTCTGGACGAGCTTCCAGGGAAAGTGGGCGGGGATGAGCGGTGAGAGGAAGCTTTTGATTGGTTGTTTTCCTGTTGTCTTTTGTGCCTATCCGGGCATTCTTCTGAATGGTGAGACACAGGCGAATGTGCACCTACACACACACACACACACACACACACACACACACACACACACACACACACACACACACACACACACACACACACACACACACACACACACACACACACAGTGTGAAAACAGATACTAGTAACTGAGCTTTGTACTCAGATATGATCAAAATGGTTAAATGTCGATATATATATATGGTGTGTGTGTTTGTGCGTTGGGGGGGGACTTTTACCATAGGGTGCCGTTTCTTTGGCAGGTGGCTTCTTCCGAGGTATATTTTTTGGCGTAGGGCTTCTTGGCATTGCTGGAGATGCATCAACTCTCCTTTTCTCTGCTCCTGTTTTATGCGCTAAGGAGCACACAAACACTGAGATCAGTTCTCCCACACACACACACACAACATATTTAATCTAAAAGTAGCTCAGACTCCAGCATCACATCCACATTGTCACGTTTGGAACGCTGAGTGTTTCAGGGACTCACTGGAGTTGCTGGCAGGCTCCCACTGCAGAGACAGGGCGTGTAAGGTGTCCTCGTCGCTCTCGTGTGTGCGCATGTCCAAGTACTGCCGCACTCGTCTGCTCATCAACTCCGTCTCGTACAGTTTCTTTGCGCTGAGGAAGGAGCTCCGTCTGCCTCTTCTTCGATGACTCACCGTTCCCTCGGACAACGAGGAGCTGCTCACCTGACTCAGAGATCTACACACACACACACACACACACACACACACACACACACACACACACACACACACACACACACACACACACACACACAAACACAAACACAAACACACACACACACACGACACAACTCAGTAAAAACATCAGTGAAACTGAACTGGTTATTTATAAGGGAATTAAATAATAGGCTGAAGAAAAAAAAAACTATGTGAAAAGTGTTCAGACATGCTCACACCATCTACAACCTGCTACAGCTCGTGCAGAGAAAAGTGAGGAGTAGAGAGAGGAGAAGAGAGGAGTCGGCAAAAGAAGAGAGGAGAGGAGAAGAGAAAGAGAAGAATGGAGAGAAGAGGAGAATGGAGAGGAGTGTAAAAAAAGGAGAAAAAGGGGGAGAAAGAGAGGAGAGTGTAAAAGAGGAGAAATGGGGAGATGGGGAGAACGAAGAGAAGAGAACTGGTTCTTTGTACCAGGTTAAACTTAGTCTAGATGAGAGGAGTTAATCACAGCACTACAGCGACGGTAATAGACATTAGGAGTCAGACAGCAGGCATCGAAAAAAAACGGCTGAGCGACCACTTACCCAAGACTCCTCCATTTTTTCTTCCTGAAACACAGCCGTGAAGACACCAAAGAGGAGGACAGAGAGAAAGAGACACAAAAAGGGGGAGAGAGACAAGAGAGACAGACAGGTGCTTATACAGTAAAGCCCACAGAACAGAGGCCACAGACCACAGGAAGAGCCCACTTCAGCACAGGAAGCACAAACACGGCTGACGGGAATGTGACCAAAACAGTTATTACACTCCTTATGGGGTCGGTTCAAGGAATTTCCTTATGGCTGAAAAACTGAATGAGAGTAGAGTGCTGCACAGGGACTCGTCTATCGTATACAAATACTTTGTGTTTCTGTAGAACAAGAAGTGTTTTTCCACCCATTTTGTTCCGTTACACACTTCGTCTCGTTTCCCATGCAGCATTCTACTAGAAAGTGTGTGTATCTGTGCTTCTTGCAAACATTTGTGTGTGTGTGTGTGTGTGTGTGTGTGTGTGTTTGTGTGTATATACCTTGTCCTGAAGAGCTGCGCTGGATCCATGGTGACGGACGCCAACCGAACCACATGTCTGATCTCACGAGCGATCATTCTCAGTTTTTCAAAATTGACCAATCCGTCCACTTTAGAGTCGTTCCCTGTATCATGGAGAAACATACACACTGTAACCAGACAGACCCAAAATCTGCATCCTAAGATGGTCACCTTAGAGGTTTGGGAATCTTACCCTCGTGGAGAAACGTGAGGTCTTTCTTTATGACGGGGAAAAGAGGAATGATTGGTGGTTGGAGATTGTGCTTGTTTAGAAGATTGCGGTATTTGGCCATGTTGCGTGACGGGTCGAAGACTTCCTGCAGCTCGGCCAACAACTTTTCGTATTTAGCCGGAAGTCGCTCCCACGTCCCACGCAGACGTGACACAGGGGCAAGATTCAGCCCGCTGAAAGACAGAAGAAGAGAGAGTCGCATTTATACCACATCGTATATCTAGGGGTCTTTGGTTAGCTGTTAGCCCCCGTGAACTCACCTGATAATAGCGAACATGGAGTTGAAGTTTTTGCAATCGCGACAATGCAGGGCGACTTTGATGAAGTGCTTGATTATCTTCATCCTTTTGGTCTGGTTGGGTTCCCGTACAATCTCCGTGGTGACCCAGAAGGTCTCCTGATTGACGAGGTCCTCGAAGTTGCGGAGGTTGCCCGGCGGTTCACGCGGACGCAGTTTGAAGAGGTCATCGATGTAATCGGTGGGCTCGATGCTGGCAAAGAGCACGTAGTTGCGTGCCGAGAGCTGATTGGCTATCTCGGTGGAGCTCAGAGATAACAGACAAACCTGAGATTCACGTTGCAGTTCTTGGGCCTCGACATCTGAGCACAGCGTCTCGGTCTCCATATTGCTCTTGAGGTAGTACCTACATGGCAAAAAGACAAAAAAACCCCCATAAAACCAGCACCATTACTTAATAGTTTTACATGAACAGAACATTTTCCTTACAGAAAGTAACAATGGAATGGTTTGAGTAAATTCGTGAAAGCGCACCTCGCGCAGAGCTGAATCCTGTCGGCCAGTTTATTGAGCTGATCAGGAAGTCTCCTCTGTTTGGTGACGCCCTCCGGTGTAACCGAAACCTCGCACAGTGAATACGCTTCAGGGCCGCCGGTCAGGCCGAACTCCCGGATCACCAGGTTGGCCGCCTCTCTCGCCGTCGTGTCCCTGTTTATCAGCAGGTAGCGACTTTGTTGATCTGCTTTGAACACTCGCAGCACCTGGTCTTGTAATTCTGAAAAAGGAAGACGAACGGAAAAACAAGCGAAACTTAACAGAACTAGCAAAAATAAATAAATAAACAAGCAAGTATCCTGGTTCAGCCATCATGCAACAAATAAGCTTTCACTTTGTTCTTTGTTTGTTTCAGTATGGCGCTGAGGTATAAACCATAATCCCTGGTAATCCAAACAGAACACTGCTGCTTATTCTATAAAGCAAAATGTCTGATAAATATTTACGTCCCAAGTTATGCAGCTGTTCCAAAAGTGAGCCAATGGGGAAAAGAAAAAACAAAACAAACAAACAAAAATTCACTAGACTACATGCATCCACTGAAAGTCAGTAGATGTTATTACCTACACATTAATGATTCACAATATTGAATTTGGATTATTAAACTGCAAAACAATTAAAAATGCTGTAATTTTCGTTCATTATAAAAAAAAAAAAAAGAACCAGATGAAAGTATAATGAAAGATAAATGCTGCTAAGTATTTGAGCCAGCCTGAAATCATAGAGTCGAACGAAACGAAAGCTTATGAGTTTTAAGAGCCGATGCCATTATGCTAATCACATGCACATGATCCGATGGAACTAATTTCACTGTAATTCGCAAAAAAAAAAAAAAAAAAAAGGTTTGAATTAAACCTCAAATTACTGGAGACTAAACAAATCGAGATACAGGATTGAAGACAGCTGGAGAAACAAGCACTGAATGGAGTCAGCTACTACAGACAAAAAGAAGGACTGGAAAACATTCATGTTCCTGCAGAACGCTTAGAAATGCAAAACTAGAAGTAAAGAGACTGGAGAGAGATTTAAGGAGCTAGAATGGGTACGTATAAAAGCGTTCTAGACAAAGGTAGAGAGATAAAAAGATGCATTCATAATACAGATGAATCACAACATAGAAAAAGATGATCCATATCTAGAAAGATCAGCATGACAGATATGATTAAATCAATCTGTTCGAGGAACTACAGTTAAACTACGAGAGTCAGGAAGAATTGATTGGAAAGGAAAGCAAATCTAAGGAGAGGTACACTATATGGATAAAAGAATTGGGACACCTGACTCTTCCAATCACCTGTAGTTCTTCTTTCTTCCCTTTCCTGTGGTAGCAAGAAATTCTTTTGTCACTTGAACTAGGAGACTAAAACCTGTTTCAACAGGACAATACTGCTGTACACAAAGCCATCTCCATGAAGATATGCTTTACATGGGCTGGAGAGGAAGATCTTGAATGGCCTGCAACCGACATCAACCTTATTGTACACCTTTGGAATAAATTGTAAGACTCATTGCACCCCAGGCCTCCTCACCTCACCATCAGCACAAGAGGTCGACCGATTCATCGGTTTTGCAGATTAATCGGCACACTAGTAGATTGTTAAAATTCCAAAATCCATGCCGATAGTTTTTCCAGGTCGCGTTATATAGTACGAGAGCGGTCTCTAGAGGTCGAATCACTGATGCTGTTTATATGAAAAGTGTGTTTTTCTTTCTTTTTTTTTTTTTTTGGATGTAACTGTTTTTATTTACAGTATGTGCAGTGTTACTTTTTGTTTCATATTGAATGCATGTCTTATTTTCCTCAATATTTATTAATATATTTATTAAATTTAGTAAATTTTCATAATTTAGTTCTGTTTTTTATTTGTGTAATAAAGTTTGTGGATTTGAAGTTTTTAAATCCAAATCGGTTATCGGCAAGTACGATCCGACGCAGCTATAGGTAAAATCCGTCGACCTCTAATCGGTACCTGACTTCACCAAATCCCTTGTGGCTAAGCACAAATCTCCATGAGCACACAGTGCTAGTCTAGTGCAAAATCTTCCTAAAAGAGTCTTCCTAAAACTGGAACTAAAGGTAGAATGGGACGTTTAAAAAGCACAAAGAATCGAATGGTCAGGTGTCCACAAACTTTTGCTAATACAGTGCATCTAAAAAGGCGGCTAGAACCATAAGATTCTGGAGACTCTGGAGAAACCCCCAGGCAGTGCATGAGTACTCACGAGTGAATCCAGGTGCTGTGAGCGAGAAGAGGGTTGTGGAAAAGTTAGAACGTAAAACTGACATATAACAGCAAGCCTTTTGAAACCCACATACCACCCCACCACCCACTGCAATACAGTCAGTAGTGCAAAGAAAAGTGAAGCAGAAAGGGAAGCAGCATTAGCTGCCTTCTGCAGCTCACAGCCTTGTCCACACTGCAACTGTGTCTAGCGCTCTGTGCATCAAGAAAGGGGTTGGCGTTTACCAGGTGGCTGCATGCTGTAGTCAATGATGCGCTGTTGGCCCTGGGCCAAGTCAGGGTTGCTGGAAGACAAGCTTCCGGTGATTGTCGTGGTGGGCGGAGCCTGCTTGGTCTGTCTCAGGCCCACAATGCTGTCATCCTGAGTCTGCCCTATTCCGAGGTCACTGTCAAAACACGGTATGGATTTTTATATATATTTGTAGTGCCAGAAAGTTTTACAAATTGAAAATGAAATTAGTTAGTTGTTCGAAAACAACTCAGAATTTGTGGAAATAAAGTCGGAATTGCGAGTAGCAATAAGACAAACATTGTTTTTTTTTTTATGTGGCAGAAAAAGGGCTTCCATGGGTTACTAATTGTTGGATACTGTAGTTTTAAAGCTCCAAAAAACTACAAAACATGTTTAGTGTTGACCACACTGGCTGCTGCTGTGTGAACCTACCTGTATGGTTTTTGAGGTAAAATACTAATGCGTGTTTTGTCCAAAATCTTCATCAGTTTGTTGCGGCCTCCCATGGTGTGTGCTTTAGCCTTCTTGCCGACCTTCTCCTGATACATGACCCCAGTATCGGCCCCAAGATCAGGAACAGAGTAGCGGGAGCTTTTCTTCCCGTCGCCGATCTTAGGAAGGTGAGGAACTCCGTTTTTCCGTTCCTCCGCGATTCGAGCTACTAACTCCTTAAAGACTGAGAAAGACATAAGAAATGTGTAAAGATCTCCACAAAATCTAATAGAAGGAATTCCTAAATCACCTGTGTCCATATGTGCGGAAGGTGAATAAGCTCACCAAGAAGGTTGGTTTTGACACTCATGGACAGCTGTAGGTTATTCTTGAGGATCTCGATTGCTTTGGACAGGTGGACGTTCTCAAACGTCTGACCATTCACTTCAAGTATCTAAATAATTAGTAACTAGTTAGTCAGGAAACATTTTAAGCGTGCCATTCTTGTACTGTCCGTGCCAAATTCATCTTACCTGGTCCCCATGCTTAAGCCCTGCCTCCTCTGCCTTGCTGCCCTGGTCCACAGTGTCAATGAAGAGGTGTGTTCCTCTCTCAGCTCCACCAATCAGAGTGAAGGGGAGGGGCAGCTCACGAGAGGACCTCGCGATGGTAACCACACGGGACTTGGCTTTGGCAGCGCATGCGATGTTGAGCAATCGCAACTGACCGCTCATTTTCTGATTCGAAAAATAAACAAATGTGAAATTGAATAAATCAGAATTTATACAGTGTATAGTATTAAATTAAGTAGCATTCGCTCGTTTACATACTTCTCTTTCCAGTTTGTTTTGGAATTCCTCCAGGAAGTTTGTCATTTCTGGTTTTCCCTCGAAGTCACCAAAGTGATTATTTACCCAAAGTAGCACGACCCGTGTCACCTGAGAGACAGGAGGAGTACGGGGGTCAGGATGTATTGCTGTGTGTGTGTGTGTGTGTGTGTGTGTGTGTGTGTGTGTGTGTGTGTACACAACTTTACACAATTATACTCCTAACTATTAAAATGAAAACTCAACATTCGGTCCAACATACCTTGTCACGCAAACTGGGGTCATTAAACCAATCCAAAAGTCTTTGGCCAACAAAAAGAGGACTAGAAAGGAAGGTCCGGTAGGTCAACAAGAAGTCTTCAATGTACGTTGGGTCCACTACGGAGTGATCCTCCACTAAATGCTGGATCAGACGCTCTGGGGTTCCCTGGGAGAAAAGGTTGTTCAAACACATTACTCCAGGAACGCACATGACAATTCATACATCAACAAACAAGTCTCTCCCAACTCATAACAACACACTTGGAAGAGGCACACCCTGGATTCCTTTCATAAAAATAATGTAAATCAAATAACATTTTTTGGACTGGAAAAAATAAAAACCCTCACCTTAACCACAATGTGTCCCTTGCGTGTTCCTGTGCGGTCAAGTTCTCTGTGTTCTTTCACCATTACAATCTCTCCCTCCTCCTCCACTCGCTGCGTGTTGAGTTCCACCTGATTCAGGATGCAGCAGTATTCTTGCTGCGCGATACACACAAACTACACAACCACACAATCATGAGTCAAAACAGCAAAATGAAAAGATAAAAACCCTTACTGAAAAAAAATCCACTAAAGAAATCCCACACACACACACACACACCTGACAGTCATCCACTTTGGTCTTCATGACGCCGATCATCAGCTCTTTCTCCATGGAAGGAGAGACGCCGAAACTTCCGCCCATTCCTACAGTCTCACACTGGCCATCCGGATACATCACCTCCACGGCTCCGTTCAGGATTACTGACCATGAGTCCAGCTACGTCACACAAACACACACATACACAATGCTTATTGCTTCTTTATTTGACACCAGAGATCAGACATAAATCTTAGTAGCAGGGTGACCAAGGTAACCATGAAAGGTTTAGCACAGTGTTCTATATTTTTTCTCATATCTCACGTAACGTGATTATAATCTTTTTGTTTTTTCACTGATTACCTGCTAAAAGGCACTAAAAACATTTAAGCTCCTCCCATACCGATATTCCAGGCTCATCTTCATTGTATGCAAAGCCCAAACAAAAAAAACCCACAAAAAAAAACCCACAAAAAAATTCTCACAATAATAATAATAATAATAATAATAATAATAATAAAAATACATTATTGTGTTCTATAAATAGAGCTGTGAATGCTATAATTAAAGGCTGCTGCAAGCATTTTGGCGCCACAACATAACGTGTTATCGTGTTAACTGTGATTCGGTAGGACCCACCTCCTCTCCGTGGTTCAGTACGATAGTTCCAGCTCGTTCCACCACAGCAAACACCATGACGGCACAGAGCGCTCGCCGCACAGACACGCTGAGGCTGGAGAACGCCGGGAGCTGCTGCACGAACTCCAGTAACTGCTCTGTAGACAGTGAATTTAAAAAAAAAATTTGAGAAAAAAAAAAGGCAGGTATAAATGAAGGTATTTTTTAATACAGTATCAGAATACAAGAGGGTTGAAAGGCTTATGGGGGGTGTGTGTGTGTGTGTGTTACCGATGTCATCGTCTGTACGGTCCACGGGGTCTTTTTCCAAACAGTCTCTCACGATGTCTCGACTCATCAGGGGGTCGGAGGATCTTCCCACTTCTTCGTCATCGTCATCATCCTCCGAATCCACCGCGGTCTCGGGAAGTCCGCTGAGGTCCACATCGCCGCAATCGCTCTCGGTAGCCTGGGAGAGAAAAATGGCATGAGCGTTTTAATGACTGTATTTGGGGGGTTACACTTTTGAAGTTCGCATGTCAGTTGCGTTGCTTGTTTAAAATCTGAAGTTTCTTATTGTTATCTCTTTTTAGAGCCACGTGCATTCATCTTTTACCATTCCGTCTAATTTTATGTCAATCTGTCACTTCATTAATTATACCTGAGCGGGTAATTAAAAAGAAAACGCTACGAAATCCTCCCTATTCTAAGAAAAAGCCTCAGGTCCTGTAGCTTGTCTCGGATCTTCATTTGATTAAGTTGCCGTTCCCAGCTGAATACGAGTGCGAACACGATAATGCTTGTGAGATTACAAAAAAAAGTGTGTGTGTGTGTGTGTGTGTGTATATTTGTATACCTGGTAAATATCTGATAGGCTGCTGCTGCCTGAGTCACTAGCAATGCTGGATCTAGACTGACTGGAGGACATGTGGAGGTGGAGTCCGTCTGAGAGGTGGAGCTTCGTGAAATCCGCAGGAAGCTGGAAGAGAACCAGGAGAGGTTATTATACAGATTTGGGAGCGTGTGCGCATTGTGTGCGAGAGAAAAAGAGAGCGCTGTCTTTTGCCATCTAGTCCGTGATGGATCAAAGGATTACGCTCGCTAAAGCCTCCTTTCACTGAGAGCACAATTACATCCAGGAGCCCGAGAAAGAACACACACCATACATACACCAATTCTGCATTAGTGGTTAGCACAAACAAATCAGCTGTCCTGACTAATGATTAGTGCTCTGAAACAGACTGCCTAATGTGCACGTGCGAGTGTGTTTATCGGTAATCAGTATATATCCACAGGCTTAATGGAAGACAGGCTGCTGATTGGTTTGCACACATGACCTCCTACATCAACTGGCCTACATGCACAGACGCACAACTCTAATGGTGTAAAATCATATTTTACACATTTTTAGTGTTGATAAGAAGATAATATTTGTATCGGTGTAGTTTTTCCCCCTCACACTTTGTCATGGCTCATTAAATGACTGTCTGGAGGAGCAGGTGTAGACGTGTTACATATAAACTATAACACGTATGTATTTCATCTTAAAGGAAAACAGGAAAGGAAAAAAGGAAACTAACGTGCCAGTCGAGTCGGGAAAAAAAAAGTGTGCGTCTAAATATACTCACGGCCTTCCTGTGTGTTGCTCCGAATCCATAGCAGTGCAAACGAGCTAACTTCCTCATAGAAACGAGCATGGACCGCCCGACCATCCTGTTTAACCCCCTCTACAACATCCTGACTCGGTCTCATCTACTTTCTCTTCAGTTAAATCCTGGCCTTGTTCCCTTTTCCTTTCAACTGCTTCCTCTACTGCACTCACACCCAGCAACATTTTTTTTTTTTTTTTTTTTTTTTTTTTTTTTTTTTTTTTTGGAAACTCCCAGAAAAATCTCCACAGCAACAGAAAATTGAATGGATACAGAGAGAATTAACTTATATGGTGCTGCAAAGACCACCTCCCCCCCCCCTTCCTCTCCCTCTCTCCCTCTCCCCCTCTCTCTTTCTCTCTCTCTCTCACACACACACACACACACACACACATTAGTAAGAGTGGTAATTGTTTGCACTGAAGGGGGTGGGATTTAGGGATGACGGACCCCCAGTACAACACCGGTCATCAGCGCTGACCCCAATGTGATGGACAACAGCTTCAATTCAAGCTACTCGCCAAAAGAAAAAAAAAACACCCCCCCGGTGTAAATCGTAATGAGAGCCATTGACAGGGGAGAAAAAGCAGAATGCAGAAAGAGAAAGCAGGCTTGAGAGAATGGAGCTAAAAAAAAGAGGGAACATGCACCACAGCACTGCAGACGGTGGAGTTTCGGTTCTCGTGAAAGGCAGCTTATTCTTAAAGGCAGAGCAAAACGGTATGCAGCTACGGCGGGATACGAGATTGCAGAAAGAAATATTACCTGGGATTTGGAAGACTCCTGGTGATGAGGAAAAAAAAACCAAAACAAAAAAACCCCGATTAGTAAAAAAAAAAAAAAAAAACAACAACAACCGTATCTACTGAAAAAAATGGACAGAAACCATAAGAGAAGGACGAGACGGGAATGTTTCTCGAAAGAACGATATGATGATAAGTCTACTTCGTCGCGGATCCTCGGCGGTGATTAGTTCTCTAGGGCAGCACTGTGGTGTGTGTTATTCTTGGTGTATATCTGTAATCCTCGATTTTGCACAATTTGTGAAAGAGGAATGAATTTGTCCCGTGAATTTGAGCCGTAACTGCCCTTAAACTTGCTTACAATAAACATGATCATCACCCAGCTCTATTACACAACTTAAAGATTCACATAAAGAGACAGAACGAACGGAGGGAAAAGTGGCTACACGATCAATCGGATTGAAATAACAACTGCTGATGATGTCCCGAGTAGAAGTGTGTATTTTGGTACCGACCGTGTGATGGCCTGGGGGAAGAGGAGGCTTGCTAGCTGGATAATGCTCCACCGTGTCGATGATGGTCTGCCTCTCGCCGCGCTGGTTGATTTTCCGAAACCTTCTCCTGGACTGTCGATGAGATGCCTGCCTCTGAAAATACTCCTCGCTGTCTTCCACATAGTCCACCTGACAGCCACAGAGGAAATCAGTTAGTTATGGTGGAGGAGGGAAAAAAAAAAGGTCTCTCTTTGTGCACAGCAACACGTCAGCTCACATCCTCTTCAGTGTAATTACACATCCTCTTTAGCTCATTCACACACACACACACACACACACACTCACCACTATCATCTCAGAGGCCTCCAGGACGATACACTCGCAGCCTCGCCGCAAACTCCCTGCAGAACGTTTTCCAAAACTGAGAGAGAGAGAGAGAGAGAGAGAGAGAGAGAGAGAGAGAGAGAGAGAGAGAGAGAAACAATTATAGGTTATACAGAAAAAAGCACACACATTTAGAAAACAAGGAAACACCACCGCAATGATGCACACACCTGCTGCGTGGAAGGAACATCGATTCCTTAATGAAAACCGAGCCAGACAGCAAGATGTACCAGCAGCTTCCGATGTCGTCCGGGCTAAAACACAAAGAAAAGAGCAATGGATTACACTTTGCTATTTTTTAGACTCCTTACGCTGCTATCAGGCCACACTGCTGCTGAATTTCATTTCCAATAGCAGTTTCAGAAGGTGCAAAAGGATTTCAACAGTAGAATGTGTTTTTCTATAGCAACAGCTAATTCCCAGGGATGAATGATAAAAACGCTCCTGAGGTACCGGCGACCAGTGTATCTGCCGCTTTGGCCCGGCCTGCCTCTGCATGGTGTTCTGTTCGATTGGAGGCCACTCTGCGCAGCTGGAGATGGTTTCACATCTACAGCCTGGGTATCCATAAAGTTACAGAGTAACACAGGAGCTTTGAGGATGGATTTGGACTCTAGTTAACATTCTGCTACACTGACTGTAGAAATGGACATTTGGTGCCACCTAGATGATGATGATGGGTTCCCTCTTGAGTCTGGTTCCTCTCAAGGTTTCTTCCTTATGAACTCTCAGGGAGTTTTTCCTTGCCCACTGATAAATACGCATAAAAATTAATCGAAGGGATCGTTTCCCGGGACGTGTCGTCATGCCGTCGACAATCGACTCCAGCACCACTCCACCATGCTATGGATGATTATATATATATATATATATATATACACATAATAGCAACCTCCACCCTCCAGCCCAACAAATGTCATGAGTTTTATTAAACTATCAGCCAAAAGGCCACTGTGGAACACATGAATGGACACCAAACTGCTCTGAGCATCAAAGTGAAAGCTCAGGATGACAGAGTTCTGCTTTTTAGCCCCAACTATGAAACTACAGTGTTTCAGAGTCACGAGAAAAGCAAAGACTCTCAGGCGGCCAAAGTTCCCTTATGTAAAACATGATCCACAAATAGGAAGGAGAAAAAAAATAAAAATAAAATAATAATTTTTATATATATATATATATATATATATATATATATATATATATATATATATATATATATAGTAAAGTTAATGAGAGCATTTGATGTATTTTTACTGTTTATTTTATTGATGGAGATTTTAAATACTGTAATATCCAGACTCTTAAATGCTCCCAAATATAAGCCGCACCTGTCTATAAGCTGCCTACATTAATGAAAGACAGTGTCTGTTACATGGCTTGTATCTAAACAGTAGCCTACCAAGAAAGTGATTGTTCACTGTCTTCCTCCTTCCTTTCACAACTATTTCTCTTGAGTGTTTTTCTTTTGGCATCGTCGTGTGTTTAAAATCACCATTGGTGAAGCTTTTCTCCCGATGCCGTGCAGCTCAGAACACAGGTGAAGTGCATTTTTTCATGCCCCGTTGTTTTCAGCGTGACGAATGATTCGCATTTCCTGTTGACAGCCTGAGTGAGCGGCAGGTCAAACGTCAGAGGAACATCATCCATATTTATGATGTGGTGCGGCCCGATTCAGTGGGAGCGCATCTGATTTCATATAAAAAGTTTCATTGGTTCACCTGAACCCGATCAGCAATTTCATCGGTCTAATGTTATGGGGCTCAGTTTTTTGGCTTGAAGTTTGTGAAACCGGGAAAAACCCCCAGAAAAAATCCATAAATTAGCCGCTTCGTTGTTTAAGCCGCGGGGTTCAAAACGTGGGATATAATAATTTTCATTGTTGCCAAATGTAATTGTCATTATAATGCAGCTAGAAGTACTGCAGTGTGTGTGATTGTGTATGTGTGTGTGTAGGGTGTAGAGAATAAACTCACTAATATAAAACCTCGTTGGCTTCATGATGCTCGTAGCGAACTGTTTCACACATTAACCTGAAAATAAATCAAATATTTAATTAATAAATAAGAGATAAAATTCACATGTATGAATGGCCACTAGAACAGTGTTGAAGTATTTGTTGTGTGCCTGTACCTGAGCTGGTGCTCTCTCAGGCTGGACAGTGCTTCCATCCCGTGTAGGTAAGAGTAGACGATCTGAAGGTCCTGCAAAACAACATAGGCATGTTAGCACGTGAAACAATAACATACTAAAACACGCCTGAGCACACGAGTACAGGATCCGCTTCTGTTAATCATTAGTACTAAATGGAAAAAAAATAATAAATTATAAATTGTAAACGCCCTGCAGTTACATCCAACAACCAGCAAGGGGCAGCAACCCTATTATAATTGCCACTTTGGTGCAGACAGTCTTGTCTCTTTTTCTTTTCCAAGCTGCATGCAAACTCACGAGTGCGCACACCCACACCCACACCCACACCCACACCCACACCCACACCCACACACACACCCCATGACGCAATGCACTTCAGATCAATGTTTAACAAGAACGGCATGTTTGCAGATTCCACAATACCCGTCCTGTCATTCTTTCTCTCGCTTTCTCCGTTCCTTCCATCGGCGTGAAATGGAGAACTTGAGACTTGAGGTTCTTAGTTTTAATCATGGGAAATACTGAGTTATGCCTTCAGTGCCACCTGAGAAGCAGTAGCCGTCAGCAGATTTGATACGAAACGGAAACTAAAGACTGGAGTGGAAACTCGTGTCATTCTGGAGATTCCTCAAGCGCTTTCCTATTGGGGCCTATGTACGCTTTTAAACTCCTCCAAAAAATTACAAGCAAATAGTCATGCACATTAATACATTAGAAGTCCATGCATGCCTTTATTATATTTGTTTTGAATAAATGACGGCTGTTTTTTCACCACTGCGCGCACATCAATACGCTTTACAACGGCCAAACGAATCTTTCAAAATACGCTAAGGGTGATAGCTCAGAGGAGGATTGGGATTGGTGGAAATTGTTGCTTCGGGGATGTTTATTCTCAGAACATGGCATTTCTGCCCTTGTTCGGTCCCCCCCCCACAGAATTCCTACATTCCTACGGGGAAGTGTCAGCGAGAGGCAGGAGTTTAGAGGCATCAGGGTGGAGGAAGAAAAAAAAAAAAAAAAAGCAACCATCAGTTACCAAACGTGACTCATGTCAGACAGGATGGTCGAAGTGCTTCAGAAAAGTGTTGCTCTCCTGGGATTTTCACTCGCACCCGAGTTTAAACAAAATGGTGCGCAAAACAAAAAACAATCACGGTGTGTCAGCAGAGGCAGAGACGCCACGATGCTTTCTGGCCGATCGGAACGAGGGGTGTTGGAATAGAGAGCTCCGGCGCATGGTATAGCAGAACCAGACGTCATCTAAAGTAACAGGAAGTCTTTACACACAAACGTTGTGTTTTCTTGTGATTAACAGGACAATTCGTAATCAGTTGGTGGGCTCATGGTAAGAAACGGAGAAAACGCAACGTTCTCTGATAAGGAATTGCTCTGTACCAAACTGTCCCATCCGGTTATCTCGTTATCAGTTTCGCACATTTACACTCATACAATTACGTTTCATTGCTCATCGTTCGACCCGAGCTGCAGCTTTGGGTTTTATATACACAACACAAAAGAATTATCTTTAAGTCACTGATTACAGGGACGTGAAAACATCAGGGTTGGGCTCAAAGCCTTGGAGTGACTGTTTGGAACGAAAAATCTGGGACTTGCAGAGGAATTACGGGTCAATGTGAAGCGATTTGTTCCCAAGCCAGAACCAGCGTTTAGCGTTTTTTTGCCTTGGCGCGGTCAGCGATAAAGTACAGGCTGATGACGATAGAGTTGGGATTAAAAGTCAGAGAGAGAGAGAGGAGGAGAGAGAGAGGAGGAGAGAGAGAGAAGGAAAGCAAGAAAAGAACGAGTGTAAACATTATTTACGCTCCCAGATTACAAAAAACGATGTTTGTGCACACAAACCACAAACAAGTCCAACAAGACGCAGTATATACAGTTATGTTCAAAATAATAGCAGTACAATGTGACTAACCAGAATAATCCAGGTTTTTAGTATATTTTTTATTGCTATGTGACAAACAAGTTACCAGTAGGTGCAGTAGATTCTCAGAAAACAAACAAGACCCATCATTCATGATATGCACGCTCGTAAGGCTGTGCAATTGGGCAATTAGTTGAAAGGGGTGTGTTAAAAAAAATAGCAGTGTGGCATTCAATCACTGAGGTCATCAATTTTGTGAAAAAACAGGTGTGAATCAGGTGGCCCCTATTTAAGGATGAAGCCAGCACTTGTTGAACATGCATTTGAAAGCCTGAAATGGGTCGTTCAAGACATTGTTCAGAAGAACAGCGTACTTTGATTAAAAAGTTAATTGGAGAGGGGAAAATCTATAAAGAGGTGCAAAAAATTATAGGCTGTTCAGCTAAAGTGATCTCCAATGCCTTGAAATGGAAAGCAAAACCAGAGCGACGTGGAAGAAAACGGAAGACAACCATCAAAATGGATCGAAGAATCACCAGAATGGCAAAGGCTCAGCCAATGATCAGCTCCAGGATGATCAAAGACAGTCTGGAGTTACCTGTAAGTACTGTGACAGTTAGAAGACGTCTGTGTGAAGCTAATCTATTTTCAAGAATCCCCCGCAAAGTCCCTCTGTTAAAAAAAAGGCATGTGCAGAAGAGTTTACAATTTGCCAAAGAACACATCAACTGGCCTAAAGAGAAATGGAGGAACATTTTGAGTAAAATTGTTCTTTTTGGGTCCAAGGGCCACAGACAATTTGTGAGACGACCCCCAAACTCTGAATTCAAGCCACAGTACACAGTGAAGACAGTGAAGCATGGTGGTGCAAGCATCATGATATGGGCATGTTTCTCCTACTATGGTGTTGGGCCTATTTATCGCATACCAGGGATCATGGATCAGTTTGCATATGTCAAAATACTTGAGGTCATGTTGCCTTATGCTGAAGAGGACATGCCCTTGAAATGGTTGTTTCAACAAGACAATGACCCCAAACACACTAGTAAACGAGCAAAGTCTTGGTTCCAAACCAACAAAATTAATGTTATGGAGTGGCCAGCCCAATCCCCGGACCTTAATCCAATCGAGAACTTGTGGGGTGATATCAAAAATGCTGTTTCTGAAGCAAAACCAAGAATTGTAAATGAATTGTGGAATGTTGTTAAAGAATCATGGAGTGGAATAACAGCTGAGAGGTGCCACAAGTTGGTTGACTCCATGCCACACAGATGTGAAGCAGTTTTAAAAAACTGTGGTCATACAACTAAATATTAGTTTAGTGATTCACAGGATTGCTAAATCCTAGAAATAAAAATGTTTGTACAAAATAGTTTTGAGTTTGTACAGTCAACGGCATACACTGCTATTTTTTTGAACACACCCCTTCCAACTAATTGCCCAATTGCACAGCCTTACGAGCGTGCATATCATGAATGATGGGTCTTGTTTGTTTTCTGAGAATCTACTGCACCTACTGGTAACTTGTTTGTCACATAGCAATAAAAAATATACTAAAAACCTGGATTATTCTGGTTAGTCACATTGTACTGCTATTATTTTGAACATAACTGTATCCAGCACATCTTTAAGTGGTGTGAAAGCAGCATTACGTAGATTTTTAGCAACAACTTGTTTTATAATTTTTTTGCCTGTACACTGCACATTTATCACCTGAAAACATGCACAAATACGACAAACGCAAGGAAGTCCTTTGAATAAAAGCAGTCAGACAAATCGATACGCTTGATCAGTCAACAGAGGGAGTCTCAAGAGAAAAAAGAATCTGAAAAGCGTGTGCGTGTGTGCGCGCGCAAAGCTGAGTCATTGATGATTACACCAAGCCAAAGAACACAAAGCATTTGTACGTGTACATACTCAGCTTTCTCCACCAGTACAAACGGGGCTGTGAGCACACGTGTGCACACACAAACACACACACACACACACACACACACACACACACACACACACACACACACACACACACACACACCGTTCATCTCAAAGGAAGCAGAGTCACACATCACTAAACATGACCACATTATCAGGTCATTCATTCACAGTACGGTGGTTGAGAAAAAAAACCCTCGGTTGCATGAGTGTGTTTAACAACAGAAACACCAAATAATAAATACTACCAGTAAGAAAACAGAGTCAAAGGATATTTTTGCAGTGAATCTGTATGTAAACGTGTTCTAGGCTAATCATTCAGGATCTTCAGTATCGCTCTGAATTCACACACACTGGGTTAGAAACCTGGGCACGGTTCAGACATACACATTCACACCTAAGGGTGTTTGACACGAGTCAATCAGTTTCCATGTTTCTCAGAGGCATGCTGATAGGAAAAAAAAAAAAAAAAAAACAACACCTGGAGAACATGTGAAACTCACATGGAACTACCAGACGTACCAGGAACTACCAAGTGCTGTGACCAAGAACTCAGCCAGTTCTCACCAAATAACAGAAAACCATTTATCACCCGAGTCAACTGGTTACAGATTAGCAGAAAGATGAATGATGGAATCTTCTCTTGAACAAACCAAATACATGTAACGCACGTTTGTATAAGGAAGAAAAAAAAACAGGCTTGGATGAGTATTGGAAGTGTAATGGCAGCGTAGCCAGGTTTCAGGATACAAACTCCATGGACTCTGGATAAAACCACCTTCAGCATGTGTACACGAATGTAAAGTTTTAAAGTTACGTAAATGCTGGCGACACGTCCATTGTTGCACAATAGTCATTTCCTCTTTGGTGAATCCTGTGCGCCGCTTCATCTCGGGGTTTTGTAAAGTAAAAAAAGCCAAATGTGGCAGGGTGAGATAGCGAGAAGGTGCGCATAGCGGTTGGTGAGTTTGCAGGCCAAAGCAAGAACCAGAAAAAGGTGCGCCAACTAGAACTTGTTGCTTACACAAGAAACTAGGTGTGCTACAACGCTGGCTGGTTTTTAAGCGGTGGCATTTATGAGGCTTCATGTGGACGGGGTGTAGTGATATAAAGCCTGGCTTTGATGAATAGAGTGAAGTGCCGAAGAGGTCAAGCTTTGTAGACAGTTACAAATGGTCAGTACCAGCTGGGTGCGTGAGGACAGAGGACTTCAGGCACGACTTTCGGCGAACAAGAATAACCCATCAAAACAATGGAGGTTAAAGGTCGTCATGTCAGCATAACACGTTTGCGTTGCTCGAACCACCGTTTGGAGAACGGATATTGGAGGCACCAGGGTATCTTAAGCTTTTCGAGTGGAACGCGCCTGGGCTTTGTTTGAATGAACGCAGCAGCTGTCCATGAAGACCCACCGGAGTCAACTCTGACCCGGCATTACACACATTCCAGGGAGTCTATTAAAGAGAATTCCACATTCCAGCCGAGGGACAGGCGATCGGTCAAACCCGAGACACGGCCTGTACTTTAGCAAGCGGTTCAGTGAAAACAAAACTCCATTAACTTGTTAAAGAGAAACCAAAGCTTTGGAAAACCCAAGTTTAATTCCTAACCTGGGCATCATCACGCTGGAATTTTAGACTCAAGGCTTTAAATCTGACGCTCTCAAAAATTCAAACCTTCACCAGTATTGTGTGTGTGTGTGTGTGTGTGTGTGTGTGTGTGATCATGTCTAGGACCAGTTTACAAAAGTCGATATGACAAGAACTTGTATATATCAAGCGAAGAGCACAAAGATGATTGGGTTAACATTAGACCGACTTAAATTGTTCACCGAGCGTAACACCAATAAATCCAAATGAGACTTTCCCATAAACTCCTCCAGGCGGAAGTAAGAAATGCAAGTTTCCTTCTTTTAAACTAAACGTGGTGCCGACACATCATTTTCAAAGAAGGATGGATGAACTGAAATGAGGAACAAACTCGTTCGTCTTTTACCTTCATTTACGATTAGTACATTATAATGTCAAATGTATTGGGACACGGCTTTTCAGCCATGTGTGCTTCTTCGCCAAACCGTTACCTGCAAGTTGGAAGCACATGAACATGAACGCTTTTGGATGTGGTAGCATGACATTTTCCTCATCACTTAAACTAGAAGACGCAAAAACCTGTTTCAGCCGGCTTCATGATGGAGTGGAAGATCTTGCCTGCTTTAGAGCTCTGACCTCAACTTCACTGAACACCTTTGGGATGAACTGGAATGCTGAGTGCACCTACACTTTACTAACACCCTTGTGGCTTGATGAATCTCACGCAAATCTAGTGGAACATCTCAGAAGAGCAGAGGTTAAAGGAACTGCAAATACGTAAATGGTGTGCAAAAAGCACAAACACCATACGCTATGCTCAGATGAACACAAACATTTGTTCAGTGTCAAAATTTTGACCACTAATTCTTTTTTTTATAAATTGGGCCGAGTTTCACCTCAGCATGACTCAGATCAGCATCGTGGCTGGTTTCCACCGCAGTACACTTTATTCCCCCATCAGCGCACGCTAAATAAAGATAGTCTGGAGGTTAGAGGCAGAGTTGCTGCTACTGCAGCATGATTATAGCACCGCAAGTGTGTTAATGCAAACATCAGCACTGACACATCGCTTCGAAAAAGCAAGAGAGCGCAAGAGAGAGAGAGAGAGAGAGAGAAAGAGAGAGAGGAAGAGAAAGACAATGTCAGGCTCAGAGAATCTACACCCATACACATCAAATCTGTTCCTCGTGTAAACATAAATCAAAGATTGATGTGCATGGACACACACACACACACATACACACACACACAGTTTCGTAATAAACCACATTATGAAAATAAAGTCTGTCGTTCTGGGGAAAGAGAAGAAAAACTGCAGCTGGCTGAACAGGTGGAGAACGTGGGGAAATAACCCTCGACTCCATGTTACACTCATGACATTACAGGGATACTTTTAATAGAATAAAGAACATTATAGAACAAATGAAGTCTGAATATATTGCTCGATATTTTTTTTTAATCAACAAAGAGCTGCTATAGAGCAAATAAACTACTTTGAATAAGATCATTGAGTAGCTTCGAATAGATCATTCACAACACAGCTATTAAATGTAATCACTGAAAACATTTATTTATTCAGGAGGATGGACAAATAAATTCACCCATTGGCTCAACAGGAAAAACCTTGTGGTTGGGTTAAAAAACGAACTCGTTTAACTCGAAAAAGTATGGCAGGCGCACAAATTCCTGGGGAGCGAGCGTCTCTGCGTAACTGGAGTGTTTGTCCTTTTCTGGTAACGTCTCCGGTGCGTCGCGTAAACCGTGCGCCGGATCCAATCTACGACGCATCGAAAGAGGACGCAGACTCGATGCGGCGGGAAAAGCTACGTCTTTCCGCTTTCTTTCGAGCACTCAAAAGCGTTAAAAGTTTCAAGTGTTAATATGCTTTTTGTTTGCAATTCGCAGAAAATGTTCCATACTGAAAAGCAACACCTCTGATGCTTTTTTTCCTCCTCCAAAAGCTTTTCATTTTTAAGCAATTTTGCAAAATGTTATTCATTTTCCCGTAAACTCCCAACATTTTCCCTTCAACTCCCTGTTCACTTAACTCATCCAGGATCCTAGAAACGTTTTCCGGTATTGCAAGAACGATATTTCAATGGTATCAGCCGACCTCTAGAACGGCACAATTTCCTAAAACTATACTCTAGAGAGAAAATATTCCTGCTCACTGCACAACACTGCACGAGAAGGGTGTGGAAAATCAGTGAATCATATACGCCGGGATTCCTACACCTGTTTCCACTTGCTGAAGCCATAAAATCTGCCCCGATGGCGAGTGTTGCGTGATCTGAATGCGAGACTGGAGGCGCGCTCCCTTTTGACGCATAGCCCGAGAATCTTTTTGTGCAGGAACCAAAACACACACAAAAGAGGCCGAATACAAAGGAATCGTTTGAGAGGTGTGTGTGTACGCTATGGTCCTTCAAAGAGGACGCCGTCAAAAAGAAAAGCGGGTTAAAAAAAAGGGGGGGGGGGGGAGAGGCTCTTGCCCTGAGGTATCGAATGCAAATAAATGTAATGTGGTAAAAGGTGCGCCATAGCCGGTCTTATCGTACAGTACATCTGGATGATGGGCCTCAAGACAAAACATTACATAAGATGTCAGAGACCATTTGTGGTGTATGTGTTATTTTATTTCCCTTTATGGTGAAACAGAAGCTTAAGCAAGATGAAAATAAATAAATAAATAAAACATTGCCTTCGAGCAATTGTTCTCCAACCCCTTTCTTTCCTCCTGTTTCTTTTTTGTCTTTAAGGCGCTTTTCCGGTTTCCTCCGGCGACGGCCTCGTCAGCGTGGAGTCATTCAAACAGGAAATGCCATCACATGCCTTCCCTCTATTCCCGCGAACAGAGGATTTGCACACCCAGACTCAAATTTACGTTCACCAGTAAATGTAAATGCGTGTGTCGGGAAACGGACGCGGTGGCAATATGGACGAAATTTGTAAATATCGCTGCCATCTTGGACCTGCGAATCCGGGTCCCGGGACGGGCCATTACACATCTGTTTGTTTTGTTATTGTTTTTTATTAATCCTCTCTGAGTCATATTTCCTTGGAGGAATGTCAATTCATTATGTTTCAAATATAGCAGTTTCTCTACTTGCTTCATTCTGACTAACCACTATGGTTAAGGATTATAATAATATTTCTCTTCTTCGGAATACGATGAAAGCAGAAAGCCACAAAGCAATCTGAACGTGCTGTTTAAAAAATAATATACACACACACACACACACACACACACACACACACACACACACACACACACACACACACACACACACACAGACAGACGAGCGCCGTGTCTCAGAATACACGCTGCTTGCGTTGTGGTTTGCTGTGTGAAAAAAAAAGAGGTGTGAGAAACTCTCATAGCAGTGTTCTGCATCTGAGAGCAAACGTTTTTATTCTTTCTCTCAGACTCTTCGCTACCTGAACATCCTGACCGCGTGCGCCGGAAGCGTGCATGCACGTGGGTGCGAGACAGCGTGTGCAAAATAGATGCAAAAGAAACTGTGCAGCAACTCGTCTTGCTTGAGGGGTTCAGCTGCACTTTATATGCAGACGTCTACAAAACAAACGTTTACATTCAGCAAGGGGGGAAAAACGCTAAGCAAATTCGGCCTGCTAATTCGAAGAAGCTTCTTTAAAACGTATATAATTTATGTAATAAGAAGTTGAGAACGTGGAAAAAGGGTTACAAGTCACAAGGATGTGGCAATGCCTCATTACCCCCACATTTCTCTGAGCAGAGTAGCTGCCCGGTCGTACGACAGTTAGAAACCGACGACACTCTTTCAGACACCTGCTGCTTTGCCTCATGAGATCACAGATGGTTAGACCTGTTCATCTTAAGCCCCTCAAACCCGAACAACAGGCTTCATTTTGCTCTACACCATCACTGATTCCATCTTAGAGCTTCCTTCAAAAATAAATACCCTGTTTCTCGAAAAACTCCATAACACAAAATCTAAACAAACATGCAGGATGAGGTGCATGAAACCTCTTCTTTGCCGCCATTAAAATTTTTAAATGAAGTTACTTTCATGCTTCCAGGAAGAGCTGAAGGTATTTTCTCCACACTCACACTGAATAATTTATACACGCATTACATTTAACCCTATGGCTTCCCGCCTAATGGAGCGTCTGCATTAGTGTTTGTTACTTAAATCTCAAAAACATATATCTCGTTGTGTCTTTAAACGTCTGCGTTCCCTGGTGACGCTTCTGCTTATACATATTTAACAGCTAGAGGGGAAAAAAGGGTGGTGAGGAACAACTTCAGACCTGCACAGATCATGCAGTGAAAAGACTGCACGGTTATTCAGAATCTATTTTAAAACAAAAGAGCATTGCTCTGCGGTACCCTCTGATAATACTTGTGGGGAAAAACTCTGCTGCTTTCACAAAAATCACTGACAAAACAATTCACAGTTGCTTATTGGGTTTTCCTTTTCCCGATTTCCATGAGCCTCTCGTCCTCAAACATAACCGCTGTCGTGCCGAACCAAATAAAGTAAAAATTTAAGTTTCTTGTAAAATACACTATACAAAAAAAAAAAACACCACTGAACATTTCCTTCCACGTTAAGGCTCCTTTCACTGTTATAATAGCCTCCACTCTTCTGGGAAGGTGTTCCACTAGAGTTTAGAGTGAGTTTGTGGAGATTTGTGATCATTCAGACAGCGTTAGTAAAGTCAGGTAGTGATGTAGGTGAGGTGAGGAGGCCTGGGGCGCAGCTCCAGAGCGTTCACATACATCCCAAAGGTGTTTAATAGGGTTGGAGCTCTATAGAAGGAGATCTTTCACTCCAAAACCTTGTAAAGCATATCTTCATGAAGCTGGCTTTTTTCATGCTGGAACAGGTTTGAGTTTCCTAGTTGAAAAATGGGAAAGCCAAAGACATCCTATACAATCATAAGACTCCAACGTCCCAAAACTTTTGTCCTTTTATAACATATGTTCTAATGGCTGGCGTGTTTTTGGAGTATAACTCTGTACTTGGTGTCACCAGATGAAACAGCTCGAGTCACAAAGTGAAAATTTCTGTATTGTGTCTCAACTGGGCTGAACAGACAATCACCACAATCCCTTGGTGAAAACGCAGCTGTTTTCACAGCTTTCGTATGAACCAAAGAAGACACCCTTCTGCTCATAGTCACGGGTCTGCATTTCTGAAGTGCAGAAACACTCAGGGTGATTTATTTAGCCAGTGTGTGTCTTGTTTTTTTTCTGTCTAGTTCACAAACAGACACGAGAGTTAAAGTCATTAGCGGTCAGCGTTGTAATTTCCAGAGAAGCCGAAAAAGGCCAAAAAGCACCTGTCGACTGCTGACCATTACCCGTGAAAAAATAGCATGTGTGTGAACACTGTTTCAGATCCAAAATAAAGAAGAAGCTCTGTTATCAGGAGAAGAACTCGTGGCTTGATTTCATTTAAAAACCTATGATGCCTCATGTGACATATTCCTGAAATTATAACAAACGTCATGATGCAATCTATTGGCTGGAAAGCAAAGGGACTCATAATCAACGAGTTTTAAACAATGATTTAAAAAAAGATGAATTTTAAACCATTTTTCTTTTGAAAGTGGTGGCTCAGTGTTTAGGGCACGGGGGTTTAAGACTCGGGGGTTTAAGACTCGGGCTCGGGGGTTTAAGACTCGGGGGTTTAAGACTCGGGGGTTTAAGACTCGGGGGTTTAAGACTCGGGGGTTTAAGACTCGGGGGTTTAAGACTCGGGCTCGGGGGTTTAAGACTCGGGCTCGGGGGTTTAAGGCTCGGGCTCGGGGGTTTAAGGCTCGGGGGTTTAAGACTCGGGCTCGGGGGTTTAAGTTTAAGACTCGGGGGTTTAAGTTTAAGACTCGGGGGTTTAAGTTTAAGACTCGGGGGTTTAAGTTTAAGACTCGGGGGTTTAAGACTCGGGTTTGGGGGTTTAAGACTCGGGCTCGGGGGTTTAAGACTCTGGGTTAGTGAGCAAAAGGTTGGAGGTTCAAGCCCCAGTATTGCCAAGCTGCCATTCTGTGGCCCTTGAACAAGGCCCTTAACCCTTTGTGTCCAGGGTTGCTGTATAATGTTTGACCCAGCACTTTGATCCTGTGCTCTGATACCAGCTTCCTAACATCTCTGGGATAAGCAAAGCAAGAATTTGCTGTAAAAGTAAAATCTGAAAAGTATAAAGCCCCATTTTTCCTCTTTAAACTTATTAATCACGTTTAATGTTACAGAAAGTTTGCGAAACAGTTCCTGATAGTTTTCTCTCCAGCCCATTGTATTTCATCTAAAAGTTCATTAAAGGAAGAAAAATAAATAGAGCTTGTTATGTTTTTGAGAAACTTCAAAGACCGGATGTTTTCCATGACTGTTCCAAAGCACCAACACTCGAACTGGAGACTCCTTACATTTAACAATTTGATGATTTTCTGCAACAAATAACACAGTAATTTTCATGAATCCCACCTTGCTGTCCGAGCTGCTGTTACTGAAAACTAATCAGACATGTCCGGTGTAAGAATCTGGAAGTGATTTGGTACTAATTAAGTTCTTTAGGTTTTGTGGAAGGATGGCCTCTGATAAATAAATACATGAAGTCAATGATTTTTAGACTCATTTCAACCAATGTGCATAAAACCCCCCATTTTGATCACTTGTACACCAAGTCTGAACTCTATAAACATACAAGAACAATGATGGATGAGGATGTTAAGTTTTCAGGGGCGTGTTTATAAAATGAGCAAATGCACACTTGAGCCGTTTTCCAAACTATATGCATATTTAACTCCTACAACTTGGTCTGACACAAAGACTTGATCTGCTGCTCTGATTTCTGCACAAATCTCCCACATTATTCACATTTGTAAGTGATGAAACATTTGACCCACTGCACCTTTAAACAATCAGACGCATTGTTTTGCTTCTCTCCCCCAAACTCAATGAGCTCACATCATCATTTGCAACCCAAATAAAGTAGGAAAGGCCCGGAAAAACGCTGCGGTCCATCAGTGTGAAAACACACACACACACACACACACACACACAGAGAGAGAGAGACTGGATCTCATTACGCCACGCTGACCCTGCAATAAAGGGCCGAATCCACATAAGCGCCCTATTGTACTGATAAGTGCCCTAGGTAGGGCGTACATGCCCATATTTTAAGGATGACGTAGTGCACTTCGAATAGGAGCCGAACAGCCTTTTTGGGATTCAGCCGCTAAAGAATCGCGGAGTACAGCGGTTAAAATAGGACACATTCGCGACCGCAAAAGGAAAAAAAATTCTGGAAAAAAGACAAATTTTCCCATACTGTCCAAAATAACCGCACATTTTCGCCTAAAAAATATTTATTAATCATATAATTTATTCTCGCTGTGTCCAAACTCAATCCCAATATCCCAAAGTAATAGTACCGGGGGCTTCGGGTTGTTATATTAGCTTAGCTCCAGTTACAAATAATACACAAAAAAACGTATCAAATAAAATAAAACCTTAAATTCGAAGTCGTTCTTGAAATAAAGTGAAATAAACAGCATCCTGCTTCTTACCTGTTGCGTCCTTTCGATGGGGTTCTTCATGATCGCCTGCCGAAAACTGCTATCTACATAAGACGCCATTCTGTACTATTAAAACCGCCTTCTAAAGCCAATAAAACGCTCAATAAATCTCTATCACACTTAGGGCATTTCTCCACACTGCTTTGGTCCCGGTCTGGTGAAATCCAGTTACCTATCGAAAGTCTTAAAAAAAGACGCAAAAGTCACTCCTGTTGTCCTTTAGGCCGCGTCCGGAGCCGCGGCCTCGAGTAGATTCCGGTGAGCGAAAAAAAGGAGCGGTGCTCCGCCTCCGGTTGACACTTTCCTAGGTGTATTAACCAGTGATTTATTCCTTTTCCTCAGTCATACACTGGCCGGTCTATAGACAGACATTGTATTTTACCGGAACACCTCCATTGTAAATGACTAAGGTATACGGTACCTCAGGGAAAAAATACTCGGGGTTCAGAAGAGACCTAACGGGCAGAGACTGGGCTGCTGCTCCGGGACAGAGTCCAGCCGCGTCAGCGCATGGTGAGTTCTATAATTCGCGATTTTCTTTTTGAAAAGATCCGGTTACTGATCTGATGGTCCACTGTGCGGTCAGTTGAATTAAGAATGATGTCCGGCTTCTGAAGAATACACAAACTAGCGTTAAAGCAAGATACGACGCGAACACGCCACGGGCGGGGCTCCGGCTCGGCCTCTGCCTCTGTGCGGGCGGTAGGAGATCCGGCGGCGTCGTGATTCGGGGGGAGTGGCGCGGAACAGATTGTGCTTTGATTGCACGCTCTCTGCTGCCGCCGTGTGGACAAAAGCCGCAATTGAAAAAATGCCAAAATGGCTGTGTTCTAGAAATGTAACGGTACAATTATTTGGACCGAAAATATTCGGTTCAGGGATGTCGGTTCAGTACCCGTGTACCGAACTTTTTTTACGTGCTTAACATTGTTAAAATCTGAGTTATCTCACGAACGTAATGGCAGACCACAGGTGTGTTTAGTTTTTTTCAAACACATAAAAAAAAAAAAAAAATAATAATAATAATAAACTAGAGTTAGTGCAATGTCACTGTGGCTACTCACTCTCTAGCAGAAATAAGATTTGTTTTGCACATACATGAAAACGCTAAAGAATCCATAGCGCCAGCGTTAGCCGCTAACCAGAAGTTTTTAAATAAAAAAAGTAAGTTATGTACCGAACTGTAAATTTTGTGCACTGTTACACCCTTAATGTATTCATATAAAAAATCCTCACTTAATCTGTTAAAAAGTTAGATTCTCCTACTAAACATTTTGACATTTTATTTTGACATATTATGAAGTATTTATGTGCCAAATACACTCTTATCGAGTTTAAGTATAAGTTTCAGAAAGTTATTTCTGAGTATGGACCTTTATGATGTCATGAAGTGCAGAATTCCTTGTATGTCCAAGACAGTAAGAAGGTAGACATAAAACAGTAAGACTGTAGACAAAAGGCTGTGATGCCAGTTTGCTGCCCACTTCCTGTGTGTGAGTGTGTGAGTGTGTGTGAGTGTGTGTGTGTGCGTGTGTGTGCGTGTGCGTGCGTGTTCGTGTGTGTGTGTGTGTGTGTGTGTTGTTGGGGGGTTATGGTTTCCTGTTTCAGATGGCTGCATGCTGAAGGTGACAACCGTGTGTTTATTCTGTCAGTTGAATGTTTCATATGGTGTTATAGACCAAGTTTTATTATTATTAAGCGTAGCTGTCTAACAGTTATATAGGTGGGTTTGACATTTGATCCTTTAGCATATAATTTTATTCCCACCTATGTTTAAAAAACTCAGGCACTAGGGTCTATAATGGCTTTTAGAGAGTATAGAAAATAATAAAAGAAGGTCAATCCAAACCAAATGTCATTTATTTCCTACTAAAATCAATTTCTCATTCTTGCAATATACTTTTTTCTCCAAGACTCAGTGCAGGTCGGTGAGTGACAGAATGTAAAGAGCAGCAGTCACTAATCTCTGAACACTTTGCATTCTTCTGGGTAAACATCAGATCAGCAACTGTCTACACAGGAAGTGGTAACCGCAAGATTTCTGTTTTTTTTTTTTTTTACATATTTTTGAGCCTACACTACATTCGAACACACCTTCTGTCTGCCACGTATATTATATTCATAGCACTCGGTAGTATGGGTCAGTCGGCCTTCTACCTGCTGCAAATCTAATTTGTACCGACTTACACCAGGCTAAAATACATTTGCAAAACTCAATTCATGAAAACTGAATGTGTGTGTGTGTGTGTGTGTGTGTGTGTGTGTGTGTGTGTGTGTGTGTGTGTTCGTTAGTTTAATTTTAGTGTAATACTCTAAATGTACACAAGGTGGCGATAAAATACAATACAAAATACAATACACTGTTCTAAAGCAATGTTGTTTCCCCACAGGCATAATTGCCACAAATTTCTACAAATATACTACACACGGTTATATAGCATATAAAACAACACATACATTGTTACTGTATTAAAAAAAAGTACTTATAAGTTTATTTTGTGTCAAACATGTATATATAAAATACAGAAAATAAGGGTGGTTAAAGATGGTGGTCAAAACCAGCCAATGCATCATTGACACCCAACTACCTGCCACTGACCACCTTCACCACAGTAGATGTCTAAACAGAGCACACATCATCATCATCAGGGACTTTTGTATCCCAGTCACAATCTGTTTAACCTCCTTCCATCAAGAAGAAGATGTAGGAACATACACACCAAAACCAGCAGGTTTAGGGCCAGCTTTGTTGTAACAACCATCACCCTGCTGAACACTACACCACGAGGACACTGATGGCTCACTAATTCTTTACTGATTTTATTGCCAGTAATCATCATAATTGTAAATTAACAGCATATCCTACATACCATTATCTTCTGTATATCTCTATACCATCTGTGAAAACGTTCTGTACAGCTTTACATACAGTGTACAATTATTGTTATATACTGTCATATATTGAAATATATAAATATATATCTGCTGCACAACAGCTTCTGCCTTTATATTTATCTTTTCTTGTCTATTTGCACCTCTGATAGATGGTAAACTGCAGCGTATATTACAGTATACCAGTACTATCTTTACAATGCAATGACAAGAAAGTTTTATCCATCAATAAAATTAACTGTTTAATTTATTTATTCAGCTTTAATAGCTTTATTATTGAATCAGTTAGTCAAATACCGTGGTCAGCGTCTGGACGGCTCCACATCCTATCTCTATCGCAGGATATCACGCAAGGACACACACTAAGGGCAATTTAAAGTAGCGAAGCCAGAGGAACAGGAGAATTCTACCAGCAGGGCCACAATAATCCCAGAAATATAATATCGAATAATTTATAAATATACAAATTATGAAACAAACATTAGAAGTCTATTATTAGAAAACAAACAAAAAAAAAAAATCCAAACCAGAGAACAATAAATAAAATTAGAATATCAGTATGGAATAAAATTCAAGCTACAGGTCCAAAACTGGGGATAATCTCCTCCTATCCATTTTAGGCACTTGTACTATTTTTATATTCCAAGTATTTTATTCTCCAATGCAAGAATTGCATTCATGCAACTATTGTGTAAATCTACTAATTGTTCAGTCTCATCACTGACCATCCAAAGAGGAAAGGGTCCAACTGGCATGCTCAGGAAAGTCGATTAAAGCTCAAGCCTGGTGGCCTAAACAGCCAGAATGCAGTGTAAGTTGTTTTCTAAGTGAATAAATGAGCAGAAGACAGATATTGCTCAGACATGATCATGATTTTGAAGGTGTGAGCGTTAAAATCAGTTTCTAAAAACAAGTCACAAGTGACAATGACAGGCTTGGATCTGGCTGTGGACACCAGTGTACAGATATACACTAGGATTGTATGGTAGCAAGTAAAACATGCAACAATATCCCTGAAGAGAAACCTCCACATGCTTCAACTCAGCTGCTTTTAAACACATTGACATCTATTCTAGCAAATATGACAAATCACAATTAGATTGGACATGACTGCATACCTTTAAACCTGATGGATGCACAGATGATGCTCTACAAGCTCAGCACTGACTCCCAATAGTGCTATTAGAGCAGACTTCTCTAATAACATTTTTTATTAGTTTATTATTTCCCTTAAGATATTATTGGGTTCCTCTCACCACCACTACCACCACTAGAGGCAAGGAAAAGGGTTTTGTAAATGAAACTTGTAAATACACCACATGAAGAAGAGTCTCAAAATACACACACACACACACACACACACACACACACACACACACACACACACACACACACACACACACACACACACACACACAGTAGATTTTACATGTGTAGTGTACTTTCATATTGATAAATGAGTTGATATTTTTTATATGAGCTGTTCTTGGAACACATGTTACCTGACAAGTCCAAGAATATTGCTCTTGGTAGCCATGATGCTACACTAATAAAACAGCAAGGATAATAAAATTGCAAGACAAACATTTCGACTCCAAATCTGAGATTCAAAAATTCTGCAGGTGTTCTGTTCCCATGGTGACTAGCATGTTCAGAATCACAGTTTTCAATTTTTCTTAAAAGAGATATGTGTATGTATATGTGTAACAATAATATAATAAAGAATACTTATAATTACAACCTTCTTCTTATAAACATTTTAAGGTTTTAAAAATCTTTGAACATTGAAGGATGAGAAGAACAAGCCATAAGCAAAGGCACCTTGATAAGCTTTAGCAAAATTCAGATATTTAAGCAAAGAAAAGCAGACAAGAGAGTGAAAATAGAAACAGAAACTGTGAGAAAATAAAATTAAATACCAAAATAAAAAAACGTATGTCATGTTGTTTGTTAGCACAGTAGGATCTGGGACTTTTTTCTTATTCGATGGTCTACTTAATAGTCTGTGGGTGGTACTCAGAAGATATGGTGGCATTGATATTGAATTTTTGACAAAACGCTTTCAAAATCTATGACATGAATTGCTCCCCTCTTGTTATCCTGTGGGATACCAAAGTGTTGAAGCACCACAATATATCATTTGAACTGTCTGTATGGCAATAGGGAAGTTGGGGAGTAGCACAGGATGACATGTTTTCAAGAAGCAGTCCAGGAGGAATATCATGATCGAAAAGCTTTTGGCTTTGGATATTGCATGGATCTGTATTGAAACTGTGATCTACAAGTAAGCAAGGATGCTTGATATGAACTATAATAATCCTGTGAAATTGGTCTTTACAAATGGACACCAAAATGAGTGATTAGTCTTTAGATGCCATGGTGACCTCAGTGATTTGTGATGTCAGATTCACGTACTTTGAGGAACATGTGTCATGTATTAGGGGTATTATAATGATGATCTCACAATTAACCAAGGTGACAATAAACACTGGTGGAAGAATTTTTGTTAAGACCAGGGTTCATCTTTCATGAATTCATCTTTTTATATATAGTTAATAATATAGTTTTCTCAAGCTGAAAAGACTTAAACAGGGGGAAGATCTTACCTCAGTGACCTCATCACACCTCGCACTGCACCACACTGTCTGAGATTCTCCAGTCGACTGGAACCACCTACTCTCTGAATGAGAGGTAAGTATACTTTAAGGCTCTTCTCTGTTCTGGCACCGAGTTGGTGGAATGAACTTCCTCTAGATGTCCGAACAGCGGAGACCCTGGGTATCTTTAAACAACGGTTGAAGACCTTCATCTTCCTGAAACACTTAAATTAGCACTTTCCAAGTTTGCTTTGTAAAAATCAAGAGTTGTAATCTGATTTATATTAAGTTTGTAATCTAGTGTACCAGTGTAGATTTATTCATTGTTAGAGGCTCAAAGCACTTTTGTACTTCGCTCTGGACACGGGCGTCTGCTAAATGCCACAAATGTAAATGTAAATATAAGATGTCTCAACAAGCTGGGCAAGACTTTAATAGTTTTGCTGGTTCTCTGTGGTCATTCAGAATTTTCTGCACCCTCCTGCTAATACCTTTGCAGGGTTACATTTCCTGGAATAGAAACGCATAAGGCTATAATTTTAGTGGTTTCTATAATGCTGCCACAGAATTGCCCCTGTTCTGATCTCTAAAGAATCTTTTTTTTTTGGCAATAATGGATCAGGATGACCGATATATTTCAGGCCTCTAAAGCAAAGTCATTCCACTTGAAAGATTTGGAATTGCCTTAGGCAGTGAGAAATAAAGATGCAGTGGATATATTGTCGATTCAGGATTCTAAATAGTGGGCTGGAGCTATTGATCTTCTGCACTAAGAAGGTGGCCTTTGGCTTTAAATGTTTTTTGTAAATCCCAAACCTCTATTGGACCCATTGTCTTATGTAACAAACCAGACTTGGGAAAAGATTCAGGATCCATGTGCAGGTATTTTATTGCAGAATCTACATAAACAAGGTTAATAATACATTGTAAATATCAAATCATAAGCAAAGAAGATATAACCAAGCCAATAGGTAATCCAGAGAGTACTCTTGATGACCAGACAAGTCAGGCAGCAATATTCATGCTCAGTCAATAAAAAATCATAATATTGTACACTTATTTTAAACTTCTTGAGTGTTTACTTTATAGAACTGGAAACGGATATCAGAGGTCGTCATGCTGGAACTCCTGAGAATGATATCTCTGGAAGGGCATTGCCTGGGTTCGTGTTACAATATTTTGAGATTAATTCATAGTTAGTCATCCACTAATCTGATTTAACAAACAGCTTTTCAAAAATTGCAATACATTTTATTAATAGCAAATATTATTAACTTAACTGTGTTTGCTTCATAAAAATTCTATGCTAGCAATAGTCTGTTACACTTTAAACGTTATTACATATAACATAATTATTATGTCTGTTGGCAGATGTTAGATTTTTGTTCAGAAGGTTGTGAATTCTAATTTCCACACTGCCAAAATGTGACTGCTGGGCCCTTGAGCAAGGCTCTTAGCCCTCATCTGCTCAGTTGTATAAATTAGATAAGTCTTTCTGGATAAGGGCATCTGAGCATCTGCCAAATGTCATGAATGTAATGGCAACATTCAATTCTTTTAGCAGATGTGACTCTTTTGGAAACTATTTCCATTCCAACAGCAAAAATATAAATAAATAAATTAATAAATAAATAAAGAAGATATACTGAAATGGTGCCACAATAATGACTATATCCCTCACATTTTAATATGTCTTCTGAAGGGACAATACAGGTAGTCCTCTACTTACTATGGAGATACGTTACGACAACCCCAATCGTAAGTCAAAAATATCGTAAGTCGAAGATGGTACTATGACTGTGACAGCTTTTCCTGCTTCATGATGATTTATAATTTTCATTTTCTGCTCTAAACTGATGGCTTTCCTCTCCATATTTTCACTACAAGCAGGAGATATACTTAGGCACTTGGAAGACATGCTTTAATCACTAAAATTGCTGTTTGAAACCATTTGAAACAGAAAAATACAACTTTACTTCGTCGACAGCTAGTGAGAGTGGGGCATCTCACCGGGCGAGAGATACGCTCATCCCAGGTGAATGTCCAACGTATCGTACATCGTTTGCTGGTGCCTGTGCCTTTTGTGCGAAATTTCAAATATTTGTACATTTTTGTCGTATAGCTCTCATCATCATAAGATCGAAAAATCGTAAGCCGAAGCATCGTAACTTGGGGACCATCTGTAATATGGAAATGAAACTTGGATATATTTTGACAGTAATGGCTTTCATTTCTATAGTATTATATTCAAGTTTCATTTCTATAGTGTTGTCCCTTTAGAACACATACTGATATGGTTGCTGAAATGTGGAGGGTGTTTTCACTTTTGTGAATACTCCATATAAGTATGTATATGTATGTATATGTGTGTGTGTGTGTGTGTGTGTGTGTGTGTGTATTATTTTATTTTATTTAATGATTATAGAACTGCTGTATTAAGGAATGTCTCACTTGCAACCATTCTACTCTACTGCTATATTTGGAGGGTTGTGATTACACTCACAGCTATGGTCATGCTTAACAACAGCACTCTTACTCATACAAAGTTCACAAGCTACTACTAATCTGACCATCAAGTATTTAGTAATATTAAGTCTATTCGACATACACAGATGTATTAAAAAAAATAGTTTTAAACCCATTTGCATTACTTCAGAATTATTTCATTGCATGAGGGGGAGTGGTGGCTCCAGCGGTTAAGGTGCTGGGTTGCCGATCGGAAGGTCTGGGGTTCAAGCCCCGGTATCGCCAAGCTGCCACTCTTGGGCCCTTGAGCAAGGCCCTTAACCCTCTATGCTCCGGGGGTCTCTTACGAGGGAAATATCAAGGTCCGTGACGTCGGAGTGACGTGGGGCCGCCTTCCTGTGGGCTCACCACCTGCAGGAGGGACCATAAGGGACGGTGCTGTGAGGATTGGGCAGCAGTCAAAGGCGGGGGCCTGCTTAGACTGCTGCCCCCGCGACCCGAATTACGGATAAGCGGGAGAAAATTAATGAATATTTCATTGCATTTAAATTTCTTTTGCCATTTATTAAAAAGTTAAGACTCCCGACCACAAAATTCCTAGTTTTACAGCTAGGCAGAATTGCTTTCACAATATTATTGAGACTGATGCAAGGCATCTTGGTAAAAATAGTTCAGGCTTGGCAAGACTCTAGCTGTAAGACTTTTCTTCAGCAAAGCATTATGCAAGAGTTTTATTCAACCAGTGATTAGCATTCCTCATTTCCAAAATGAATTCTCAGCAGACATTTCCATCTCCCTAAATGCATGCTTACACAATTTTATTTTTACACACACTCGTGCTCTCTGAAACTAGTTCTCTGTACCTGATTTAATCACAGCTACCCATTCTCTCTTTTTAAAACCTGAACACACTTTGGAAGCTGTAATCAACCACATAGGCAGCACTTGCCATTCAAGCACATATCAGAATGTAAAATCAAGACTAGACATGCTTGGTTTTTGCTGCACAACACTTATTATGTAAATGCCCACAACATGGGATCTTGGATGGCAAAGTATTCAGTTGTGGTTAGTGCTAATTTAAATATAAGTCCTTTGCATCAGTCAGGTTAAATAGGTTCAGAAGGACGGCAGTTTAATGGATATAACAGAATAATATATTTGACTCCTGCATGTCCTTCACATAGTGCCCACATAATAGTGTGAAATTTATTATGTATTCAATATTCCTCAATTCATGATTTACATTAACAAAACTAACAATTTCTTTATGAGACCTAGTGACTGATTTTCTATGCAATATTTCATCAATGTGGAGACCCTCGTAGGAGTCCAGTAGTAAGGCTGATAATGATTGAAATTGAGGTAAGATTGATTCTGAATAGGGTGAGACCCTGGTCAGAGTGTTACTGTCAGTCTCCAAGGTTGGCAAGAGTGGAAATGAAAACCGTGCGAGTCACAGTGTTAAAGGCAACAGATAAGTCAATGAATGTGAGTTACAAAGACATAAGAATTCTGTCTGGCTTTTTTTTTTTTGTGTAAAGCCTGAGTAACTGCAAGAATGGCCATTTCCAAAAAAATACATGGCCTTGTAACCACAATAATTGGCATCCAGTAGGCAATTTAGCTGAAGGCAATGAAGACAGCACTCCACGTTCCAGGCTCTTGAATGGGAATAGAAAGAGGGAAATATGTCAGTTGTTATCAACATTTGTAGGGTCAAGCATGAGTTTCTTAAGCAGAGGTATGAAGTAAGCAGATGTTAAAGATGTAAACCAGCAGTCACATAGAGTGTAAATACATCGCGAGCAGGACTTTGGATGATTTGTAATTACTGTCATCATAAACTATTCCTCTGTGTCTAGCTTGAGTGTGTAAAAGGTTGGATACACCTTATTTACTCTTAACACTTACTTAAATAGAAGGTCAGGGTTACTTCAGTTACTTCAGACAACAGGTCATGAAGCAGTTTTTCTTTTTGGGATGAAGAACTGCAGTGACCTGGAAGAGTCGGTCTAGCTGCTATAGAAAAGAGAGCACTTCATCAAGGGTTTTGTATTTTAGCAATGAAAAAAACAAGACAATTGAAACTAGATGGTTTATTTCATATATATAGTATATATAAATCTCTGGATCTCATATCCACTGTAATAAAGGAGTCCCAATATAAATGTAAATACTCAACAATGAGCTAGCTAGATTTGCCTCTAGCTAGGAGCTCTGAATAATCACAAACTGAGCAAAGTTTCAAAGTGAACTCTCTGCTCTCTGTAATATGAAAAGTAAACAAACACTAGAACTTTGTCTGGGGAAAAAAAAACAGAAGCCTAAAGCTTAGATTGTATCATCAGCTGGCTAATAAAAGAGCTGATCTAATAATGAGGAATGTTAGCAACCACAACAATTACAAACGCATCCTGAATCTGTGTAGTGTCTACAATTACATTTACATTTATGGCATTTGGCAGACACCCTTTTCCAGAGCGGAGTCGGTTATCTCAGTTATACAGCTGAGCAATTGAGGGTTAAGGGCCTTGTTCATGGGCTCAGCTGTGGCAGCTTTGTGGTCTACAAAGGTTTGTCCTGTTGTACATACACTAACCTGAAAATAATTCTGCTGACAGTGCTTAGAGTGATCGTTTGATAATATTGACTACTACTGCACATTGCATTTTCGTAAATGTGTACATAAACATTTGCAGAAATACATCTGCATCTAATTTTAAAAGCCTTCCATTAGCAGCAAAAGGCAATGCCACAACTCTATACAGAAAACTAATTGCATCGCACTTCATGATAATAAAACACTCTGGTTATTAAGAAATAATTGCCGGCCATTGATTAAAGAGTGCTCGTAGCTGTGCTCGGAATCCAGGCTTATCGTGATTTGCATGCCTGCTTCATCCCTCCGAAGGATTTTGTTATTGGTCTCTTCCCCTGCACTTTTAGTGAAACCATGGCGGCTGTTTATGAAATCAATAACATAAGACGCTGTAAATTGGGAAGCACTTCAAAGGACTGTTAAAAAAAAAACACTCAGCTCATCTGGGCCTTCTTCAGAGCGGCTCATTAAACATGGAGCAGACTCACCCAAACATAGTCTGGTGAAATCAGATCACCTTGGTACCCTTGCAAAATATCATCTGTTTCAATAGAGTTTTTGGCTTACTACATCCAGGGGGTTCCTGCATCCAATCATGTGGGTTGCTTTAAAGTGGATGTTGTTGTAAAGGTTGAGGCTGAAGTCTATTTTTAAATCAGCGATTTATGTCTTGTCAAGCGTTAATATATCATTCACAGCATGAACTGGTAATTCTGTGAAATAAAGTATTGGCTTTGTTATAAATCGATATAAAAGAAGTGCTACAATTATAAACAGTATTCCAATTACCCATCTGCTGTTTCTGTGAAAATGACCATTATCCTAATTTGCTATGCCATATGGACAAAACATTTCCAATTTATATCCAGCATGAAGCTATTTTTTAAAGTCTAAATTCAACAGTACAGCCTCTATTTACATTAGCATGTAGACCTTTGTGTCCATCCCCCCATCTTTCTCTTTGGCATGTCTCTGCAGCTGTAGCACAGCACGAGGTTCTAAATTACATCAGAAGTTTGTTTTACAATGTGACTCGACAAATCTTGCTATGAGTAACAGGCACTACTGCAACTGTATGTCCAAAAGAATAATAAGAAAAGAAAAAAAGAAAGGTGCAAGAGTAGCTGCTTGGCGAATACATGGGCTTGAAAACCTTAAAGCTCATGATGCCTTTAACACTGTTCTACCACCTAATAAGACCATAGGACTATTTGTGGCCATGTGGGAATAGGGATTAAAGTTATAGGGACATTTGAATGTTCCTGCTGAAAAAGTGTTTTCTAAAATATATCCTGTTTACAGCAGTTGCCATGACCTTATCACCGTGGTAAGAAAAACATTATCTCTATTTCTCACCAGAAAACATCCCCCTTTCACTAAACACATTTACTAACATACCTGAATTCCCAACAAAAAGTACAGCTCTATAACTAATGTGGTTGCCCAAAAAGCATGAACTTGTAACTCATTAAACAATGCATTTGCACCTGTTCGAGCCATGACTTCAATCAGTAGTAAGAAATAAATATCAATTATGAGCAATTTCGGATCAGCTTTATACAGCCATTCATGAAGAGTTCCTTCACAAAAGGTTCGAAACATATGCACCTGTGAAGCTGGAACTATGCATTTGTGGCTTGAGAGCAATAATTGCACTGAGCAACTCTGGCTTTCAGCTCATGTGGGGGCAGATAAGTATGCTGTGCACCTGGGAAATAGCAGGAGAGAGAAAATAAGCTGTATTATACAATGCATTACTGATTTTCTTTTTTACTACTGGAAACCTTCATTCCAGCATTTCATGTGAGCTTGTCACAAAGGAGCTGGTGGTCTTTAGCTAGTTTTTCTAGCACATGGTGGACAAGATCGTCCATATAAGCTGCACATACACCTGTTAAACACTGTTAAACTGTTGGTTTGGTGGAATGGCGACATTAAGCACTTAGTGAAATGCATCATATCCTTCGGATATGAACAACACGCCAGTGGGGGAGGGTATAGGAGCTCAATATGGCAAAATGGGTTCCTACCGCTAAAAGCATTATTCAGCAGAACAGTGGGACTCGTGCTAATAAACCCAGACAGTCAACCATTTGTCCTGCTGATGGATGCCAGCGCACCTAATGGTAGTGTTGTCAAAAATAATCTACGTGAGCAATAATATCCCAAGCTCTGTATGTTTGGGCCACAGCTCACAAGCTGGTCCTAAAAAGATGCACAGGATGCCTCAAAGAGCTCAACACATCTGGAACAATGAGTAATAGCACCGATTCGGCACCATGACCAGCCAGAAAATGTCATAAAGCAAAGCCAGGACTATCCAAAAAAACAGCTAGTGTGGGATGCATAAAAAGTGACACGTTAGTGTAAAAACTACGTGCTGTGTGAGTGGACAGACTACCATGTCCTTATCTTATAGCTTATGATCCTGCTGCATGCATCAAACATGACTAGCTTAGCTACAGTAGCGCTCCCTGGTGTATGACCTCATTTTTTTTATGTGAAGTCAAATCTTTACGTTTACATTTATTGAATTTGGCAGATGCCTTTATCCAGAGCGACTTATATGTTTTCTTATTTATACAACTGAGCAGCTATGAGGTTAAGGGTCTTGCTCAGGGGCCCAGAAGTGACAGCTTGGTATGAATAGGATTTTTAATATATAAAAATATACATGTCAAGCTACCACCTCCCTAGTTTTAAACATTTTGAAACCTATTCATCCTTGTGAGCTTGAACGAATCTAGTGCCTTTTGCCTGTATATTTTATTATTCTTTTGCTTTCTATTGGCTGACCTTGTAAATGTAATGCCTGGTTTGTTTTGGATTTTGCATTGTGCACAGTTATGGTCAATAAAACTTTCAGAGTTTTGAAATTGGAAAATTTTCTGGAGTGAATTAAAATTTTTTGCATTTATTTCAAGTGTCTGCGGTTCAAACTTTTGCACTAAGGAAATAAGATCTAGCATGGTCTTTGTATAGTTCGCTTTTTTTTTCCTTTTTTTTTAGATAAAGACGTTTTATTTTTTAAGGGACAAAAAAGATTGTTCTCTTTGAAGGCAAACAATAAAACACTAAAAATCAGTTTTCTTTAAAAAAAAAAATGTAATTAGATGTTGGCAGTATGGTGGTTCAAGGCCTCTCATTAGTTTTTTTAATTGTCTGTGGGTTGACACTGGCACCCCTATTTAAGCCAGCAGTAAGCTTTGGCAAATACTCACACACACACACACACACACACACACACACACACACACACACACACACACACACACACACACACACACACACACAATAAAGCTTTCCAGAAGAATTTTTCTAAGGGGCACTTTCTCTTCCAAGCGTTTGTGATGGGAAATGTCACTTGGTCTCGAGACATATGAAGGTTTCTGTTCTATTTGAGGGTCTAGACAGACCTTGTAGGCACACAAATAGATAGCGCTATTCTCTCTGTCTGACACAGACACGTGTTATGTTTTGTATCTCACTGACCCTTAGCCCTAAAAAATAAAATAAAATACAATTATCTGTAACTACACAGATATTTCCTCTTAAAATGGAGTTCAATTTTCCTTAGCAGCAAAAGTAGAAGTTAAAGCAGTTTCATTTGCGGACTCTATTTGCGTTTTAAACTAACGGTGTGTCGTGGCTAGAAAAAGTATTTGCCTGCATAAACCTGAAAATAGAAAATAAATCTTGTGTTTTTATACATTTACAAACAGGTTCATTAGTCCTCTTCACTGCTGTGACCATAATGCCTTGCAGCCAGGTTCTGCTCCTATATTCAACAAGCAGAAGCCTTGGGGGTTTAAAAAAAAACAAAAAAAAAAACAGAAACTGATAAAGTACTAGTCATTAACTTGGGAAAAGAGGGTCTCTTCAAGGATAATTTAAGTCAACAAGGGCATGTTAGAATGCAGACAGGTGACAAATTAAAGAGAGGTGGGTAAAAAGGTGGCTCTGTTTTGCTGTGGGAAAGAAAGCTGGAGGCTTGGTTGTAGAAGAGTCACTACAAATCCATATAGTTCTCTAACTTCTGACTGATAACCATGATTCTATAATGAAGCTTTTTGGGAATTGGGGATTTCTGACATTTCCTGAGATGTAAATTTTTTTGCGTGTGGTGGCCCAAAATCTTACTAACAATATGAATGCTGTTTTTTCCCTGTAATACAGAAATACAGCCTCTCTGCTTTTTTTTTCTCATACACTAGTATGAACAGGGTATATGAGTTATCATTCTGTTTTACTATACAGTATATACATACATACAGTATCTGTCAAGTCTATTTAGTTCTTTTTCATTAGTTAACACTAGAAATAATAAAAAATAAAGTCTTCACACAGTCTTATACCACAGTGAAGGCAAAAGGGCCAACAAGTGCCAAGCATCTCTCAGGGAACTCCTTCAAGACTGTTGGAAGACCATTTCAGGTGACTACCTCTTGAAGCTCATCAAGAGAATGCCAAGAGTGTGCAAAGCAATAATCAAAGCAAAAGGTGGCTACTTTGAAGATCCTAGAATATGACATTTTTCAGTTGTTTCACACTTTTTTGTTATGTATATAATTCCATATATAATTCCACATGTGTTAATTTATAGTTTTGATGCCTTCAGTGTGAATCTACAATTTTTATAGTCATAAATAAAGAAAACTCTTTGAATGAAAAGGTGTGTCCAAACTTTTGGTCTGTACTGTATATATAAAAGAGAAAGTTGTAGCTGCTATAACATAAGTGATAACATGAACTCTTTTGGTTCCTGAACAACATAAACTATAACAATGAATAAATACAAAGTACAACACATTGATCAATTTTAAAAACATTATAATGAACATAAAAAGGATATTCTGTTATTTTTCTTGAATTTACATCTAAATCTTAAAACAAAAACAAAAAAAACCCACTATGAACAGAGGACTTGAACAGTGAACTCCTTTCCTAATCCGACTTTGAATTAATCACAAACATCTCAAAGCTTTCTGTTTTGGCCATGAGCTGTGTACAATTAGCCAGACTGACAGCTGATAAGCATCAAAGCGGGCAAAGGTATTCTCTAAATGTTATCTCAAACATCTTTTTATTACTCTTTCATTGCACTGAACTTAACTCAGAGCTGCTATGAAACAGTCCAGTGACCTTTCAGAGTGAACACACCTCAATACATAATAAAAGAAGATCTTCTTACCTTTCCTTTATTTTATCTCCTAATAAAAATTTTTGAATTAGTAATAATTTGTGAGCTTATTAGGAAAGATAAAAAGATGCCTTTGTTCTTTAAGGAACATGTGAGATGTAAAAATAAACCAAGTGCTAGTAAACAGCCCATAGCACACCAGGAAGCCTGTGTGGGTTGTGTAGGTTGGTGTGATACCCACTGGTGACTCTGACTGAGAATGTGCTTATTATCTTGGGGCATATCTTATTATATAAATTCATGCGCTGTAATAAGGTCAGCGCATTGCAGATATGTAACTTAACACTGTGTCTGCCTTCTTACATGCAAATACAGATGCACACAGTCGGAGTAATCAACGTACTTAATGAGTAATTGGAGGGTACAGAAAGTCCCTTCATTTCTCTCTCTCTTTCTCCCGGTTACTGCATGTATATTTTGCATCAGAGAGAAAGACTGATTGCAACGATGCTGCCTCTGTCACGCTTCATTCAAGCCAATGAGGCTGTCATCAGGGAAATATGACCACATGATTATGACACAAACACAAACACACAGAAAATATTCAAGTAAATCATTTAGCTTTATCTGGGAAAAATCTGCTGGATGTTATGTGGCTGAACTCGATCAATATACTGTATTTGACTACATGTAGAAATGTTTTTAAACTTGTCTAAATATTCTTCAAAGATCACAATAAGCCGTCTCGACAGAGATCAGTCTGATAAACAGTATTTACTTAATAAAAGGAGGTTTTCCCAGACCACTTCTTTCTTTCGTTGCGTCTCGCTCCCTCTCGCTCTGACTGGGGTTCTAATTAGAGATAAAAGGGAAGTAAGCTCGCAGCTTCTGAAATGAAGAATACGAGTACGAGATCCTTGTGCTGTCACAATGCCACAAAGTCCCACAAGGCAAGGCAGCCGTTCAGATGCTGTGAAGTAAACATAATCTCAGCATGAAATATTCATTCCGTTTCGTAGCTTTGCTGGCTCAAGTGGTATCAAAACAATCAGGGGCAAAAAGATTAAAATAAAAATACGACTTCTAAAAGTGACACTATAAATCTTATATATTTAAAGATGGTGAAATATCTGACAGGTTGTGATCCAAATCAAGGTTTTGGATTGTCATGCCTTACTATACATTTGCTCATTTATGTTTGGTAAGCACTTATATGATGTTTAGAGTCGCTGTGGATTCTGAGCCTATCCTGGGAATGCTGGGTATAAGGCGGGAATACACCCTGAAGAGCTATTTCTACTACTACTACTACTACTACTACTACTACTACCACACACACAATGACTCACCCATTCAACCACTCTCAGTGTTTACCACAAGCCTGTTTTAAAGAGGTTGGAGGAAACCAGGCAACCCAGAGAAACTCTGCATAGACATTAGGAGCACATGCCCAAAAAAAACAAGATCCAAGCTCAGAATGTAACTGGGATTTTTGGAGTTGTAATTGTGCTTTGCCACAATAAACCTCTCCTTTCATCATATTCATAATTTTTTGCATAATTTTTTGCTTTATGTTTTTGTTTAGTTTTTTCGTGCACTTTTGAGAAGAATCTGCCTCTGTCACTTGCCCTGCTCATCTGTTTTTTACTTCCTTTATCAGAAATTTCAACCATTTGAAATTACCCACCTCTTTGTTGCTAAGCAACTAATTCTACCAGCAAAAAAATAAAAACTCTTTTTTTTACGTATGAGAAGATTCGGTGTCATTCAGCTCGTTTTAACCTTTTCTTTCTGCACAGAAATCCCCTGAGATGTTTTTTTTATGCAGAGAAAAAGAAAACGTGTCTTTTTTACCACGCAGGCTGTAATGTGGAAGGACTGTAGTGAAAGTAGTCACATTAGACTAATTGCACCTAGCAGAGCTCGTATGTTTTGACAGGTTTATAATTTGTGTTTCGTTGTTTGGTTTTTGTGCCGTCTTGTATAATTTCCAGGGATTTTCACGATGCAGCAGTTACTGGGAATACACAACGATATACGTTTTCTTTAGAAGAGATTTTCATTGCAAAGTCGCTTAACATATCTTTATAAAGTAAAACATTGATAGTTAAATAAAAGGTGTTTAGACACATTATATTTCTAATATATTGTATATGTAGTATATAAAAATTACTTAAGTATATAACTTATAAGTAAGTCACCAATCCACTGCCTCTCCTCCTATCATCACAGACAGATTACCCTCTGACCTTGAGCAGTGTCTACTACCCCATCCTTCCCACACACACACACACACACACACACACACACACACACACACACACACACACACACACACACACACACACACACACACACACACACACATTGAACACTGACTACAGACTACCTCTACATATTTTGCGCAGCCATATACACATCTTTACAATTGAAAAACCAACACGGACCCAAAATACCTCTGCAGGAATTTAACATTGCACACCGTACATTTTATACATGCACACACTTTTTTTTGTTTCCCTTATGTCCCTATGTCATTGACTGCTTGGAGGATTCACAATAAGAGTAAGCATTTCATTGTATTGTGTAACAGATCTCTAAATATGACAATAAGTCATGTGTAAAAAAAAAAAAAAAATTGCACTTAATGTATTCAGTCAAGTTAAATAATAAGCTTAGTATTTAAATGTACACTATATGGACAAAAGTACTGGGATTTATGTGACTTTTCCTGCCATTTTTGGCTCTTCCTGTTACCACAAATTTGGAGAACACAATTGTATCGGATGTTTACTGTTACTGCTTTTGGTTTTATCCAGAGCAACTTAGAACGGAACAGTGCATGGTTGCTGGGTTGTTGCATTTGATGGTGCTGGGATTTGAACTTATGACTTTCTGATCCAAGTCCAATGTTAACCACTGAGCTACAACCTCCATCTTATAGGATGTGTTAGGAGGGGGTAGTACTGTGCACAAAGCTGAATGAGCACAAATCTCCACAAGCAGTGGAGGTTAGTATAGTAGCAAATGGGGACAAATGTAGAATGAGATGTTCAAAAAGCACATACCAATCTTATGGTCAGGTGTCTGCAAACTTTAGTCCATACAGTGTATGTAATCCATTATTTATATTTATATCAGTGTATATTCAAGGTTCAAGTTTTTTATTTGTCATGTACATAATCTTGGTAGCTATCACCGTTCCTGTTCAAGTTCTTGAACCATATCAATATGATTTATTAACTCAGCAACTCTTTGGTCTAGGATGCAGTGGTTTACATCAGGCAACTAGTACATTGGTTGAATTCAGAAAACAGAATTGGCGAACACTATTAGAAACATCAGAAAAAATCACCTGCAGGTTGCTGGCATCTCTCCATCTGAGGGTTTTTTCTTCTGTTATGCAGCATTCCAGTGATCCAGATCTGTATACAAGCGATAAAGATGGCTGTATTGTGTCACACCACTAATTCATACATCGAGCCAGACTCTCAAGCTTTCAAGCTGTGGAACCCTTTGTATTGGCACTATTTTTCACTGCACTCATGGTGATAGCACAGCTGTTTCTGCCATGTTTTTTGCCTTCAGCAATGTAGTTATTTAATCCTGTCACTGAGCCACATTCAGTTGGGATTTAGGTTGTTACAATCCTGAAATTGTCCAACAATCCAAAAAAAAATAAAAATAAATATTAGAAAACATCCAGGATTTCAATATAGGGATCAGCAAGGATGCTGTAATTTATTTTCATTGATACCACCAAATCTTTTTTGTGTACCTGGTTTTTTTTTTGGGGGGGGTTGTGTTTTTTTTTACCCATAATGCTACGCTTGAGCATGCAAGACATGAATGGAGTTCATGTTTCTTGGTGCCGCCTGCCGTCATGGCATTTTGATGCTAGTTATTCCTGACAGCGACTGTCAGAAGCATTTATCCATGCTGAGCTTTAAACAAAGAACGAAATGTCATTGGGTCCAAAAAAATGTTTTGCAATTTTTATTTTTTTTTGCATAGAAACCAAAGTTGTAAAACTATTTTGACTGCTAAAATGCTTATTGCATTGAAGCACTAACACCTGATAAAACATTTTCTCACAATCAAGCGGTTTCTGTTACACTGATCATCAAAGTCAACAATATAGAACACTGGGTATTTATATAGTGTCTGTAAAGCATAACCAGGGGGTCTGTAACTGGACATTAAATACTGAATTTGAAACTTGTTACTGAAAGTAACAAGTAGGCCTATAGGTGAGTCTCATATATAAAAGATACACTGCATTTAATGCGTTTAGTGAGCTTAGTATTTAAATGTACATCATATGGATATATATTTAATATGAATATACTATATTCTCAAACTGGCACCACAAATTGGGCGCAATTTGAACACAAAAAGGACACAATTGCAAAAAAGGACACAATTGCATTTTTACACTTTACTTCCGGTAGGAGACCCAGTCCACCATGACAATGAAAATTTATGGTTAATTCTTCCTATTTGTTTCTCTCTTTTTTTTATATTTGCATTTAAATGAACTTTTTAAATTTTATTTGTTTTTTTAACTAAAAGGAGTGATACATGATGCAAAAAACTGTGTTGAATCACTACAATCTCCAAATGTAATTTTGTAAAAAAAGGACAAAGTTCAAATCTAAAATAAATACTCCTACATGACAGATGAATCATTTTGCTAAAATCAGTGAAGTACACTATTATTATGTTCAGTATGTACAGAAAACATGCAGGGAGAAAAATGAAAACAACACGAAGGACAAAAAAGTGGGATGGGGTGACAAAATAAAAAAGTCAGGACGAGAAGTCAAATGCAATGTTGCATCACAGGTGTCAAAGTCAAGGTCCATGGGCCAAAAGCACAGCCTGCTGCGATGTTTCATTCAGCGCACATGGACTTGGAAATAAAACTGAAACTGCCTGTGGTATGGACTACTTAATGTTTTCACACTAGACCAATACCATTTAGAATTCACACAGAGACTGACATCTCACAGGGCTGAAATTATGGTTTGATGGATGGTTGTTGTAGCAGAGCAATTCATATCTCAAGCACGTCAAGATTTAAAATAATGTTGCATTCTTGGAAAGACAGAAAACCACCTTATGGATGTTAGAGGACGATGATTCGAGCTATAGTCAGACCCAAAACCATGCATACATTAAAATTCAACAGTAATCTGTGGCTGTAGTGGGGCATAAAATCAATGAAACAAGACGGAAAAAAGACATCTGTTTTGTAACACATTTTATTTTGTCATTTGATTTTTCTTAGTCTGTCTTGCCTTCTCCTGGGGTTCTTCAAATACTCTGTGCACAGTGAAGAATCAACAACTTAGACAGAATTTCTAGAAGATTCCTTTTTCCATTCATTCTGTGTCCCCATTCCCTAATCCAATATTCACTTATTCTAGTTATATTTGCTTTTCTCCTCATTTCTCTCTCTTTCTCTCTCTCTCTCTCTCTCTCTCTCTCTCTCTCTCTCTCTCTCTCTCTCTCTCTCTCTCTCTCTCTCTCTCTCTCGCTCTCTCTCTCTCTCTTCCTCACACACACACACACACACACACACACACACACACACACACACACACACACACGCACACACACACACACACACACACACACACAGACAAACACACATCTTAAGGGTTTTAACTTTAAAAAGCTTTTTTTTATGGAAGGCTTTTCCCCATGTGGAACAGTGCATTTTATTTGCTCTCTGTTTCTCTTTTGCTTATGTCCTCTGTCCATATTAATTATTTTCCTTGACTTATTTTAGGTGAGTCATAAAGCGACAAAAGTTTTCTTGACAAATGACAAAGAACAGTTCCGAGTTCATAGCTGTGGCACACTGGATTAGTCCTTTATTCCTTTTTTAATAGTGTTTGTATGCGCAAGGGGAGCATTTGTGTTGGAAGTGGTATTTAATCTCTTAAAAGGCATTCTTTTCTCTCCATAAGAGTAGCCTAGATACATTGCCCTGGAGCAAATAAGAGGAAGATCAAAAGAGGCCATAATGGTGGAGTTAGACATTTTTAAGAGCCATACAATGCTAGAAAATACTTGACGTACAGTAGATATGCATGTTTCACTTAATAAAACCTTAACCTGCTCTTAAGGACATATCTGAAATGATTTTGGACAAAATGTCTATTTCTCTAAATGGTAATACAAGGTAAACTTTATGGACTAAAGTAATTTGGGACAATTTTCCAGTCACATTTGGTTCTTCCCCAAATTGTTACCATTAATATTTTCCCTTCACTTGAACTAGGAGACCCAAAAATGTTGCAGCATGACAATGCCCCTGTGAACAAAGCCAACTCCATTAAGATAAGCTTTAGATGGTTTGGAGTAGAAGATTTCCTGCTGTAGAATTTTGACCCTATTGAACACCTTTGGGATAAATGTGAATGCTGACTGCAGGCCTACTCACCTACATCAGTACCTGATTTTACTAACACCCTTGTAGCTGAATGAGTTCAAATCTGCACAAAATATAATGGAACATCTTTCCAGAAGAGTGGAGATTATTACAGCAAATAGCGACTAAATGTGGAGTAGGATCTTCACATACCAATCTTACATATCTAATTTTTCCTTCCTATATGACATACGGGAAAGAACTCAAATTTTAAAGTAAAAAAAAAAATTTAAAAGCCATGTAAAGGAAACCAAAAACTGATCAACGTGAACTCAAAATAAAAAGGTCCTTAGTGGACATCCATACAGTACATACATACGAATATCACATACTCATACTGTTAAGCTCTTGTATTTCACGCCATTCAAAAATGATAGAATATCCAAATGAGCATCGTACTGAATGCCTGATTAGAGCATCAGACTATTTCATGTTTCCTAGCTCATATTTTCTCTTGCTTGTTATTTTTCTCTTGTGTTTTCACATTTGTTGATTTGTTGGTTTTACTAATTTTTACAGTGTTTACAGAATCAAATGCCTTCTATAAAAGTTTTTCAATAAGAAATTCTGTTTTACACTCTAACATGGAATACACTTGTATTGAACATATAATGTAGGGAGTCAGGACAAAAGGGTTCACATATCTTACAAAAAGTCCAAGCTTTTTACATTGTGTATTTGTGAGTATGTGTCTTTTCAAAACTGTGGACTGGATTTCAAAGCTTAATCATTAAAGTAAATGTCTTGAGATCGTCATCACATTGAAAACGATCCGGAATGAATTTCTGGTCTGGGCTTAAGATGCTTAATGTTTTGTGTTTGTTTTTTGGGTGATTTGATTTGTGTGTGTATGTGTAAGTGTGAGTGTTTCGATGGAAAACAAAAGCTATACAACACAAAAAATTGAGTGTAACAAGAAATTCTTTATTAAACTCCACCTGTGCGAATGTGACAGAATAAGAGATATCAGTAACGTATGTCATATAGAGACATATGTAATCACAATATTCTAGATATCCAATAGAAAATCATTAAATAATCCACAGGTTAAACTTACACTAGAGTACCAAATTGGACTGCAAAAAATCAAATAAATCTGGACACGTGATCAGTTTCAATTCGACTTCCGTTTACTCAAGAGCATTGCCAGTCCTGGAGAGATAATAGTACCACATTTGTAAATTGTATTTAGAAACTTTGACAGAGAGTTTTTTCTGATATTCTGATATCTGACAATCTTGTGTGTAGACATAATTAGGCAAACTGCAGCTAATTAGGAAATGTTTTAATCAAATCAAGTCGTAAGCCAAAGATTTGATCTGTTCTGTGCCTAAAAATAATGCCGCCCTACTTCAGATTAGTCTTGCATGATTGCATGCACATGTAAGATATAGCATTTAATGTCAAATTTAATAATGCTGTCAGACTAAAACACACACACACACACACACACACACACACACACACACACAGACACACACACACACACACACACACACACACACACACACTAAATCTGTATAATGCGATTGTCTGTGTTGTGGCACTTTGGAAAAACAGTGTCACAAAGCTCTTACGGCAAGGTTAAGGCTATCTCTAATTCATCATTTATGATAATTCATATCCAAGGAACTGGTTTTAAACATTAAATTAATTTTTTTTATGAATATAACTTAAAAAAAAAAAAAAAACCCCAGATAAAACAGAAGGACATAATTCCACACACTGAAATTCACAATATGGACAATCATTCTATGCATAAATACTTCTATTTATACACCATAAGCCTGCAATATACAGATTTATTGTTGAAAACTAGTTTTAAATAAATAGCATTCAAATCTCCTCCTAATGCAAGTGCTAAATTCACTTTATTTCTACACCTTTAAACAATTTACCCAAATATGGCCTGAAGTATGAATGCCTCACTGGCTGCTGTATTAGGGACATCTGGTCACCTACTTATTCACACAGTTATCCAATCAGACAATCATGTGGCAGCAGTGTGATGCATGAAATCATACAGATGGAAGTCAGGGGCTTCAAATAATGTTCATCAGGATAAGGTTTAAATTTGATCGTCGCATGGTTGCGGGTGCCAGATTGGAATGCTTTATTTTAAAAACCTGCTTATTGTCATGAACAACATTTTTCATTTAGACAGAAAAACATTTTCTATGCAGCATCTGGACAGTACCTGGACAATTTCGAAAGATAAAAGTCCAGATTGGTTCAAACTGCTAAAAAGGCTATGAGAACTGAAATGATCAAGCTTTACAACCATGGTAAGCAGAAAAAAATCTAGAGCTGGATAAGCTACAACAGAGGGTTTTTCTTCTGTCAGACAAGAACAGGGTTTTGTAGGCTCAAAGATGCCTGGCTGCTAGAATTTATGATGCAAGTAGTAAGTTTACATTTCTTCAACATCAACGTTTACAAGTCTTTGACTAGCCTAGTATTGACATTGTGGGCTGGTGGAGGTATTAATATTAGAATATTAGTCTTCCCGGCCCCTGGATACAAATTGCCTACTGTTCAAATGCCACAGTTAGTCTGAATACTGTTCCTGACAACGTACATCCCTTTTATAGCCCCAATTTACCATCTTATGATAGTTCCTTGCAGCATGCTAAAGCATCAATATCATCTTAAACTGGTTCCATGTACAATGATCCAGTCATTAGATCTTATCAAGTAGAGCTAGTTTATAAATGTGTCTTCATATAGCCATTGACCAAAAGGAATTTTACAACATGTTGTAGATTCCTTGGCACAAGAAACCTAAGAAGCTCTGAGAGCAAAGTAGGATCCTCCCAGTATTTGACACCAGTAAGTGTATAATAAACGTCTATCATGATTATACTGACATATATTTTTAGAATATCACGTTACTCTGACCACAGTGCTCTAAATAACATTGTCAATACTTCTAAGCAAGTACAATTTACATTCATAGCTGGTCACAATAGACAAAAATGAAGCACAGCTGTTTTTTATAGATGGGGTTTTTTTTTTTACAATCATCTGTCTTTCTAAACCTAACACTTGTTATTCTAAATTGGTTATAAAAACCAATAAATATAAAGCAGTAACATTCATGAGTTGATTATTTACATGCATTTCCTGCATTTCAAATCCACTCCTATATTTAGAGCATCTCTAGAGAACTGACAATCAGACCAACATTTCTTTTTTGAGGGAGGTCCAAAACCATAAAGTCAGTCTCCTAGGGGAGTCCTTTATCTTTCCATTTGTTCTCCGAGATGGAATTTACTGGAAAGTTAAAACTCCATACTTAAGGTTCTAAGCTGTCTCAGTGAAACGTCTTTGCTCTTTCATGATCTCCTTGTTGCACAGTATTTTCAGCAAGCACTGCCTTTTTGAAAATCTTGCTTTGATCATCTCCGGACACAATCGCGTTCACCATTTAGCTTTATGCTCTTTTCTCAGAACAACGAAGGCTCCGTAGTACCCAAAGATCAGCACCTTAAAAGCTTCTCCTAGATATCTGCGCTGCTAAATTTCAGAGATGTCTTAGACAGGTCGCTTTGGACGGTGGACATGGCAACGGTGTCGTATTCTTCCTCTCTTTTAGAAAGCCTCTTGCAGAGGCGGAAGGACTGCATGTCACGCTGGAAGTTGCGGTTCAGGAAGCCATAGAAGATCGGGTTGATGCAAATGGAGCACATGGCAGTCAGGTGGCACAGCAAGAAGAGGGGATTGTGGGTGCAGTTCATGGTCGCTTCGTGGTTCCAGTCGGAGACGGCATTGAAGACGTTGAGTGGCAGCCAGCAGATAGCAAAGGCCACCACGATGGAAAACAGCATGACGTTGATTCGCTTTGTTTCGTGGCTGCGGTACTTGTTCTCACGCATTCGCTCCATCACACTTTTCCGCTGCCTTAGTCGGACGTAGATCTAAGGGCAGGGTTCAAAAGTAAAAGTCACAGAATGAAAGGGAGATAGACAGAAAAAAGATGAAAGAAATAGTGAAAATATTGAATTGTATATCTTGATCTTATACTGCATGTTTGTATTAAAATATTTATAAATATTTGTTGCTTTATTTATTTGAACAATATAAAATACTGTTTAGATTTTATATTAATGAAAAATCCAGGACTGAATGGTACACAAAAAAGAAAAATGGTACACAACATTGTCAGCTAGATAACCATCTATGAGAGGATGTGGAAGTGTAATGGTGTTGATGGCGGCATTAGCATGAAAGTTCAAGATTCAGGAGCTGACCTGTTAAAGCAGAGTGTACAGATGAGGACATGACATAGCCAGACACACTAAAGGTCTGCTAATTGTGTGAGATTTAAGAAATGGTTGACCAAAGTAAAACTGTAGTTTAATTTGCAGGATGGATTGTATCTTTAAATTCACTAAATTAAATTATAGTAAGGGGCAACTCACTAATCTGACACATCTGATGCTAATAAACAGGTCACGTGCCTGCGTGTGTATCAGAATCAGGATCAGAATCAGGTTTATTGGCCAAGTGTGTTGACACACACAAGGAATTTGGTTCCAGCTGTTAGTGTGTGCATGTGTGTGCTTCAATGTCCTGCCCTCCTCATATTGTCCACTCTTGCTTTTATCAATCTGTGTGTCCAATTCCCTGGATCTCAAAATGACAATCAATTCTGTTCAGTCGATTTGTTTGGCTGAGGCTCCTGTTATCATGAGCAGTTACACGGCAGGATTCACAGATAACAGTATTTATTACCAGACCTTATGCAATTGGATCATTTACTAATAGACACGCAGGAATTAAGCCTTTTTGAATTGTCATGGAATTTCCCTGTGTGTGTGTGTGTGTGTGTGTGTGTGTGTGTGTGTGTGTGTGTGTGTGTGTGTGTGTGTGTGTGTGTGTGTGTGTGTGTGATTAGAATTGTTTGGAGGTTTCGCAGTTCTTCATGGTTTTAGGTTAATTTCACTAAAAGCAGATTCTCTATAATTGGGTTGTTTAAAAGTTAAGACTGTCTCACTGTTTACAAGCAACTGGTGCTTGTAAATTATATGATAAATAATCGTTGGGACAGGAAGAAAAAACAGATGACAGGAGTCTTCAACAGTGCATCACATCCAGATCTAGAACATCCTTATTCTTATGAATCAGATTGAAAATACAGTCCATAATAGTAGTAGCATTAACATCATTTTCGAGACTTACAGACGTAATCTTGAGGATGTTGCTTGG
>NC_139600.1:13808496-13858496 GCF_946808225.1 Silurus aristotelis | reverse complement strand
TGAACTGACGTGAGGGCCACTGCTCCATACACACCACCTTGCCTCTGTAGTGTTCACGCAAGATGGCGGGCAGCTGCTGCAGGGGTGCATCAGTGGTTACGGAGAACAGTAGAAAAGGCATGGCGGTGAGCAAGGCCAAACCCCAGCTAATAGCAACACCCAGGCAGGCCTGGAATGCACTGGGTCTCCAGCCTCGTGGACGCACAATCAGCTGGTGGCGCTCAACGGCAATCAGAACAAGAGAGAAAATAGAGACCGAGACTGAGGTGCACTGTGCTAGGCTGTTGATCTTGCACATGGCACTGCCAAATGCCCAGTGGTCCATGAATGTATAGACAAATGTAAATGGCAGGCAAACAAGTGCCATCAGCAAGTCCGATGCTGACAGGTTGGCAATAAGCACACTAGTAGCGTTGGAGAGTTCGCGTTGGCGCCAAATCAAAACAATTAATGCTAAATTACCAGTCACTCCCAGAAAAGCTACAGCACTGTAGGCCACGGCAAGGGCCACAAATAGGGGCTGATCGGCATAGCACTCATCACCATGAAATGCTGAGAGGTTGGCAAGAGAACAGTTAAAGGAGGAGCAGTTTAGGATGGCAAGAGGAGGGACAGGAGGGAGAAGATCAGGTTCTGGCATTGTCTCTTCTGTTTTCACGTTAATCGGAGGACTACTTTAGTTGAAGGTCCTTGTCAAGCTCATGGCTATGAACTTTCAAGATGTTGCAGTAGGCACTGTAAAAAAAATGCAAAGAACTAGTATGAATAAAACATTGAAAACTTGCCATTTTAAGTATTCTACAATTCATTTTGCTGGGTCTGAAGAAAATCTAACATTATTAATTACTGAATAAAACACAAATACTTTAACATTGTAATTAAAACCTTCAAACTGCATTTTCCTCCATCATCTACATCAGTTATTAAAGTGATTTGTTATTAATTAGTTATAATGTGACTTTAGGAACCAGCAAACTCTAAAGCAGTGATCCCCAACCCCCAGGCCACGGTCCGGCACCAGTCCGTGGGTCAATTGCTACCGGGCCGCACAGAAGGAATACATAACTTACATTATTTCTGTTTTATTTATTAACTGATTCTAAATTATGTTTTATTTTGGAAATTTACCAGATTCTCTCTGCCACATCTGTCTATGACTCACTCTTGATGCATGTCATGATGTCTCGGTCACATGTCTTACCTCCATTCACTACCTTCCTAAAGGGGCTCCGGCCGCCAACACATAATATATTACCGCTAAATTGAACCCCCAAGCTAGCAAAATGAACAAAAAACAACACAGTGGATTCACGTTTATTATTATATTTAGAAAATACCAGTTTTTATGCTGGTCGTATCATTTTATTTTGTTGTAATTATCCACCACACCTGTTTTGCATCCTGGGTTTTCTGGTTTATCTCCTGTGCAGCCATCTAGGTAGGAAATGCAGTGCTTTCCAAAAGGTTGTAATAAAGTTGAGAGAATAACCTGTATCAAATGTATTCTACTTAGCTAACATTAGACAAATATATATTTAACGTCAGGGATGCAACCAATATTTAACCAAACCAGAGATGCAACCTACAATTGTGTTGCCCAAAAATGGCTAAACATTCTTCTCAATTGTACACTCTGCTAATCTTACCTACAAGTTAACTGTCCCTGTCATATGATAGCCATCAAACTTGAGTGCACCATCTATCACATGCTTCCTCTGAGACAGGTGAAGTAAGCGAATCCACCCACTTCAGCAGTCATTAATCCACAGATGTCCGTAATTGTGTAATTCCACTGTGATTGATCGGACAGGAAGTATGCCATCCCTTGCATTCAGGTAGGATGACCAATTGTGCCCTTTTAGGTTGGTGGTACTGAGAACACTTTTCTATTTCACCATAGAAGTGGTTTTGCTGTTGTCCTGTTGCATATCAACAAGGGAAACAACAGCTGGTCATATTGAGAACAAACAACTGACTATGAAAATGCTTATATTGAAAATATACTCTATAGGATTTCATTTCAATTCTGCATTACTGTGAAATTTCCACAATCCAGCTCATTTTTTAGCCAGCAATCAGGTCCTGATTTCACAGCTGCTAAGATTAAAGAAAGCATCTTGTACTTTTTTTTAAGCATAAAATGGGAAAAACAATTAAGTGGGTAATTTTTTTCAGTAGGTTGATTCTGGGCCATTGAATTGCATTTAGCTCAAACAATTGCAGAGCAACCACTGCTAAAAACAAAAGAAAGAAAAAGAAAGAAAAAAGATTTTTCTTCTAGCAAACCTGTTCCTTTAACTTGGTTCCTTTTTTCACTTTTTTTAATTTCCCCCATTTTTTTAAAGCTATTCTTACATTTACATTTGCGGCATTTAGCCAGGCGCACTTGTCCAGAGCGAAGTACGAAAGTGGTTTGAGTCTCTAAAAATGAAGAAATCTACACTGGTACGCTAGAATACAAACTTCATATAAATCAGACTATAACTCTTGATTTCTACAAAGCAAACTTGATGAAAGTGATCTTCTCTGTTATACATACAGTATATGAGTATTTAAATACCCTGTCTAAACAATTGATTCTCTGTTGGGAAAAGTGCAATATTCTGGCTGTGTGTATTATATAGTGCCGAAGCTTCAAATTGATCCAATGTCAGTAGGATTGATTGCACAATGGGTCCTATTTATATTTCTCTTCTGAGACCAGTGTAAATATGATAGAAGAGTGCAATATTATGTAACACAGAAGCATGTCTCTAATGCCAACATTTTATTTTTGAATACTGTTACTTGTATAACTACTAGTATCTTGAATGCACTTCTTAGGTGAGATCTATTGTATATGTATTTTAGTGATTTTATACATAAATTCTCATAAACTGCTGTCTAGAGGAGGGATTATTTTCTTAAACCCAAATAAGCTTTCTTATAAGCCCTTATTCCACAATTATTATGTTTGTAAATGTTATGTCTTTTTGGTTTCTTGAGTTTTATTTAGCTGGGAACAGATTTGCTCTTTTTTTAGCCTGAATATTTTGTAAAATATGCACAGTTTTGATATATATGACAGACATATATCCGTCCTTTTGCAACTGCTTTTAATATGATTTAGTTAATTAGTTACTGTAGGAGCTCCCACCCTTGTTGTTGGGAGTGGCAAATCCGGGAACAGCAGTTATAGTGTGGGCCACAGGTAATTATAAGCTATTATTGCATTACACATTTACCTAATAAGTAAGTTAATTAAGTCAGAGTATCCCGTTATCAAGACAACAAAATGAATGGTGACATCTCTTTTAGCTCTGTACCTTTTTCACACAAGTTCATGCATTTCGCAAAGATTCAGTCAGGAGACAGTGAAACTGTCAGGACAATTTTCCTGTCTACAAGCCTGCCATTAGCATGGTCTAAAAAGGCAACCAGTTCACATTCTCTTCTAAGGCCGCTCCCTAGACAGTAGTGTTCTACAAAGTGACCTTAACGGCAGCCAGCTATTAAGCTAATTTAAAGCTCTCTCAGGCAAAGTACGTTAAATGTTATGTTAGAATGAGTTTTGAACATAACAACTGGAATCATTAAATTTTTTTTTGACTTTCAATGATAAACTTGAACAGCCTCGTCCTGAATCATCGCCCTGATGTTGGTGCCAATCATAGAGCAATCATCTGTGTTTGTGTAGGTGCAGGCGTGTGAGACACACACACACACACACACACACACACACACACACACACACACACACACACACACACACACACACACACAGAGTCACACAGACACACACACACAGAGTAGGAATGAGAGAAGCAGCACTGCAGGCTTTATTAGTAATAGAAAACATTCGTGCCAATATTTGCTGAATTTTATTAGCTATGAAGATGACATACGACCTACTTTGTGGCTTATATTGCGTGTCACGTGCTTCACTGTTTGATGTTCATAAATAACTTTGCTAGATACTGCATGAGTCACATTATCACGCTGAATACGGAGGTGGGCATATTTTTTGAATTATTAGGAAGGCATGAACGCAGCACCAACTTTGTTCCCATTTTCTCATGCATGCATCATTTTTCTTTTGAAGACTAGGTTTTGTTTCATTTACATTAAAATGATCAAAACCGTTCATCTTCCAGCCTCCGAGTCAGAATTTTTAATGAATACAACAGAAGTGGAGTAAATAAAGGCAGGACCCATCTCCCAGAATAACACACAGGCGCAAAAATAGTTCGCTACTGTCTTACAAGCAAAGGAAATTTCAGTAATGTGACCTGCTACATCCTTCTTCTCCTAAGCTCCCTCTCTCTCTCATTATAAATCATCATGGAGCTGGCCTCCAGCAAAGCTAGTGGTTCACAGCAGGGCTGTTAACATTATAAGCATCTCCAACTGCAACCTGTCTGATTACATTTGACACCTAAAAGCAATCGGGGAATACTGCCTCAGATCATTCAGGCAAAACTTAAATATAATATAATAAATATAATATAACATAACATAATATAATTGCATTCTATTTTATGTTACATTTAAAAGCTGGCTAAAATAAGCACAGGTTTAAAATAATAATAATAATAATAAAAATAATAAAAATAAATAATAATAATAATAATAATAATAATAAAAAATATATAATAATAATAATAATAGTAATTATACAATGTTAAATGTTAATGTGCAGTTATTTATATTTTAAGGACATAAGAAAAAAAAAGGAAAAGGAAAAATTAGTAATTAGGGCATCTGTAAAAGATTAGACATCCTTCCTGTTATGATGTCTCAGAACCTAATTTACTTGTTAGGCCATAATTGACTTGTTAGGCTTTGCTACTCAGACCAATAATTATCGTTAGCAATTGGCAATTGGCTGGTGACAATTCTATAGCATAATAAATTCTCTGACTCGTAACCTAACACTTAACAACCATGAGTGCGTGGAAACAGATCTGAAAATGAATCTAATTGATAACTAAAATGCAAAGGCAGGCTATAAAAAAGGACAAAGCATTTTCACTGCCTGGGATTACAAGAATGGTGGTTAAGGGGAACTGCTGAAGTTAAGGCAAGATTTCAAAAATAAGAAAGCTTTCATGAAAGGCCTGCATGTACTGTATATCATATAGCAAATTTACATCTACAGTATATAAACCAGTGGCATCTTGTAATCAATAGCTGCACAAAGAACTGCACATATTTGGCAGAAAAGCTAAACAGAACCACTCAAATACAAACACGATATATGACCATTGTTTGCACAAACACGATCTGCATGGAAGAGTCATTAGAATGATTTGACCCCATTGCAAAAGTAAATTTTGGGTGTATGCAACATAATATCAGGATAAGTACGAGGCATTTTGTAATCAAGTGCTGTGGACTGATGGAAATTAAATCTCTTCGGCCACAATCAACAAAAGTATGTTTGGAGAAAAAAAGGTGCAGCATTTGATGCAAAGATCCACGTCACAAATGTTAAGCATGTGGTGCATCTGTTATGATTTTAGGTTTCATGGCAGCCAGTGACACAGAAATATCCTGCACAGGTGTAACAATAAATTCCTATAATAAGCTACATATTATGGGCACAAATGTATTAGTCAAGAACCAAAATGCAAAAATAGACTGGCTTCTAGAATGATCTTAATGTAATAATTCAAAATCCACAAGAAACTACTCCAGTGAATACACACTAACCTTTTTAAAATGGCTTTCAGTCTTCAGACATTTCTGGAAATCTACAGGTAGATCTTAATTATGTTGCACGGCTGCAAGATGACCCAAGAACATCCAAGAACTAGAAATAACTAAATAAAATTTGACTCCTAGATGGCCACAAAAAGCACAAGCTGTGACAAGTACAAGCTGTGATAGCTATCAAAGGTTTTTTTTTTTTTACTGAGTATTGACTTAATAGGCTGTCCAAACGTTTGCACATAGTACTTTTTGAAAATATTATTAGTTTGTGGCTGCACAATGCCAGATCTCTATCAGGCAAACAAGGATGATAAAACAATGTGATGTGGCAGATCTGAAAGAACAGAACCAGAAAAGAAAATACTGGGGGAAAAAATCACACCAGGAACCTCTGAGTCACTGATTAGAGAGGAAGACGTGCAAGGAAAGAAGGCTGAAAAGGGCAAAAGTGGGATAATGAATGGCGTCAAGAAGAGAGAAAAGCAGAGAGAAGGAGAAAATGATTAAGGAAAAAGATTGTCTGTGGCGAACTGGAACGGAGGAGCTGCAGAGATCTGATGCTAGTGCAAATACAGTAGGTCTTGCTCAAAGCTTCACTTTTGGCTGTGAGTGCACTGTGCTCTTAGAAGCCACGGATTTTTCCTGGCTTATCTGTAATCACACTCTGCTTCAAATGTGTGTGTGAGTGTGGTTTGTGTGTCCATTACATTATATGTCTTAGAGAGGCCAGCTTAAAGCAATATTCAAGCCTAGTGATGTACCGTCATATGTGTTCTCTTTTCTCTCTCACTCTCTCTCTCTGTCCACACATTCAATTCAAATTTTCACAAGCTCAAAAAACCTATCACCATTCCTCTCCTGACACATTGACACAAAGTGAACTTTGATATTTTCAACAACCAACAATACGTTTATAAGCCATAATAAGCACAGGTCCTAATGGGCCAGTAAACAACTAAACCCATATTTCATTTTGTCATAACAGTCATAAATATCCTAAAGTCGTAGCTTCAGCTGCACAATATCCACTGCACTTAATACCAGCATGAGCAACAGGACCTGGAAGGTGAAAAGTTCAGAATGATGATCCCCAATGCAGACGGGGGTGCAACTGAAGTCAGGGGTTTGCTCAGGGGTATGCAAGTTCATGGTTGGTGCTCACCTCCCCCTCCTGAAGAAAGATGGGAAAATACAAGAATAAATACACTACATGCAATGCCTCCTTTATATGCACCCCGAGGCAATGCATGTAGTGCATACCGTATTTTTGCACCTCTGAAGGCATGTACAGCACAACACCCGTTCTCCTTGCAGCTTCAGATCCATTCTATTCGACTAGCACGATGTGTGCCCTGAGATGCTTTTCTGCTCATCATGGTTGAATATTATTTTATGCACCAAACTATAAAAATTCTGTTGTGTGTAAAAAACACTCTCATATCTGCAGTATATGAAATCCAGGAAGCATACCAGATAAGCCAGAGAAGACATGCCTCATTCCCTAAATTGCCTTTAGAGAATAAGCTAAGCACGTATTGGCAAAAAAATTTAAAAATGCAACAGCCTTTCAGCATATTAGAACCTGGAATTCACAATCATTGATTTTCTTTTTCCAAACATTTGAGGTTGCAGTACATTTTGGTGGTTGCATAAGTATTTAACTGTCCTCGATTTAATATATTGTACAAATCCAGCTGCAATTATTTTTTCAAGTCATGCATTGCTCATCTGGTTTCTTCATTTAATTTATGTGCTAATGATAGATATTAGATTTTAAGCATGAACACCTTAGTTGATATTTTATTTAGTCCCAGTCACACTGACGCAGAATCGACAGTCTCGGCGAGAACAAGACGCGTTAGGAAGAGCAGCACTTGATGCATGACTGCATAGAGAAAAAAAATCCGCTTATCCATATCACAGGTGCGCCTTTTTTTTTACGCGTTCAAAAACAGGTCAAAGTACACCCGGTGCACACGTCTTCATGAGAACACCGAGTCCTTAAACCTATCCAGGGTCTTTCCATAAACATCTTTTTTACAACTCCAAGTTCCAAACACTTCGCTTGAAGACTCCTTCCGAATACAATGGAGCGCGCGCGGCGGCGAATCCAATTCGATTTGGAGTAATCTGAATTGGCGCGCTCAGCATTTCAGCCTTCAGACTTTAGGTCTTAATCGGTAGAAGAAGAAAACAAGACTGTCAATGTCATTTTCAGGGGAAAAAAAAGATTTGTGGACTCACCTGAGCTGGTGTGCAGCCGCTGCTGTCTGAGATCATACACAGTGGTGACAAGACTTTCTATAAGGCTAACTCAACCCACACACACGGTCAGGGTGACACACACACACACACACACACACACGGTCAGGGTGACACACACACACGCGCGCGCGCACACACGCACAGTGAATTACGCGCGCGCGGGTTCAGGGAGGCATCACGCTTGAGCATCATCCTCAAAGGCTCTTCAGTGCTCCCATTGTCATGTCTCTGTATGTCGCTTCTTCTCCTTCTGTGTGTGTGTGTGTGTGTGTGTGTGTGTGTGTGTGTGTGTGTGTGTGTGTGTGTGTGTGTGTGTGTGTGTGTGTGTGTGCGTCTGTGTGCGCGCGCTTGTCCCTGTGAGTTTGAGCGTGTTTTAGCGCATGCATGCGTATCCGCGTGCATGTTTTCATGCGCCCCTGTGCGTCTCACACAGGACAGATGAGGTCAAAGCTGATGAGTCGTGGCTTAGAGGTAACCTAAACTCTCAAGGGGGGCTCTGTGAATGCAAGACATAAGATGTGTGACCCAAGTGCTTACACGGACAAATGGATGTACGGAAAAGAATTCTTGGTGTTATGGGGAACTGTTGGGGAGCTTAAAGACCAAGCTCAGCCCATATGTAGACCACAAATGACCTACAAGAAGGTTTTAATGACATATGAGCATTGTTTGCACAAACATGATGTGAATGGAAAAGACATCAGAATGATCTGACCCTCTTGTAGAAGTACAGTCAATTTCAAATGCATGCAACATGATATCCAGATAAGTAAGTGGCAATTTGAAAACAAGTGCTGTGGATGAATGGAAAAATAGAACTACTGGGTCACAATTAAAAAAAAGGTATATATGAAGTGAAAAAGTGCTGCATTCAATGAAAAGAATCTTGCCAACTGTTATGATTGTAATAGATGCATTTACTGTCAGCAGCACAGTAAACACTGCACAGGAAGATGTAAGAATGGATTCATGTTCATATTAGCGATGTGCATCTCCATAAATGAGTCCAATGCGATTCTTTACTCAATGCATAGCCAACAGTGCATATGAGGCAGCTACGGATACAATCCGATTCACCCCTAGTGAAATGCAATCCAATTCCAATTTGATTCAACACAATTTGATTTAATGCAATATGATGCAATGGAAAAAATATGATGTTATGCAATTCAATATGTTTTTTATTTTTTTGGTTCAGACAGACAGCAAATCATGTAATTACTTAAGTGCCTTCTGACTTTTAATACCTGACAAGCAAAACAAACAGGCCTTTGTAGTGCAAAAAAAAAGAAAAAGGAACTTAGATGAAATAAAACCAAAATTTATTTTCCTGTTCTGTCTCCAGGAAGATACAGCTCTACTTCTGCCATGTTAATCTTTATTCTATGTGACATGTCTTGGTGCTGAAAAATGCATCCCATCATTAACTTTTCCGTTCTTTTTCATTTTCCTCTTTTTCCCTCTGGCAGCTAATGTTAATACGATGATGTAATACCTGTTCTTGTGGCATTGAATTAATAATAATAAAAAAAAAACACACTGTTTACTTTTATGTCTGGTGAACCTTACTGTCCCTAGTAAATATCAACATTTGGTACATGTTCTGTATCCAGTGATGCAGGATAGACTGTGGTGTAGTGTGAGGGAATGTGCAAGTCATGAAAACAGGGTGTGAGAGTGTGAGAGCAAAGGAAACAGGAATAAATCAACATTCATATCAAAGTACAAAACACCTACCTATCATCTACACTCTTAGCGTAGACCTTGAAAGGCGTCGATCTACAATTGACTGTTGAAATGCACAATTTGTTAGCTACACTTTCCACTGTGGAAAAGAGGACCATATGACATGGGACAACTGGTATCATTTCTAAATCACTTTGGTGGTTAATCAGATAGAAGAGTGCTGAAATCCTGTATCTGCTGCTATCTGCTTGTCACTGGGTACATAGGATAAATCCAGGCTATAGGTCAACATTCAAGTGAGTCTATCACTATCATAGTACATGCATAAACCCAACAGAATAGAATCATTTTGTTGAAGCTGTTTCTTGTCTTTAAAGTACAGTTTTGCTAAAACCTTCTCTTTTCATGCCTCAGAGACCTGTTCCTGGCTGATACAAGCAGAACCTGGTGTGGTCTTTTGCTGATGTAACTCATTTGTCTTGAGGTTTAATATATTTCTAATGTCAGCATGATTCAGTATGAGCCTTCTCCTCTGACCTATCCTATAAACAGCCTCAGAACTGCTACCCACTTAACTGTTTTTTGTTTTTTACACCATTCTGTGCGCCTTTCTATCTCTAAAGACTCCCATTTGTAAGAAACTGTTTTCCAAAACACTCAAAGCTCTCAACCTAATTTCATGCACTGTGCTGCTGTCATATGATTTGATAATTATATGAATGAGTGTACCAGTGTTCCTAATAAAGTGGCTGGTGAGTGTTTTATTACTGTCAATGTGTGTAATGAAAGGTGAAATTGCAAACTATATGTGGCTAGTCTGTAACATCAAGGGTGCATCCTCATTTTTTACTTTGCAAAACAGTTCTTGTATGTAATTGGACTTGAAGTCTTGAAGATCTACACCACCAGAATCTAATCAAAGGAACACTGCTTGCACCTTTGCAGGTAAAAGATGCGCATTACATGTACAAAAGGTATCCCTGCGATAGTGACAAATAAAAGGCGTAGTTTGGATTTTCATTGTATCCGAAAGTGCAGGATAAGCTGACATAAAAGAGCACTTTTATGTATTTTCCCCAAATTGTATTTTGACATCAGTAACTTGTCCAGCATGACCAGATTTTCAGCAAGGACGCATTACCGCAACTGCACACTATGAATCCTTTGCTCTCCTGGGTACCGACAGTTACTGGCCAGAAATCTGTCAGGAAAGCGAGGGTATAGATTTCCCGTCAAAAACTATTAGAGCAGTATACTATGCATGAATAGTTGAGGGATTTCCCGTCATTAAAATTTGCAGCGTGTCCAGCTGAGGGTCAATATCTGCAACTCTTTCTGTCAGTGAACTTCAGGATTCACACGATGTGAAACTGTCACTTCCTGTCTGTCTGAGGACACTGCCTTGGATTCACTGACTCAAGGTCAGTCTTAATAATAGAGGTGCTTTATGGGACCATACTCCAAGTTAAATAATTACTAGAGACATGGCTGTGCGTGTGTGTGTGTGTGTGTGTGTGTGTGTGTGTGTGTGTGTGTGTGTGTGTGCGTGTGCGTGTGCGTGTGCGTGTGCGTGTGCGTGTGTGTGTGTGTGTGTGTCTATAAAAATGTAACCAACATCTGCTAAGCCTACTTTTTAATCATTCTGTTTTCACAAAATGTCATCTACATATTTGCAAAGTAATAAACCTTTATTGTACACTTCTGATCACATTTAGCAAACAGAGTAACACGGAGAAGTCGGATCATTCGTTACGTCACTTATTAATCATTAAGCTTATTAATCACATACTTCAATTCGTTTTATTATGTAAACCGGTGGTAATTGTAGATTATGGACAAAGGTGTAAATCATTCTTGAGTAAAAGTAAATATACATTATGATAACTTCCCCAATATCAACATGATTTGAGTAAAAGTCTTGAAATATATGATTTGAACAGTAAGTTTTGGCTTGTATTGAAAGAAGGCTTATAGATGCAGTAGGCTTTAATCGCAACTTAATCAGACATTTTTATCTGTTGTATTTCACCTCTTTTATATTTATTCATTTATATATTTTTAAATGGTTAAACAGGAATGCATGCTGCATTAATATTGCGTGTTAATAAAATTAATTTGCGTTAACGCGTTATTAACACCTTAATTTCGACAGCCCTGATTGTTCTGATGTATCACAGTGAATCACAATAGCAATGATCCATCCTACTGATGTCCCTTTCTCCATCATCATTTTTCTCGAGCTGAAGCTTTATCATCAACAGACTCCTGAGTCTATGTCTGGAGCACTAGATGGGAACTGGGAATACTGTATCCTGTTTCGGACAACAGTCCGTCACAGGACATCTTTGTGCACATATTCAGAATTTTACTCACACCTATAGGCAAATTAGCTGTTAGGGCAACGTTTCGGACAGTAAGGGGAAATCAGAGAACCAGGAAGAAACCCACACCAACGGTAATCACTAAAACTGAAGAGCGTTCTGTAAAGCAACTACGCTACTCTATCATGCGGCCCTAATAGCTAATCTTTCTGCATGACACACAGATTTATTGCATTACATGCTTGGTTAGCCTGAAGTGTGATTTAGGGTTTGAACGGCCACGATTTTGGGCTCAGGTGTAATTTAACAGGAATCTGATGGACTCGTGAAGTCAATTAAGGCTGAATTATGTGATAAAACATCAGATATTTTTCTCAGAAAAATAAAATATTGCTGGTGTGTACAATGTCAATTAATCTGTTTAAAAAAAAAATGAGTCAATTATAATATATGTATGTATATATACTCGACATACAGACATTATTGTCAAAATACAGTAGCTGGCAACAAAAGTGAGTACACCCTAGGTGTGAACAGGTGTATGTCATGTAATCGTGCAAGTCCAAGAATCCTATTCATCATGTTCATGTTTTTGTCTGCTTGACAGGACCATAGAAATTTTTAAATCTTGTATTAGAGCAGTTAAAATTTGGTGCTTTGTGTACAATTCGTAGGTAGGTAGGTAGGTAGGTAGGTAGGTAGGTAGGTAGGTAGGTAGGTAGGTAGGTAGGTAGGTAGGTAGGTAGGTAGGTAGGTGGGTGGGTGGGTAGGTGGGTAGGTAGGTAGGTAGGTGGGTGGGTAGGTAGGTAGGTAGGTAGGTAGGTAGGTAGGTAGGTAGGTAGGTAGGTAGGTAGGTAGGTAGGTAGGTAGGTATTTTATCGAATAGGTAGATTGATATTTTATTGAATAGAAGTCGATTGAAATGTGACATAAATATCATAATGTTAATGCCGCAAGTTCGCCCTCTGCTGGTTGAGTTACCTAAAGGCACCGTCCTGTGCACTACCTGCTGCCATGGATCATCCGTCTCCATACCCCCCTGTCCTCTACATCTGCCTCTTTCACACCAACTACCTGCATGTTCTTCCCTCACCACATCCATTAACCTCCTCCTTGGCAGTGGCGGATTAAGGCGACATGTGCGTCTTCCTGGGGGACGGCACGAGGCATACACGCAAAAAAATAAAATAAAATTGATCATCGTTTTGTTTTGTATTTTGTTTGTTTTTTTTATCGTTCATTTGCACGATCACATCAATTATTATATCATATTAGCATCAATGAACCTGGTAAGGAGTCGGAGTCTGCACCCACCGCCTGGAGAATTTCCTTTACTCATACAGTCATAGAGGAGGGCCAGGGAATCAGTAAGGAGAGTTTAATTCAAATTAAAATCATGGATGACAATAAAAGGTCTAAACCCTCAGGATCCCAATTTAAAATAAAAAAAGAGGAAATGATTAGGGGGAGAACGTGCAATATATATATATATATATATATATATATATATATATATATATATATATATATATATATATATATATATATATATATATACTATGTGCATATATATATCCTATACACTTAGGTTAGGCTGTTTTGCCTGCTGTGCTTTTGTGCATAGAGCAACAATATTTCTTTTGCATAACATTATAATTTTTAGTATGTAGTTTATCCTAATGTGTGAAGCAATAAAAAAAATTTTCAGCCTAACCAGTCTCGTTGGATTGTAGTTAAACAGCACTTATTGATTTGGTTATGTTTAATTAAAGTAATGCCATAAGGGTTTTCTGTAATTAAAAAATGGTCCTGAACTGAGTTCAGTAAGGGGGAATCTCCAGTGCAGCTTAAATAACATATTACAAGGATATAGACGTTGTATGTATCTTATGGCTACAAATAGCCAAGGAGTGTTATGGTTCTTGGTTCCGAGAGTTTGATAAATTGTGCACAATGGCATGTATTTAATTGCGCAATAAATGCATTTGGGGTGATATTTATACATGAAACTAAGCTCTCAGAAATGTATCCAAATTTGTGGACTGCTCTGAGAATATGTCTCACTCATTCACTGACAATAGCTGAAGCAGAGAGGAGCTCTATATACCTCATGACCCTTCTCTGCACATGTCCAAACCATCTCAATCTCGCCTCCCTCACCTTGTCTCCAAAACGTCATACATGCGCTGTCCATCTAATAAACTAATTTATAATCCTGTCCATCCTTATCACTCTAAACAAAAGCCTCAACATCTTCAGCTTTGCTACCCCCAGCTTCACCTCCTGTCTTTAGCTCAATGCCACTGTCTCTAAACCATACAACATCTCAGGTCTCACCACAGTCCTATAAACTTTCCCTTTCACTCTCACAGATACTCTTCTATCACAAATCACTCCTGCTATCACTCTTCTCCACCCACTCCACCCTGCCTGCACTCTTTTCTTCACTTCTCTAACACACTCTCCATTACTTTGCACTGTTGACACCAGGTACCTGAACTCCTCCACCTTCTCCACCTCTTCTCCCTGCAAGCGCAACACTCCACTGTCCTCCCTCTCATTCACACACATGTACTCTGTCTTACTCCTACTGACTTTCATTCCCCTTCTCTCCAGCGTGTACCTCCACCTCTCCAGGCTGTTCTCAACCTGCTCCCTACTTTCACCACAAATAACAATCAACCGCAAACATCATAGTCCATGAAGACTCCTGTCTGACCTCGTCTGTCAACCTGTCCATCACCACTGCAAACAGGAAAGGGCTCAGAGCCGATCCTTGATGCAGTCCAACCTCCACTTTGAACCAGTCTGTCGTTCCTACTGCACACTTCACTGCTGTCACACTGTCCTCATACATGTCTTGCATCACCCTCACATATTTCTCTGACACACCTGACCTTCTCTATACTTCTCTATCAACATTCTCAAAGCATAAAATGTGTCTGTGGTGCTCTTCCTCAGAATGAAACCAGATTGTTGCTCTCAGATGGTCACCTCTTCTCTCAGCCTGACTTTCACTACTCTTTCCCCTAACTTCATGGTGTGACTGATCAACTTTATTTCCCTGTAGTTACTGCAGGTCTGCAGGTCTCCCTTATTCTTAAAGATCGGTACCAGCACACTCCTTCTCCATTCCTCAGGCATCTTCCCACCTTCCAAAATCCTGTTAACCAATCTTGTTAAAAACTCCACTGCCTTCTCTCCACTGCACAGCTCCTCATATGACTTTTCCATGGGTTTCGCCACATTCCTCTTTACCTGCTGCTGCATCTCTTTGTACTCCTGCCTACTTTTCTCATCACTCTGTCGATCCCAATTCTGTTTTGGCAACCTCTTTCTCCTTATGCTCTCCTGCACTTCCTCATTCCACCACCACGTCTGCTTGTCTAAATTAACAATTCTTTTTTTTTTTTTTTTGCAAACAAGAAATTAACAGTAAACAATCACAAAACAGATAAAAAAAAAAATCAATTTTAAAAAGGAAGAAAAAGAGGGCATACATTACAAAAGCATTCACCATAAAACATAAAATGATTCAGATAATGGGTTCAAGAATAGTATAAGTTTTGAAAGTCTTTGAGTTTTAAGGTTCTGACATGTATTTAAAGGAGATAAAGAGGCACATAATTTTGGAACAAAATAATCTGAAGTTGGGTTTACAATGAATAGCTCTGGCTTTGTGAATATGAAATTTACCCAGGAGACAGAAGAACAAAACAGTATAATAAAAAAAAAAAAAAATCTTAGAGTGCAAATTTGAAAAAAATATAATAGCTTAAGTAAATTGTACAACTTTTTTTTACAACAAAAGAATAGAAACCGTAAGTTCTGACCAAAAAGACTTGAATGGACAGTGGCAAAACAAATGTAGAATAGACGTTGATAGAATCTGCTTAAGAGAAGGTTACAGGGGTAATATCTGTGACAAATTTTAAAATGGATTGTTTTCATTTTATTTTAAATAAAGCGTTCGTGAGGGAAGGTGCTCAAAATATTTTTGATCAACATTTGGGTAACAGATACTCCATTTATATTGTGCTTTAGGGAGGGTCCTTGGAGTTGAAAAAAGTATTTTTCTAATGAAGTTATTGAATATTTTTTTCTGATATTTTAACACCTTCGATTGCAAGTGTAGGAAAATTATTATTTAACTGGATACTTACTTTGCGCTTTATTAAGATTTTTTATGCCAACAGGGATACTTTTGATCACCTTATCAAAATCTCTCATCGAAACACAAAGACTTTCAAAGACATAAAACCAGAAAATATAAGGTCACCTTAAACACTGAACAGATCAAAAACAATAATATTTTGAGTCATCCACTGCTTGAGAAAAAGTGATTTGTTACCAGATATTTCATTTTTCTTTGACTTTTGCTCTTTCTCTCTCTCTCTCTCTTTCTCTCCCTGTCTGTCTTTCTTTCTATTTCCTTAAATTGTAAGAAGCTTTGCAAGCTTCCTTCTTGCCCCCTACCAGACAACCAACACTTGTACAGAATACAGATGTTATAATACTAATGGTAATAATAACAATTACAATCATATCTACTGTTCAGATTAAGAACATCAGGACCATTTCATTATGGATTAACACTTAAAAATTTGAAAAATCGAAACCACAGAATGAAGAATAACGTAGTTTGAATTGCATGAACATTAAATAAAACAGAAAATAAAACCTGACCTCGTTTACACAAAACTTCAAATCTTTTTGAAGTTCACTTGTTCCTTCAAAAAGTTCATGAATCCTGTTTGTAATAAATTAGAACAAAACTTTTGCAGTGTTTCTAATGCACTGGAGATGAGGGATTGTGTGGTGTGTGTGCTGTGTTTAAAGGATCAGCTGAAGCAGCATCGAGGTCTTTTAGCTGTCGTGGGTGGTGACGTGTCTGATCCAATTCTCTTTGGGTTTGTCTTCTTGAAAGCGAGGGCAGAGATGTTCATGGCTTTATTTCCTAAAATGGGATTGTTGTGCCTCTGATTGGAGCTCTCCAGCTTGGAGGGCAGGATTCTTGGAACATGAATGGTAATAACAAAGGGAACTCGGCCTGATGCTGAAGGGTTCTTCATGCATATAAAATAGATAAATAATAGAACAAAGCTGCATGTTTTATTTCTGCATAATGAATACAGCTTACAATCTGATCATTTCTGTACATGTTAAAGGTGTGTTGTGTAAAATAATTTACTAAATAAAATGAAAGGTGCTCAGATTACACTAATGACATTATATGTTTATTTGATAAAACTGCATCATGCAGTAATAATGTGCTTGTATTGTCTTACACACCCCTCACAGATGTAAAATAGGCTCAGATTTTCCATCCACATGCAGATCACCATAAGAATATTTTTCTCATCCATGCTTCATGCAATCTTCAAGCAAGAACTCTCCCACATGGGGAACATGTTGTTTCCACACTGCTACTGGCTGAAAATAAAAGATTGGAAATGATAGGTGGTGCATAGCAAAACGTCACCACAAACACTTTTTTCAACACTATATTCTACAAGCCATATTTATTTTTTACCACCAAGATGTCGTTCTTTATGCAAAAGTTACTCTAAAACAGATACTGTATTGTTGTTCAGGGGAAATTTATCTTTTCAAAACTACAGGAATTTGAATTCATGTATTTGTATACGAAATAATAAATTGTTCAATGCAGAAAATGTATATTCAAGGAACTTCATTATCTATAACTTATCTTTTTGAACAATATCAACTTTGAATAATGGACAGTAAAGCTCAATTTCTTCTTTTCAAAGGTATCTACATTGTGTATGTAGCACATTTTTTCTCAGGATCTGTTGACATTTAAATTAAGGTAGGGCATTTCAGCTGTGAGTCCCAAAATTCAGGCTGGGTGGTGCGGGGATTCGCGATCCAGACATAGTATCAGATAAATGTTTGTAAGAATCTCATTTTTTCATGATATCTTAATTCAATTTAAAATATAAACTCATGAGACATGTGGCTTATACCTCGTATTTTTCTGGATTGCTCCAGGACTGATTTTATGTATTTATATATAAAACTTAAAATGTTAACAGTTCTTAAAAAAGGCGGACAACATACATCATTAAAGATGTTTAAATGATGTATGTTGTCCACCTTTATCAAGAACTGTTAACATTTTAAGTTAGGTAGGACATTTTCAGCTGTGAGTCTCAAAAGCTATGGCGAAGGCCAACAGGTTAAACCTCCGGTAGTACCCGGCAAAACCTAAAAAAGACCTTAACTCCTGTAAATTTGCAGGCCTCAGCCAAGTCTTCAAGGCCTCAACCTTTGCCTAATCTGTCTCAACCCTGTCTTGGAAGACTATATGGCCCGGGTACCTCACTGACGTTTGGAAGAACCGAAATTTTTTGGGCAACAGTTTTAGCCCATACTCAAGTAGATGGAGAACTTGCTGGAGTCTCAATTTATGTTGATCTAGAGTCTTGGAAAAAACTATGATCATCAATGAAGACCAGCACCTGTTTCCTGTTTAAGTCTCCCATGCACCGTTCCATTAATCTTTGAAACATACTCGGCGCATTAGTAATCCACTGCAGCATTCTGTTGAATTGCCAGAACCCATGTGGGCAAACACAAGCTGTTTTAGACTTATCATCTTCCTCCATCTCGATTTGGTAAAAGCCAGATTTCAATACAAGCACAGCGAACCACTTCGAGCCAGTTAGTGTGAAAAAGACCTCGTCTATGTTTGGCAAGGCATATGCATCCTTAATCGTCTGGGAGTTGAGCTTTTAGAAGTCAATGTCATAGTCACAGTCGCACTGTACCATCCTTCTTACAGACCACAACTATGGGTAAAGCAATGGGAGATTTAGACATGCAGATGACACCAACTGCCAATAGTACTTTAAGGTGCTTTCTAACAGCGTCAATATCTTGGGGTGAATGGGTCGGGTCAGTTTTTCTGATGTTTGACTTTTTCCATGTGGCCATAATCAAGGTCATGCAAGGAAAAGACTTCCGGCATGGAATTCAACAACTTAGAAACCCTCTCCTTCCAGTTTGTGGACAAGTGGGAATTACCAAAGTCGAAAGTGAGGTTAGCACAGGTAGGTCTCACTTCAAGTCAAGTCAAGTAAAATCAAGTAGCTTTTATTGTCATCTCTACTATACACAGTGGTACACATTACACAGTAAAAACGAGACAACGTTTCTCCAGAATCCTGGTGCTACACTAAACAACATAACACAAAGCTACGTAAAGTGCATCAAGTGCAACCTAGTGCAAACAGTGCAGACGAAAAACAGTACAGACAGACAACACAAGACAAGACACATAACCCAAGATAGCGCCGACCAGTAAACCTACTGTATACTTCGATTATACAGTCCTTTGTGAAGAGAACTGTAAAAACCATAACTAGGAGTAAATAACATACACAATGCAGTGCAAAAAAAAACAGCAGTAGCAGCAGTCAAGAGGTGCAAAAAACAGCAGGTAAACAGTTCAATGCGGTCAAGTATAAATAATCATAAATAAATGATGGTGGAATGGAATGAAATGAGTAATGAGTGTGTGGTAAGTTCAGGTTGTACAGTTCGGTAACACACAGTTGAGTGTGTGTATATGTGTGTGTGTGTGTGTGTGTGTGTGTGTGTGTGTGTGTGTGTGTGTGTGTGTGTGTGTGTGTGTGTGTGTTCTATTTCAGTTCTATTTCAGTTCTGTGTGTGTTGAGGACTCTGATGGCTTGGGGGAAAAAATGTTGCACAGTCTGGATGTGACGGCCCGAATGCTTTGGAACTGCTTTCCTGATGGCAGGAGGGTGAAGAGTGTGTGTGACAGGTGTGTGGGGTCGTCGACAATGCTGTTGGCTTTGCGGATGCAGCGTGTGGTGTAAATGTCCGTGATAGAGGGAAAAAAGAGACTCTGATGATCTTCTCAGCTGTCCTCACGATCCTCTGTAAGGTCTTGCGATCCGAGACGGTGCAGTTCCCAAACCAGGCAGTGATGCAGCTGCTCAGGATGCTCTCAATGGTCCCTCTGTAGAACATGGTCAGGATGGGGTGGAGGGAGATGAGCTTTCCTCAGCCTTCTCAGGAAGTAGAGACGCTGCAGGGCTTTCTTGGTGATGAAGCTGGTGTTGAGTGATCAGGTGAGGTTGTCCGCCAGATGGGGCTGTACACTACATTTCCGCTAGGTGACACCGCAGTGCGTAAATTATAGGGGTTTACACAAAATTTACGCTAGGTGGCAGTACAATATCTGCGTTATAGGGCTGTACACAAAATCTTCGCTAGGTGGCAGTACAGTACACAATATGCGTTATTGGACTGTAACCTAAATCTCCGCCAGGTGGCAGTTGTAGTACGTGCATTAGAGGGCTGTACACTAAATCTCCGCTAGGTGGCATTAAACGCGGAAAGAATCGTCAATCCGCTGACCAACAAACAAACAAACATCCAAGATGGCGTCCTCCATGAGTGGAATGTTCACTGGACAGCAGCAGCAGGCGCCGCCGCCGCCACCGCCTTCAGGCACTCACCCGCCTCCTCCCGGTCCCGGAGCTCCGGGAAACAGAGCTTTGTGCAACACTTTAGTCGATGATCTGGAGGCTTCATTCGAAGTAAGACTTCTTTTTGTAAAGTCTGGTGATGTAGTGAGTTAGCATGTAGCTAACAGGGAAAGGCTTGAGCCCGTTAGCTAATTTGCAAGACTAAAGCAAACTGAACAACAGTAGTAATACTAATTATGTGTGTTTGATTAATACTGGGATCCTAAAATTTTATTTTCCGGCATGTTTTATTGAGTAAAAGCCGCAACCCAAATGTCTCAATCGTCCCTGTCTAATAGGATCATTTGGGTTGGGATTGAAGCCTCTATAAACAAGTGACGTTTTTACTGTAAATAAATCGTGTGTCTTTTCTCCTACAGGCATGTTTCGCATCTTTAGTCAGCCAAGACTATGTGAACGGTACAGACCAAGAGGAAATCAGAACAGGTGAATGCATTTAATCCAATTCTCATGCTAATCTCCCAATCCCAATCTTCCTAATCTCTAATCTCATATATATATATATATATATATATATATATATATATATATATATATATATATATATATATATATGTGTGCTACTTCATGCATTCTGAGTTATTGACAATGTTAAATATTTGGATTCTTATCATAAGCATAACTAAACGATTTGGATGCATGGCAGTGTTTCTGTGCCAAATACACTCCTTACAGGCTTTTATAAGTAAAAGTATATAATATATAAAAGTTTTTTCGAATATGGTCCTTCATAACGTCATGACGGGTGGAATTCCCCTAATGGGTGTTTCTCCCAGAAGAGTTCACACAGGAACCAGAGCGAGAGAACAGCCCTCACTGTGCTTCAGTCCATTACAGAAGTCGTCATCACTCGAGTGCTGAGATGTTTTTGGTAGTGAGGGTTGGAGAACCTCGTTCAGTACTGACCATATTTCATTTTAGACTCAGGATCCAAATCTGTGAAGAAAAAAAAATATATATATATGGAGGGATCTGATTTTGTTCTTTCAGATTGTAAAGTTTTTGTATCTGTTAGGGCTTCAGCTAACGAGTATTTTGATAATTGGTTAATTGGACGATTTATTTTATTTATTTATTTATTTTTCTCCTTTGTATTAAATTGGGTTTAAAACAAAAAGACAGTATAAAACTGTAATTCAGGGTATTTATGTATAAAAGTGTACTTAAAATATAAAGACACATGTTGAGTTTAACTGTTTTAAATTTAGACATTTTTTTAAAGTTTATAGTAGCTGCTTGTTGAGGAGGGCATGGGGGATTCTCCTTTAACAAATTCACTCATGCTGGGTGGTTTCTGTTTCAATTTGTGTAAATCAACATTTGTATTGATTTGAATGCTAATAATTTTATGACTTTATCAATCAATATAAAATAGAATACAAAATTGTTCTGCCAATTTTTGTTTAAAAAAAAAAAAAACCACAATCATAAAAATTATATAATTATTTAAAAAAGCACATAGAAATATTTTTTAAATACTAGTTTACTGCTGCTGTTATTTTCTGCTTTTAGATTTAGTGTTTGTTCGCACCGTTTTAATTGAATTCATCACTGCGTCCCACGAGAGCTGATTGCGCAACCTGATGCTCGTGCTCTCAGGATCGAGTGATGTGCATCAGGGCGACTGAGATAAAAGATAAACAGATAAAAGTTGCTCTTACAGATATCTACTTCTAAACAGGTTATAGGTAAAGTGGACCAATTTTTTTTTGGAAAACCTGAGTTTCAATCAGTAAGAAAAGTCAAAGCACATTAAGACAGACTTAATGTTTGAAGTTCTGGGACAGGTTTGAAGCCTGGACTTTACTTTACCAGATTGATTTACAAAGTGCACTATGGTGAGCAGTTTATTATATGAAAGGATCAAATGTCACTTTTTTATATCAGTGTGCTGTTGGGGAGCTGCACAAGTCAGATGTTATTGTTGACCTGAGTCTCACTGAAAAACTCCATTGGTTTTGTGTTCTGTGTTTTATTAAGGGGTTGACCAGTGCATCCAGAGATTTCTCGATGTAGCCAGACAGACCGAATGCTTTTTTCTTCAAAAAAGGCTACAGCTGTCCGTACAGAAACCAGAACAAGTAGAGAAAGAGGTGGGTTTTATTCTGTATTATCCTAAACCTTGTCCGATGGTTAAATTCAGAACCGCAAACTGGAAATCCTAGAGACATACAGTACAGACCAAAAGTTTGGACACACCTTCTCATTCAAAGAGTTTTCTTTATTTTCATGACTATGAAAATTGTAGATTCACACTGAAGGCATCAAAACTATGAATTAACACATGTGGAATTATATATGGAATTATATACATAACAAAAAAGTGTGAAACAACTGAAAAATGTCATATTCTAGGTTCTTCAAAGTAGCACCTTTTGCTTTGATTACTGCTTTGCACACTCTTGGCATTCTCTTGATGAGCTTCAAGAGGTAGTCACCTGAAATGGTCTTCCAACAGTCTTGAAGGAGTTCCCCGAGAGATGCTTGGCACTTGTTGGCCCTTTTGCCTTCACTCTGCGGTCCAGCTCACCCCTAAACCATCTCGATTGGGTTCAGTTTGGGTGACTGTGGAGGCCAGGTCATCTGGCGCAGCACCCCATCACTCTCCTTCTTGGTCAAATAGCCCTTGATGCCTTCAGTGTGACTCTACAATTTATATAGTCATGAAAATAAAGAAAACTCTTTGAATGAGAAGGTGTGTCCAACCTTTTGGTCTGTACTGTGTATGCAGTTCCTGTTCAGGGTCTGTTTTGGGGTTGTGTTTGGTAAAAAATACCAAGTACAATCTCTTTATATTCTAAAACAATGAACAATTGTTTAAACTAAATAGAAAATCAATGGGAAAATAGCCATAAAAAATACTACATGTATGTATGTTCAATGTGATGCAGGATATATCGGAGTTGAGGAACGAGCTCCAGAGAAAGGAAATGCTGATACAGAAGCACCTCACCAAGATTCATCACTGGCAGCAGGTGCTGGAAGATATAAACGTCCAGCACAAAAAACCTACGGAGCTACCACAGGGGCCGCTGGCCTTTTTAGAACAAGCCTCAGCCAACCTGCCTGCTCCCATGAAACCCAACTGAGCAGTGCCTCTGATACTGTGTGTGTGGTGTCAGTCAAGTATTTTACTATTTAATGTTTTGATGCAACATTCGCCTAAATGAATCCAGTGCTTTGTTCGAGACACTTGCAGTCTGGATTGTCATTAAAGCCTGTAACTGGGATAGAAATTTCTCAACTCCGATGGCTTTTGGTTTTTTTTGCTCGCAAAGTTCGGTTCAGGGCCGTAAAATCAAGATACTGAGAATACTTATACAATAAACATCAAGCATCTTTGTAGTCGTGTGTGTGGAAGTTGGATCTTTTTTGTAATTATTAGAATAAACATTACATTTTGTAGTCTGTGTGTTGTGTTTATTCTGGAATTTTTTTTTATTAGAAATTGTTTTAAATGAGGTTTTAATTAAAAGGGGGGGCAGTTTTACATTGGGAAGAAATCACAACAGGTCAAGCTGTTCTAGGAAAATAATCAGTGACTAGCTGCTGCAAAACAAAAGTGTCCTGAAGTTTTTCCCTCCTGAACTACAGCCGTGTATCAACAATTACACTTCTCCTTTCTAGAAGGTCCTCCTTTTTTGCAATTAATATCTACATTTAAACAAGTGAAGTAAGTCGGTACTCATCAGTTTTGCAGATGATTCTTTCCCAAACTGTTGCCACAAACTTGGAAGCACACAACTGGACAGAATGTCTTTGTAGATTAAGATAATTTACTAAAATGAAGAGGCCCAAACCAGTTGTAGCACAGTTAGAGTGATAGAACTCAAGTGTCCTACACAGAGCCCTGATCTCTACCTTGCTGAAAACCTTTGGGATGCACTGGAACAATGGCTGCACCACTGAACCCACATGTGTGCCTGACCTCACTTATCTCTAAAATCTAAAGGAAGCCTTCCCAGAACAGTGGAGGCTGTTAGCAATAACAGAGAAGTAAATCTTGAATGGGGCGTTCAACAAGCACGTGTCCAAAAATCATGCAGTTTGCTATATCAGAGTATCTTGCCTGATTAAATGTAGAGAAATCTCATCCAAATATTTCTGGCTACACAAAACAAGTCGGTTTTGTGTTGTATCTCCAGGCGATTGGGTTGAAGGGTCAGAAATACACAATGTGAAAAAAGCCTGCATGGTTTAACACTTGGGTTAAATCTTCATCTATCTGTGTTCTTGGTTTTCCCACTGTTTAGGAGTCAAGCCGTCGTTTATTTCAGTATCCTTGTCTGATTGTCTTCATCTATATCTCATGCCAAGCTATGAGAAAGTTTTTACCCCCTCCAGCTCATCACTCGGGTTGTTTATGTGCCAGCCTGTGGCTTATGTGAACACATATCTTGGATTCAATCTTCCTACATGGCCTCTGTCTTCTCTGTGAATTGTAAAGCCCACTTTCTCTGTTCTGATTAGCTGTCAGCAGAGCATCTTCAAGAATATAAAATATTGGGAGTGGGATTTGGACATGTGTTGGACTCGTCCCCCTTAGTGTCTATTGGGGCTGAAGCTCTGGATTTTTTATTTCTGAAACCCTGTAGTGGTGTTCCTTTTGTTTTTTTGTTTTTTCCGTGTATCTGTACACTACTTAAGTATTTCCTTTTTTGGAGAATTTTACTTTAACTTCACTGCATTTCAAGGTCAAATATCTCACTTTTTACTCAACTACATTTTGCGAAACCTGGTTCCTTTTTATTTATGAGTGAGTAAAAACTTAACTGATCAATCACACAGTAATCCACCAATCAGGGTCGAGCGCACGCTCTGTTGTGAACTTGTTTTGATTGGTGTTTGGTGTATCTACTAATCACCAACCTTCAGTTCAGCATCAGTTCAACATCAAGCAGAACATTTACAGAGGAAAAAATGATGGAGAAAACATTAGTAACATGAGAATCTTTTCAAAAATGAGAATAGGATTATTATATCTATAATAAATCATAGTACTTTGGATACATTTGAAGGCAAATATGTTGTATTTTTATTCAAGTAAAAGTTTAAAGTAAGAAATTGTACTGGAGTAATATTTTACAGAGTGAATCTTTGTGTACTGCGTCCATCACTGCTGAAACCCAACAGTAAGGATACACAATTTCTACGTTCAAAAAGCGGAATCTTCTTGAGTGCGTTCGTGAAATTTCGGACCAATAACAAGGACGGACCGGTATGTGCTCCCTGAGTTAATTCTCCCCTAAAACAACACACGTGGAAGAAGTTAACTGCATAACAGCAGAAAATGGCGAGTGTGTTTACATAAAAATTATATTTGTGTAGAATAAAATACTTTTGCGAGAGTGTGTCGGTGGCCATCAATTACATTCCCTTGTTTGTTTGTTTTTTTTTTCTACAGCCGAAAGCATCGAAAGCGAAAAGCGCCGTGGAGAAGAAAGTGATCCATCCTTATAGCAGGAAAGCGGCATGTCTGGCCAGAGCAGCTCTTAGACAGGACAGAAAAGAAAAGTACGCAGGGGTTGTGTATGATCAGTGCATTGCATTTCCAAAGTGCGCGCGCGTGTGTGTGTGTGTGATGAACTATATGAGCAAAATTTGGATGCAGTCAAAATCATGGTACTGAGAGTAAATAAGTCATAAGGGAAAATGACTTGTTACAGATACTATTTGCCCCCCTCTTTGACTTTCTGATTGCATCCACACATCACCCAGCTCCTAATTTCACCTGAATAAACTGCTATTTTATTTGAATGTCGATAAAATAGATTAAACTTTGCCATTGCATAATACAGGTGCACGGAAACAAAATGTATATTGACATCTACCAGAAGTGCAAATAGCAGCTTTGTGCAAATTAACAAGTGCAGATGAATATGTAAATATATGTACAACAAATAAATGTAAAGTTGATGGGCGGTGCCAAAGTGTTTAAGCAAGTAGATGTTTATGATCTCTAATTGATGATCTCTAATGAAAAACATTTAGAATTGTTGCAAGATGCATGTAAGATTATTGAAAAATAAATGTGTACAATCTACGAGGCATGTACAACATTATACAAGCTCACTAGCATAAATAAACTTTTTTTTTCAGACTCAAAGGGGAAAAGGCCCAGCGTTTAAATTTAATCAGTAAGTGTTTGCATTTTATAATGTATTCCACTAACGATGGTGTCACCTTGACATGTAAACAGCTGTTTTGTTTCCAGCTGTTTGGTTTTTTTTGTGTGTGTAAAAATTTAATATACTCAACAAACATTTTACCTGTCCTGTGCTATCCACAGGAGAGAAACTTTTGTGGTTCCAGAGTGAACTGGACTCGGAAAAGTCTGAATATTCCAAACAAGATGCTTGTGAAATCATTGAGAGGTAAAAGCTTTGAACAGATCTGTTTGAAATGTCATGCTTTAGAACAAAACTCTTTCCCGACTTCACTTGTAGACCTGATTCATAAAAAAAAAAAATCTGTTCAATCAGAGCTTAAAAGAAAAATTAAGAGGGGAAAGAAAATTTCAGTTTTACATACACTATACATACACTCTCTCTGTCCACTTTATTAGAAACATCTGTACATACACATCATCTTCCAGTCATTACCTGAACTGTCCAATGTAGATTCAGATTCAGGATTTTAACCTGATATTTTCTTCTACTTGCCTCAATGCACTTTGAGATGCTTTTCTGCTTGTAAAAAGTGGTTACTATAGACTTACTGTGAGCATCAAACTAGTTTGACCATCCTCTTCTAATCTCTTCCATACTCAAAGCACCAAATGTAAACAATGTGTCATTTAAACTATTAGATTTTACTTGCAGACAGAATGAAACTCACACAATCTTGATGGTTTTCATGTCGAATCTGTGCATCACCTGAAACTGGTGTGTGTGACTCTTCATCAGATATCTGCATCGATTTGACAGCGAGATAGAACAAATCGAGCTGGCCAACAGCATTAAAGGGCGTCAGGGTCGACTGCACTTTTCCAGAGAGACTGTCATAAAGCAGACAATGGAAAGAGAGCGAGCCCAGTATGAGGGGAACGGCTTTGGTACGCAACCTTTCACCTTTATTATCCAAAGTCCCAAAGATCTGTATATTAATGCACTGCTTCCTTCTTCTTTTACACAGAAATCCCAGATATAATGAACAGTAAACATTTGAAGACCTTCAGGTGAGACCACTTAATCCAGTACCCTGAATGTGTGAGGTGCAGAATTATAAACGTACATGTGTCATGCGTCTATTATCCATATGCAAATTTCATGATTGAAAATTGAAAGGATTAAGAGTTTTGTCATTATTTTACCAGGCTTGGTCATAGATAGTGTTCAAATTTATAAAGAGGAAAAAAGTACAAGCCGATCAGCACTTAGGTAATTAAAGAGTTCTCTTTGAATGCTGCTGAAAACCCATGATTTGAATTGTAGATGGATATTGGCATGTACAAACCTAAGCACATAAAGGACAAAAATCCTGTGTGTTTTGAAAATATTAATTTCAGTACTCATAAACTCTGTATACAGTGGGGGAAATCATTATTTGATCCCCTGCTGATTTTGTAAATTTACCCACTTTCAAAGAAATAAACAGTCTAGAATTTTTATGGTAGGTTTATTTTAGCAGAGAGACAGAATATATATAAAAAAAAATACAGACATTTTTTTTTTAAATTGTATATAAATTAATTTCTATTAGATCGTATGAAAAAGGTATTTGATCCCCTACCAACCAGCAACAATCCTGGGCTTCTCACTAAATCAGCTGGGGGATGTAATTATTTGATCCCCTCTGTACAACCTGTTGCTTAAAAATACAGTACAGACCAAAAGTTTGGACACACCTCATTCAAAGTGTTTTCTTTATTTTCATGACTATGAAAATTGTAGAGTCACACTGAAGGCATCAAAACTATGAACTAACACACGTGGAAATATATATGGAATTATATGCATAACAAAAAAGTGTGAAACAACTGAAAATATGTCATATTGTAGGTTCTTCAAAGTAGCCACCTTTTGCTTTGATTACTGCTTTGCACACTCTTGGCATTCTCTTGATGCCTACTTTGAAGAACCTACAATATGACATATTTTCAGTTCACTTTTTTGTTATGTATATAATTCCACACGTGTTAATTCATAGTTTTGATGCCTTCAGTGTGACTCTACAATTTTCATAGTAATGAAAATAAAGAAAACTCTTTGAATGAGAAGGTGTGTCCAAACTTTTGGTCTGTACTGTGTGTATATATATATATAAACTTTTGGTCTGTACTGTGTGTATATATATATATAAACTTTTGGTCTGTACTGTGTATATAATATATATAAACTTTTGGTCTTTTACTGTGTATATAATATATATAAACTTTTGGTCTGTACTGTGTGTATATATATATATAAACTTTTGGTCTGTACTGTGTATATAATATATATAAACTTTTGGTCTGTACTGTGTGTATATATATATATAAACTTTTGGTCTGTACTGTGTATATAATATATATAAACTTTTGGTCTTTTACTGTGTATATAATATATATAAACTTTTGGTCTGTACTGTGTGTATATATATATATAAACTTTTGGTCTGTACTGTGTATATAATATATATAAACTTTTGGTCTTTTACTGTGTATATAATATATATAAACTTTTGGTCTGTACTGTGTGTATATATATATATAAACTTTTGGTCTGTACTGTGTATATAATATATATAAACTTTTGGTCTTTTACTGTGTATATAATATATATAAACTTTTGGTCTGTACTGTGTGTATATATATATAATATATATAAACTTTTGGTCTGTACTGTATATATAATATATATAAACTTTTGGTCTGTACTGTATATATAATATATATAAACTTTTGGTCTGTACTGTATATATAATATATATAAACTTTTGGTCTGTACTGTGTATATAATATATATAAACTTTTGGTCTGTACTGTGTGTATATATATAATATATATAAACTTTTGGTCTGTACTGTGTGTATATATATAATATATATAAACTTTTGGTCTGTACTGTGTATATAATATATATAAACTTTTGGTCTGTACTGTGTATATAATATATATAAACTTTTGGTCTGTACTGTATATGATTGAATTCTCTGGTTTTTAAAATAACAATTCAGCTTGCATTAAGCACAGCATCACTGTGTGTAAGTAACCGATAGCCTGAGAGTAGAGTGACAACTAATTCGGCTGTGTATTTACCAGAGAATGGAACGGCGACCTGAAGAAACTGCCCAACATCAAGATGCGCAAGGTTTCAGCAAAAGGCCTGGAGAACAAACAAAGCTCAGCGGAAGGGACACACGCTGAAGAAGAGGATCATGAGGAAGATGAAGAGGACGAGGTATCTGCGGATTTGGGGGAAGAGCTTTCAGAAGATGAATCATGAAAGTGTGAATGACTATAGAGTCTGTGTGTGTGTGTGTGTGTGTGTGTGTGTGTGTGTGTGTGAGAGAAGTCAATTTTTTGGTCAGAATTTGCTATATTTATGGTTGGGATTCTGTGACGATGCTGTTTTTAAGTAAAGAAAAAGCCTTATTTTAATCACTACAGTCTGATTTATTATACTGAATATGTAATGTCTTCCATTACAACGACTTGGGTTTGAGTTTGAATCAAGGACTGAGTCTCTGTTTATTCCATGCTAATGTTTGGCCCTTGGTGAAAAATACACCAAATGGAGAAAGGCTTGTTGACACCAGACTGTAAGATTCTATGCAATTTTTTTTAACATTCCACATTTAGTCCCCATTTGCTGTTGAGTCAGAGCTCTATAGAAGGCCACTCAAGCACTCCAACCCATGTAAAGCATACCTTCATGGACTGTCTTTGTGCACAGGGGCATTGTTATGCTGGAACATGCTTGGGTCTTCTAGTCAAAGGGACAGAAAACTTCATGCTACTTCATTCAAAGACGTCCTATAAAAGTGTGTGCCTCCCAACTTTGTGGTAACCATTTGGGGAAGAGCCACAGAAGGTTGGAAAATATAGTTGTCCCAATACTTTTGGCCATATAATGTAGCTGTAGTAAAGGACATTAGCCGTTGAACTGATCAATATAGGTATTTAAGCTTGTCTGCTCACAATATGCTTTTTTTTTTACAGTTTTTCTCAGTTGCTTTAGAGAATTTCTCGACTCATTCTTTATATTTGCAAATCAGCCTGTACTTTTCTAAAAATCCTCTCGAAATTGTCAATAAACATCTCTTTACCATCAGAATGACAAGTCTTTTTTCGTCATTGTTTACAAACAAGATCATCAAAATATTTACGTGCACAGTTTCAGTATTTCTTGATATAAACTACGGTTTGGATTACAGTGATTAAAAGTTTATTTTCTTCTGTTTGGCGTCTATGAATTTTGAGCAGCACAAATTTATTTATTTGATTGCTTATTTGATTTATATTGATTGCAAGAGACCAGACAGGATTTAAACTTTTACTTTACTGTACTAATGTTCGTTCGTTTCTTGGTTGTTAATCCATTTTCAGAAATTGTAATTCTGTGTTTTGCTCTGTCTGTCACCAATTAAAGGTTCACGAGATTCACCTTTGACCTGTTTCAGAGAACTGCTGCCGTTCACTCCCCTTAATTAGTGACATTCAAGATTCATCAATTCAAGTCACATTGCCAAAATGAGATAAAATCGTCTTCCGTTTCAGAAAATCAAAGTCTGGGCAGAGCTTATTTGCAAGGCTGCTAGGTAAAAATGTGTGTATTATTTATATATATATATATATATATATATACACACACACACACACACACACACACACACACACACACATTCAACATGGTTAATTTAATTAACCCAAAATATTAAGTATAATTAGGACAAAATGTATTAAAAAAAATTTTATTTATTCAAAATTTTAATTATGGTTAAGAAAATCTTTTCTATAACTTCCATGTTCATGAAGCACCAGCCAGTAGCTTTTTCTATAATAATGTTCATTTCCTTAAAGTTGTATTTAATACTGTAATATTAATACATTAATATAATATAAATACTTTGTGGCTCCTAGTTTATACCCCATACATTTTTCTTATGTGTAAAAAGCTTTTGATGTCTTTCAAATCCTAATATTTTTTGAAATGTTGAAGCCTCGGTTGATTTCAGATTGTCTGTTGCACGATTAATTTATTTTCCTAAAATATCACACACAATGAATGAACCACCTTCTGAACAGAGAATCAAACGGGTGGCACCTCTGCACTTCCTCCTGCTGCTTCAGAACAGGGAACGTTTGTTTGGATCTGGTAGGTGGGAACAGCGTGAGAGGGAGGAGCTTTTTCCGCTCTGTTGCACACCGAGTCTGGACAGTTGTGCACAAATATGATACAGTTAAAAGCCTTCAGGCGCCTCCACAGGTTTAGGTAAACTTTGCACTGGATGTACATGAAGATGAGGCCTGACACCACGCTGAGGGCCACAATACCTAGCTTGGTCCAGAACAGCCACTCCAGCAATCCTGCTGAAAACATCAAGAGAAGCATCACGATAAATGTGCCTAATAAACATCAATAATAGCACGGATGATGCTCTTAAAAGGAAAAAGGGAAAAAAAAAACGCATGGATGCCTAAATTTACTGTTAAACTAAACTCTTACACTGGTGACTTCTTCAATATGTGTTAAACATCTTACAGAAAGCTTTATCAATGATGTTTTTTTGTGTTGAAATAATACCTTGAGAAAAATACACAATGTCTTCGTGCATTTAAGTCTAAGACACAACAATAAAGGATATGTTCAGATTTAAAGGCTGCAAATACTACTGGAGGATATTGTATATAAAATATAAAAAAAAAAAAATAATTTATTCTTTGCCTTAAATTATATAAAGCATCATGCATGTAAGTGTTTGCTATAGAAACTATATATATATATATATATATATATATATATATATATATATATATATATATATATATATATATATATATATATATATATATATATATATATGTGTGTGTGTGTATCTCTTGTATATTTAGTATTGCTCTAGAAAGGGAGAATTTAGTATTAATAAAGAAAAAGTACTTCTTATCCGATTACTCAAATAATCGATGGAATAATTGTTAGCTGCAGCCTTAATATATACAGTATCTCACAAAAGTAAAAGTGTGTATATATATATATATATATATATATATATATATATATATATATATATATATATATATATAGAGAGAGAGAGAGAGAGAGAGAGAGAGAGAGAGAGAGAGAGAGAGTATTAAAACAAACAAAAATTAAAAATGAACACCACTGAATGGCTGCAGTTAAAGAAAATATATGCTGTGGTATAAATAGTGAGTGTGTATGAGTTAGAAAAAGAACAAAAGAAAGAGAAAGAAAGGGATTGGACCGTCGTGCTCTTTGATCTTCTGGAATTCTTCAGCAGTGTTGTTCATGAGGACAAAGATGTAGAGGGACCAGGCGATGCATGCCACAGCCACCAGGTGAAAGATCACAGAGCAGAAGATCCTCCTGCGCTCACTTGGAGACATCTGCAAGTTCTCCCACTGAACGAGGGAGTGAGAGAGAGTGAGAGAGAGAATTACTTTAATTTTATTTTTTTTGTGTAAACAGGATGTGAGAGTCCAAATGAACCACTCATGGATTGATTTTTTAACATGTTTTTGACTAAGTCCTGACACTGGAGCCTCATTTCAAAAGTGCTAAATGTCCTGACTGCAATCTTCACCCGATCAACAGGTTATCAACAGATTTATGTCACACCACCATACAAATGAAAGTTGTTACTATAAAAACAATAACATAACACAGAAGCACATTGGTATGTCCGATAAAACCTGTGATTTGTCTTAATAACCGCCGTAGCTGTTTTTATAGAAAACGTTTTTTCTAACATTTTCTGACCAATCAGAATTGAGAATTCAACACTATGAGACAGGGATCTATGAGAATAATACAGATTTCCATAATGCACTTGTATGTATGCATGTCTTTTAGAGATTAGAGATGTACAGGACTTTGAGGCATATTTCAATGATGTATTTGTGATATATGTATATTTGCGGGAGAAAGAGAGTGGTGGTGTGTACATGTGAACGAAACCTTGCGCAAGGGTTTGAGGTGCGTCTCCATGATAAAGTTGTATTGACACAGTTCACAGCAGCGTGTGTTTGAGCTCTTGATCCACTGACGCAGACAGGCGTGGTGCACAAAGCATAAACTGCCTGTGCACCTACAAGGCGTAATGAGAGGACACTCCTCATCACCTTCACTGTGGCAAATCCTACACACACACACACACACACACACTCAACAAAATATCTTTCCTTATGTATTCTTTGAATATTTCTTCTTTTCCCCACCTGCACACTTCTGGTTCGTCATCATCGCACACTTCCTGTAGGATCCCATTCTGATTGGACTCCTCTGTGTACTTATGAGCTGTTGGGACAGCCATATCTGAGTCTCCTAATCCTTGCTCCTCATACATCTTCGTGATGGGGCTGTCCTCCTCGCTACCCTTTCCACCCTCTCTGGCATCATTGGCTGACTTGCTGTCTAGTTCCTCCATCTTTAAGGATGTCCTTGGAGAGCTTTTGAGATCCTGCTTCTGGGTCTTATTCTCTCGTGAACATGTGGGCACACGAGGGGGTCGTTTACGCCGGGCTTTCTCACGGCTCCAGGATCGAGCTGCCCTGTGGAACTGTTCGTCTTCTGAAGAAGAGTCATTACGAGTGTGTGGTACCGCTGACTTGTCCACACACTCTCTGATGCAAGCAGTGCTTTTCCGTTGTCGCCGGTACCGACGCTTCACCTGCTGATTAGCAATGGGGGTGTAGCTTACAGAAAAGATGCTGAGGTTATTATCTGGGCCATGACTTCCTAAGTTACTAGTACTAAACACACACACACAGACGGTAAAAATTATGCCCAGACCATAAGCAAATCTAAATGTTAAAATGCATTAGAACTGCTATGATGACTATTTTACCCCATACATATAAAAATCCAATTCTAGAGGGAATATGAAGATTTTAATGTTATGGCCTAATAGCTTTAGATCTACCCACCTGCAATCGTTCTGACAGGAAGCTGAGGCGACTTTCCCCTGAGGTGAACAAGGTGCCTAAAACAACAAAGATATATAAAACATTTATTTAAAGACATAGAACCAATGAAAAACACCAGCTGGTGTCCATTCTCTAAAAAGCATTCTCTAAATCCTTAGTCCTCAAATAGGCTTTCTATACAACAAGGAGGAAAAAAAACATGAAAAGTGTAAAAAATATCAGAACAGGGTTAGGTCAGCAAAAAAGAAGCACTAAGCATTGCTTGAGGCAACAAGAGACAAAAACGGGTTGTGATAAAAAGGCAACACGATATAAGCAGACTTGGTATCCATAGAAGTACAAAGACCCGAGAAATTGAGTTTGAAACGAACCAGGGCCTGGTTTTTAGTGTGAAGTGTGCATGTGGTTATAGAGTGTGGGAGCTATAGAGTGTGAGAAGTGAAGTCTGTAGTAGTCATGCTTGAACGCTGTGATTTTTTGGGGGGATTTGGTGTCACACTGCTGTGACCTGACCAGTTAGCTTATTCAACCACAAAACAAATTCTGTTTTCAAATCAGTGGTCTTTTTCCTTAAATGTTGCTAAACCGGCGGCCTACCTTAAAAACATGCCTTCATACACACTGCAAGTAATCAGCATAATGAATAGCTTACAAAATCATATTATATAGACAAGCTATATGAAACAGGCCTGCACCTTATTTTCAAGCTATTAGCTCTTTAAATAGGTCAAGGTAATGATACAATAAAGTAATTTTTTGTGAATCCAGAACATCCATCTCCACATTTATCCACAAATAAAAGAAAAACTAAATATCCACAGATTTCTAGTGATTTGTTTAAAAAAATGTTAGTCACCGCAGAGCTTTCACCACAATTCTAAGACAAACCAATCCTATTACCGGAGGTAATCTAAAATGGGATCTCGGCCAGTTTTTGTGCATGGGCAACCTGACTACTTTTTACAATGGTAAAGACGTTGTTAAGTAAATCATTTTACTTTTATTTGTTCTTAAATGAATGAACGTTTGTGTTGTCAAGGAATACAAACACACAGCTTTGAATAAAATTAAGGTGTAGGAAAAAGGTCCTCAATTTTCTCATAATGCATTTGCCCTTCACCAATCCTTTGTATTTGTCGTTTGCTTGAAATTTTTTTGTATATTTATTGTTCTGTCATTTACACTGGAAAAAATTATAAAACGCAACACTGTTGTTTTTGTCCCTATTTTTCATGAGCTGAACTCAAAGATCTAAGACTATTTCTATGTACACAAAGGTTTAGTCCTCTCAAATATTGTTCACAAATCTGTCTAAATCTGTGTTAGTAAGCACTTCTCCTTTGCTGATATAATCCATCCACCTCACAGGTGAGGCATATCAAGATGCTGATGATTAGACAGCATAATTATTGCACAGGTGTTCCTTAGGCTGGGCCCAATAAAAGGCCACTCAAAAATGTGCAGTTTTACTGTATTGGGGTCTGAAAACCAGTCAGTATCTGGTGTGACCACCATTTGCCTCACGCAGTGCAACACATCTCCTTCGCATAGAGTTGATCATGTTGTTGATTGTGGCCTGTGGAATGTTAGTCCACCCCTCATTAATGGCTGTGCAAAGTTGCTGAATATTGGCAGGAACCGGAACACGCTGTCGTATACGCCAATGCGGATAACGAGCATGCAGGTGAGCTTCCCTGAGACGCTTTCTGACAGTTTGAGCAGAAATTCTTTGGTTATGCAAACCGATTGTTGCAGCAGCTGTCCTGGTGGTTGGTCTCAGACAATCTTGGTGGTGAAGTTGATGGATGTGGAGGTCACGGGCTGGTGTGGTTACACACGGTCTGCGGTTGTGAGTCCGGTTGGACGTACTGCCAAATTCTCTGAAACGCCTTTGGAGACGGCATATGGTAGAGAACGTTCAATACACAGGCAACAGCTCTGGTGGACATTCCTGCAGTCAGCATGGCAATTGCATGCTCCCCTTAAAACTTGCGACATCTGTGTAATCAGCATCTTGATCTGTCACACCTGTGAGGTGGATGATTCTCTCAGCAAAGGAGAAGTGTCACTAACACAGATTTAGACAGATTTGTGAACAATATTTAAGAGAAATAGGATAGTATGTATAATATATATATATATATATCTCTACAGATGGTCCCTGAGTTACGATCTTAAGATGATGATAGCAGTACGACAAAATTGTAAAAATATTTAAAAAATTTGTGCAACAGGCAGCAGCGTATGATGTACGATATGTTGGACGTGCAGCTGAGATAAGTGTATCTCTCGCCCCTGGGGGATGCCCCACTCACACTAGCAGTCGACAGAGTAAAGTTGTCTGTGTGTACTTGTTTTCCGTTTTAACCAGTTTCAAACTGCAGTTTTAGTGATAAAAGCATGTCTTCCAAGTGCCCAAGTATGTCTTCTGTTTGTAGTGAAAAAAAGAAGAGGAAAGCCATCAGTTTAGAGCAGAAAATAATAATTATAAATCAGCATGAAGCAGGAAAAGCTGTCACAGTCATAGTACCATCTTCGACTTACGATATTTTTGACTCACGATTGGGTCATCGTAATGTATCTCTATCGTAAGCAGAGGACTACCTGTGTGTGTGTGTGTGTGTGTGTGTGTCTGTGGTGTGTGTGTGTGTGTATGTTTGTGTGTGTGTGTGTGTGTGTGTATATATCAGTATATACAGTATATATAAGAAGGTCACATGTGCACACGTTCTTACCTCATTTTCTTGACTCTTATTTCTGGATCCAGTGCTGCATTGTTCATCCAACATGGAATCCCTACTAACAGGCCTGACAGATATCTGATGCACAGGCATTGTAATGGTAGTGGAGATCCTGATATACTTCTTATTTAGTCCTCCAAAATGAGCAGTCTACACAAGCCGCATGGTTGCTTCACAATCCCCAACATAAATATCAGGTAGCTTTGAAATCCAGTCTACAAAGCATAATACAAATCCAGAAAGTCCGGGGGCCTTAGTTAGTAGAGCCAGTCCACGGCTAGTTAATAACATTAATGCTATTATACTGGTCACTGAACACGTGGTTGTGAGGACTTAGTGGTTATTTTATCCTGAAAGCTCCACCCCTTTGGCCCTGGAGCAGCTAATCAACTTAGAATCACTGGACATCCACACAGGGTCTCATTCTCTTTCACAAACACCCACACACATACACATGGGAACTTTTTTGCTAGCAAAAAAACAGTGCTAGAATTCAACACATGAATAATTATCTGTTGCATAAAATATATATTGTAAATTGTTCCAAGCACTGATTATTTCTACATAATTGCAGCAAATTATTTTACGCCAAGTGTCAAGTATTGTTACAGCACAAATTAACTTGTGATCAATCGAGTTATCATGTAAATTAGGCTGTTAAATTGATCTGTTTAAGCAGACTGCACCGACGGACGGACGGACGGACGGACGGACGGACAGACAGACAGACAGACAGACAGACAGATAGATAGATAGATAGATAGATAGATAGATCTTTATTGTCATTAATTAGTACATGTACACAGCAATGAAATGCAGAATAGCATCTACCAGAAGTGGAAATATTAGCAATTGTAAAATGGTGAGGTGAGGTGCTTCTGCATCGGATAGATCCCACCTTCATTACTATCATATATTAATAATATATAATGGCATCCATGTGTTTCAGGCTGAGATTTTACTTTAAGTATACATAGAAATTTTGTAAAATGTATTACTTGTTTGAAACATGCAGTATATCTCTTGGCGTTTACTAGCGCAACTGCTCTATACCTTTACAGAAATGAAAGATTTTATTACTTTTTTCCCTCAGCAAATCAGTAACAAGGTACCCACCCATGTTTAGTTAACTAATCATTTTTATACGTTATACAAGTACCTTTACCCCTACCTAAATGGAAATAGTGGAGGCCTCTCTTTGGATTCAGTCCAAATTTTTACAATTCTCCTCACTGGTGGATCTAAAATCCATTTAAATAAAGACAGGTCTCACCTGGAACAGCATCTGTATAAAAATATCAAATAAAATATATCATGATTGATGATTTTACCGCTGCAGAAAGGGTCAAAGCAGGAAATGCAAACATGTAGATGTAATCTGTTACAATTGATCAAGATATAGCAAACGAACACAGATCCAATCCGTATATCTTGTACCTTCAATATTTCTTTTTCTTGATATTGACATTGTATTATTTCACACAAACGAAAACAGAAAGGCGTGGCCTTTATGTTGCATGCACATGGTATGCCTTAAAGAAGTGTTTACATGTAAGTAATGCTTGGTTGTCTCTTAGTAAACCACAACTTACATATAGCTGAGTGTTGAAACTATGTGAAAGCCCAAACATCACCCAGGCCATCGTTAATTGGGGGTTTGTGGTTAGACCTTTTTCAATGATACTTTACTAAAGTCAAGGGTGAAAAGCTGTTCACTGACCTGTCTATAACTGATACACACAGATGAGAATGGATTCATCTTGACATTACTAGAGGTCAGAAAATGTAGATGGACTGAGGTAAGAAATTTGTTAAAATTGTTAGTTAGCTTCTGCATTTAAAAAATTATTATAAGATTCCAATCATTTCAGTGCTGATAGTGTTGGAAAACATATGCAGGTAATATGCTAGTTAACAGCTACTTGTGTAACATTCTAAAGCAATAAATAGTTGGCTAGATTTCCTGTGTTACTGTTACACTTTCTATGTATCCACTGTCACCTAGTTCTGCTAAACAAAGTAGATTCAAATAATTTTATCATATAGATATTATTTTGACACATGAAAACATATTTGATCAAATTTGCAACACTTTTAATATTGTATAATATAGGTCTACTATATTTCACCTCGCTTGTTGTCCTTCTTTCAGTTTATTTTTTGGGGAACCTGACTTAAAAAAGAGGAAAAGAAACACATCATAAACAGAACAATAGGGTTTGAGGTTAGTTGCCTTCCTCATGATTGTAATAGCAGGGTGCAAATGTTGTTCAGGATGTTAAGGACGATCAATACTCTGCTAGAAAGTTTATTTTCAGCGTTGTTGAGACCTGGCAATCCTTCAGCTGCTGATCACTATAGATGACAGATGAAAAGAAAATGGTGAGGAAACAACTTCATTAATCTGGTTATTAATGGAATAAATAATAAACAGATGATGAAAAAGCTAAACAAAATTTAATATCATTTGTCATGTAATAAAATGTGACATGATAAAAAGTAGCTCAAGATAAAAGTTCTTATCTGTAAGATTTTTTTAAAGACAATATCAGGACTGGCTGCAATCCAAACATGTTAGGATCCCTCATAGCGGGGATTAGAAATGTTTCAGGGAGCAAAAAACAAAATCAAAGCAAAAATCAACAAAATTTCTTTTTTTTTTTTTTTACCAGTTTAGCAATGTTAAAGTGCTTAACTCGTTAAAATCATTATGTTTCAAGTTTAGAGCGAGTTCATGCATTGCCTAAAACTAAACATTTTCTACAATAGGCAAGAATTGGAATACAAAATTCTTCACTTCCTGCATGTCTTGTGTTGATGGGGCATCAAATTACGCTAGGAACTCAGGAAATGTGAAGAATAAACACACTTGTTTCTGCTTAAATGTACATTGTTTTTTGGTTTTTTTCCTCATTTTATTTGTAGCCTAGGCTTGCTATATAAGCTGAGTAAAGTCAATCATTCCAATTGTTTGACTTATTGACTAGTTGTTTAATTTATTTCAAACACTATCCAATTGTTGCTTATTTTAACTCATACATCCTGTTTCAGGGTTCAAAATGGGAGAAAAAGTGTCAATGTGGTTAATAGAAGAGACTAAATATCTTTGGGATTCAGGCAACTCCAGAATATTTGGCTCCTCTTCAATGACATATTTGATACACACAATGACAGATTTTCCACATTTCCTGCTCGATGAAAATGATTCTTGAGATTAGAGAGATGGAAAGTGTACTGTATTTATTGTATGTAATAATGACGACGTTACATCAGTCGGCCATAAGCAGACCCAAGACAGGGTGGTATGTGAGCTTTTTTATTTACACTATGATTATAGTCGGTCAACATCATAAAACTTTCAACATTGCCAGCTTTCCAACTCCCTGGTTTCTTACTGGGGTCAGACATGATACAGTGCCCTGGAGTACAGAGAGTTAAGAGTTTAACAGCTTATCGATATTTAACCACTGACCTACCACTTACTATAAAGTGTAAAAAAAAAAGCTCTACATGTAGATCTAAAGCAAAGCAAATAAGAGAACAGATATACAAAATATACAGAAACAAACATCATTTCAGACATTTTTAATAAAAAAAAAAAAAAACAGCATCTACAGCATTTTACATGCTAAGCAGACACAAATAAACAACAACATAAAAAATTGCGTGTGAAATCACCCTTACTGTGCATGTACAACAATACAACAGGTTACCATGGACAACATGTATAAAGCTGGGATAGAAGTCGTACACAAAAACACAAAGTCATGGATACACATACACACACAACAAACCCATACTGAGCTAACAACACATTCAGAGTCTGGGATTTGGATAATTATTCAGTTCATGTTTGTTCGTAAATGTGTGTGTGTTTAGGTCAAACTGCACGTATCTAAGGCAGACCATTCATTAGGTTAACTCAGCCAGCAATATGAGCCAGGCACTGGCTTTACCTGTTCATCATATTACATTACAGTGTGTACACACACACACACACACACACACACACACACACACACACACACACACACACACAGCTAAAGACACAGTAAACCCAAATGTGTTAAAAGCGTTCTGGATTCCTGCAGAAGTCTTTGCACAACAGTAAGAATTATATATTGCTTACGTTGTATTGTGTACAGTATTGTCTTAGTTTAATGTCACAAATAATGTAGTGTGTATAGGGACCATATGTCAAGGTTGGTTAGTGATTTATTCATTACCAGGTGGTGGTGTTGAACTGGTGGTTATTTGCATAATTAATATTGTAAATAGTCACATATTTGTTCAGAATTACTCTATAAGCCATATGCATACTTTTTTAATTTTGATTTTTGATACACAAAGGAAATGAATATAATATTGGTGTGTGTGTGTGTGTGTGTGTGTGTGTGTGTGTGTGTGTGTGTGTGTGTGTGTGTGTGTGTGTGTGTGTGTGTGTGTGTGCGCGCAGCAGATGGCATCTCCCTTCACAGAGCTGGAATGCTACATCATTATTTTTTCTCTGCTAGTCTTTAGCCTGTTTACGCTGCATGGCATGATACACGAGCGATGCCCATCTCCAGCAGGTACTTACACAACATCATGGATTTTATGAAAAAAACACTACACAAATAATGTTGAATTGAAGTGAAAGCAAATTAAAAAAGGAGAAACTGGCTACTCCAAACCATAGCAAAGGACGGTGTTGATGTTATATATTGTCAGCAATACATTTATACACAAAGAGTTTAGCCACACTGTTCCTTGTTAGCCACTCATTCTTTGTAGCTAACGTTTATTTCTACAGATCTTCAAACACGATCATTCTTTTCTTCAAAGTTCACTTCAAAGGGCTTCAAAAACTTTACTAAATTACTTGTAACTTGTAAGCTTTACACCAGGGGTCAACACTTCACTGATACTGTGTGATCACTTTATATTATGTCAACAGCTTCAATGTACTCTGTTTCTGCTATCTATGTTACTTTTAATATGGATACCTAAAACCTCAAACATTAGAAAGTGTTTTCAGGCTGGATTCAGTGAACAGTAAGAGGATAAAGGCCACAATCTGTTTGAACTCTTTAATCATAGAGCTCATTTTGTGCACAGGGGCATAATCATGCCGAAGCGTGTTGGGCTCCATTCGTTTCAATAATGGCAAATTGTAATTCTATACAAATCTTTTTAGCAGCATTTTGGGAAAGAGTCATATGGATAGGTGATAGTCAGGTGTTCACATACTTTTGTCCAAGTTGTGAATCTTTAAATGTAAAATTTGGTACATAGAGGAAAGAGAGAATTCAAATGCACATTGCTGGTGATAAAACAGGTGATAAAAAAGAGGTGTATGAAGGAAGAAAAATAATATGCATATTATAGGGCAAGTCAAACATGTTTTACGGGGATTTCCAAAAAAAAAAAGAAAATCATGAACATAATTCCCTCTCTCCTTTTCTCTCTCTCTCTCTCTCTCTCTCTCTCTCTCTCTCTCTCTCTCTCTCTCTCCCTCTCTCTCTCTCTCTTCCTCTCTATCTCTCTCTCTCTCTCTTGCTCCTTTTAGTGAAAGTAAGCGAAGAACGTCAAGACCAACGCATAGTCTGAATCTAAACCTCTTTAGGAATGAAAGCTACACCAACAGACTTTGGATAAATGCACTTGTAAAACTCAAAGTGGATCCTGGAGAGCATAGCAGAGCTCTGCTTGTGTGTTGGAACGTGTTGGGATTTCTTATGTGATTTTCAGAAACGGAAAGGTGAGGGACTTGCTCCAGGTTCACTTGTTGCACTTTATAACCATCAATAGAGACTGATAGTGAGTATGTGACTTTATTTGTCTAAAGGGCAAGTCTTACAGATGTTTGGGAACGAAAGGTGTGTGAATGTAATGTGCTGATGTGGTTTGTTAAGCCTCAAACACTTTGGGAAGAAGTGTATAGCGTTTGCAAAACAAATTTTTAACACACATTTGCACTCTCAAAGATGCCTGGAGACTTTTAATTCTAAAGGTGAAAGACAATCTCTCATGCTTTCTCTCTCTAAAATCTTTGTCTAAAATAAGATAAAAAATTTTCTTGAACGTTCATATTTGTATTTGTTGAATAAGATTTCAGAATCGACTTAGGCATGGGCAAACATACTCAAACGTCTCTATATGTATTTAAATATACAATTTGACATTTCAGTGACGAATATTGTGACAAAATTCTGGCTTAGTCTTTTTGTTTTGGAAATTAAGGAATGTTAAACAATTCATGGAATCTTAAACTAGGCCCGAACCTAACATTCTCACACTCTTTTTTGGTCTTTTGCAAAAAGAGACACCAATTTCAGTCAAAATTTGTGTCAGCAGATTTAACAAGAGTTATATCCCACATTCTTATGCAAGAATGTTGCATAGGAATGTTGCATGAATCTTATGCAAGGTAAGATGATCATGTAGCACACCTTTAGTGTAGGGGCTGTCTCACAACAAACTTAGAACATCAGAAGTTAATAAACTTTTCTGTGTATGCCTGTAATCGGAAGGTACATGATAGCAGCTACCTCTGCAAGCTCAGCAGTTTAGCTGTATAGAGTGAAAGGACCAGTCAACCATACTAACAGCATATAGTTCAGAAGATGTGAAAAGCTCAGAAGCAAGAATAAATATAAGAGGAATGATACTGAAAGGTGAATAACATGCTGAGCAACAAAATGTGCTATTTGTTTATCTTGGAAAGTGCAGTGAGTGATACAAAAAAGTCAAGCAAGCTAGGAATTATCGTAAATACTGCATTATATCATGTGACATGTGTGTTGAACAATGTGCTCAAGTGAATAAGACTGTCTCTTGCCACTTGGGTTAGATGGGATGACACAGGACTACCAGATTTTCCTAGAAACAAATCACAGAGTAGTTAGTTTATCAAATCAAACAGCTTGTAAATACAGAAGTAGCACTGGCAAACTCTATATTAAGTTAACATTAGCTACATTTATCCATTTTGTTATGTAGTCTCCAGTTGGTTAGATAAAAGAACAGCTGGGTCAAAGCTACTTGTTTCCAATGAGTCCTGTCTCTGACAATGAGCTAATAAGGATTAAAAAGGATAATTTTAGCTTGCATTAAATACATGAACTGCATTGTTGTCTAGGTCCAAATCAGATGGATTCTTATCACTGCATTCAAGCCACACAATTTAGCTCTACAATCCACACTTTTCTTTGTGGTTCCATCACTTCAAAGGAAATTATACCATCATATTGGAGCAGGCAACAGAACGAGAAGTGTCTAGCCAGTTGCGTAGAATCCTAAAATGTTCTGCCTCGGACTAGAACAATAAATACAACACTAGAACACCCCCCTCAACTTGGAAAGTCATGAAGGTCCCCTTAACCCCAGACACATGTTCCATTATGTGTGACGTTAAGAATTTTTTCATCCAGTACATGAACGCCCTGTTCCACCATGATTTCAGTAATGCTACTTGTCTAGTTACTTCATTTCCGCAATATCAAATTTGGCACCCAGTAGCAGGCAGTAAAACCTATAGCCACACTGGTGTGCCTGAAAAGGTTTGGGCATGGTGTTTCACATTTCTTAGGTCATTAATGTTAATAAGCTTCAAGGTCATTGTCTTGTGACCAGAGATGAGAAAGATAGTGGAAAATGAAAAGTAAAAGAAAATTAAGGGGAAAGAAATTACAACAAAAAAACTACTGTGTGTGTGTCTGTGTGTGTGTGTGTGTGTGTGTGTGTGTGTGTGTGTGTGTGTGTGTGTGTGTACCCACTATATATTAGGTCTGTAACTCAAATAATTTGAATACAAAAAAATTATTGAGGCAAATTATTTGGCTTCGTTTAGTTAATTAAACTACACACGGAGCACTGTGTTTCTCTACGGACCATTATTACTGGCGCACGACCCACTAAACTTTTGAGCATTTAGGACAGGTACCACAGACGATGCTGCAGGATGACAAACAGAGGGATGAGGAGAAGATTCAGGCCAAACAAAACGACAGAAAGTTTGAGATCATTTCAAAATAAAACAAAAAAAGTTAAAAGCACGTACAGTGCTTTTAACTTTTTTTTTTTGTTATTTAAAATAAGTTTTTATATTTTAATTTATGATTTTTTTGTATTTTTATACTTGCATTTGCAGTTTGATATGGTAATATGGCAACTAAATGCACTAAATAGGTTTTGTTTCCACAAATATTCTTGTATGCATTTTCAGCAATAAAAATGTAAAGTTTTTCTAAAAAAATATAAAATATAAAAACAATTGTTCATTTTAAGAGACCTGTCAAATTTTCTCTTGTATATTCAGTATTGCTTTAAAAAGGGAGAATTTAGTATTAATAAAGAAAAAGTACTTCTTATCCGATTACTCAAATAATTGATGGAATAATCTTTAGCTGCAGCCTTAATATATACACTATCTTACAAAAGTAAGTACATCCCTGACATTTCAGAAAACATTTTACTATATCTTCTCAAGGGACAATACTATAGAAATTAAAATTGGATATGCTTCAGATTAGTCCAAGTGCAGCTTGTATAGCAGTAAAGATTTAATGTCCTCTAAAAATATCTTAATATACAGCCATTATTTTTGAAATAGCTGGCAACAAAAGTAAGTACACCCTAAGTGCATCTCCCCTGTACCAGCAGCACTCATGCAGCCCCAGGCTGCTACCACCACCATGCTTTACTGTAGGCAAGACACAATATTCTTGGTACTCCTCACCAGTGTGGCACCACACATGCAGGACACCATCTAACCCAAACAACTTCAGCTTTAGACAAGGCTTCCTTCTGGGACAATGGCCATGCAAATCTACTTGTTGCAGTGTGCAGCGTACGCTCTGAGCACTGACAAGCAGACTTTCTGCTTCTGCATCCATTAAAAAAATGCTGGCAGCACTCATGCATTTTTTTTGAAGGCAACTTCTGTACCTAATGCACAGCACGAGGTCTTACCTTCTTTGTTTGATCCTTGTGAGGCCTGTTCCGAGTGGAACCTATCCTAGAAAACCTCTGTATGACCCTGGCCACTGTACTTTAACTCAGTTTCAGGGTGTTCCCAATCTTCTTATAGCCTGGGCCATCTTTGTGGACAACAACAATTCTAATTCTCAAATCCTCAGAGAATTCTTTGCTATGGGATGCCATGTTGAACATACAGTGGTCAGTATGAGACAATTGTACTCAAAGCACCAAATTTCAACTGCTTTAATACAAGATACTGTACATATATATATTTTCAGAGGACAGTAAATCAATACTTCTATACAAGCTGCACATTGACTACAATATTACACATTGACTACTCCTGAACTGTAACTGTGTATATATACATATACTTTTTTGTTAAGTGTAGAGTCACTATCAAAAAATTGTTTTGTGTGTGTGTGTGTGTGTGTGTGTGTGTGTGTGTGTGTGTGTGTGTGTGTGTGTGTGTGTGCGTGTGTGTGTGTGTGTCTAGAGTGTTATGGATATTCCATTCTCAGACTTAGAGCTGGTTTTCATCCTCTTAGCCTTCACTGTATTCTGTGTGTTTGGCCTGGCTGCTGTCTTTACACGCAGCCAGCACACTGACAACCAAGGTATATAAACGCACATACACATTTTTCACAAAATAATTTTATTGCATTTCCCTGCTGATTGCGTATGTCTTCTATTGCAGGTGAAATAATTTTGCTAGAGCAGAAAACAAGCCATCATACGAGCAGACTTAAAAGAAAACAGGAATTCCAACCATCAAAAAAGTAACCTCCATAAACCCTTCAGAATTTATGGACCTGATGAATGAATCCCATTGAACAACATTGCTGGGTTGGGAGCAATTCACCAAACCAAAATAGTCACCTAATCTGACCTGCTCTCAAAAACTGACCACTGATTAAAGGCTAGAATGTGTGATTGATGCACTTTACTGGTACAAATACCAGCAAAGTATATGGTCTATAAATTTACCAGCAGGTATACACAATTGTGAAATACATCGCTGTTACACTTAAATAAGCACAAAACACATTTTATGCCACTACAGTGTCACTGCTCAGCTGAGATTGGTCCTTCACCCAAATTCCCTCTTGGGCAACATTGTTCCTATGGTGGAAAAGAAAAAATAAGTGATTGTATAAGAGAATAGGTTAGGAGTTAATAAAATGTAAGCGGAAGTGCATGCAGTGGGGTGTGTATTTGTTATCTGTTACGGTTATATTTTAATTACAGAGAAACTCTGGTCTTATTAATGTGCAACTGTTTTAACGCTAATACATAACCCTTTCTCAATTTTAGCTACATTTATTGAAATATTATATAAAATCTGCACTGTATATTATTTCTATTTAAATGTGATGTGTCAATAAATTAACCAATATGCCAAAAAAAAATAAACACCCAAAATCTACATTTTATTTCTGCATTGAGGCGAATATACTGCCCTCTGCTGGCATTTACTTCATTATGTTCAGAATTAGTGTATACACACACACACACACACACACACACACACACACACACACACACATATTTTGCATCCAGTGAACAAAGATTTTAAAGTTTATTTAATCCATTAATAAAGAACTATTTTATAATTTATTTATCATTGTTATTATGATGATTTATTTTGACAGTTTTTAGACATTTGCAACTGGATCACCAGCTCAATGGATACATAGCTGTACTCTAAAATATTTTTTTCTCTACTTTTTTTTAATAATACTAGTGAGCACCAGACTGGGTTTGAGCTGGCGGAAAGAGCAATTCGAATAACCTATTTTTTTTTTTACAACAGTGGGAAGCAGAAAAGCATGTCAGGACACACAGTAATTCAAAACCTGAGGCAGATCTGTTACAACTAATGAAGTCCAAATTGAGTTCCACTTCTGTCAGGCGGGACAGGCAGAATCCAAGCCTTGTGTCAACAATTCAGGCCGGTGGGGGTGGTGTAATGGTGTGGGGAATGCTTTCCTTTCTTGTCACATTGTCGCTGATCACATGTATCCCTTTCCCATCTTTTAAGAGCTACTTCCAGCATGATAATGCACCATGACTTAAAGCCATATCAAACTGGTCTTATAAATATTGTTAGACAGTGAGCTTTAGGGGACTTCAGTGGCCTCCACAGTCACTTGAACAATGTCCATTTGAAACTCTGGGATGTGACAAAATTGGAGATTTGCAGCATTAAAGAGTTTCTGACAGCATCTGCAGCAATATAAAAAGAAAAGAGATGTGTGTGTGTGTGTGTGTGTGTGTGTGTGTGTGTGTGTGTGTGTGTGTGTGTGTGTGTGTGTGTGTGAGAGAGAGAGAGAGAGAGAGAGAGAGAGAGAGAGAGAGAGAGAGAAAGGAATAAGGGGGTGTGGTTTGGAAGATTGTTTCCTGGTAGTAAACCTATAGGCATTGTAAAGTCTATTCTGTCTCTCTCTGTATGTGTGTCTCTCTCTGTATGTGTGTGTGTGTGTGTGTGTGTGTGTGTGTGTGTGTGTGTGTGTGTGTGTGTGTGTGTGTGTGTGTGTGTGTGTGTTGTAAACTTTAAGAGATGGGTTTAATTGAAGGTTAAGGAGGAAGGAAGGTTATGGGAGGATGCCACTCTTATCTGCTCTAGGAACAATCAATAAAAGTTCAATACTGATAAAACATCCTGTTAAACTTATCCTCACTGTCTGTAGGGCTGAACACACTTGACAGAAACAATAACAATCTCACTTTGAACTCACTCTCAGGCATGCAGGAAAGCGTGTGTGTAGCCTCTGATTGGCACATCATGTGTGTTTACTCTTGTGGGATAAACTCAGGGGGGGGGGGGGGGTGTTTGAGTGGTAAGGCTCAGAGAGAGAGAAAAATTCATCACACTGGACAATTACATGCAGTCAACATACATTTTATTTACTATTTAGTGAATTTTATTATTATACTATTATTCTTTCTTTCTGTTTGTTTCTTTTATTGTGCATATCGAATGCAATGCTTATACCTTTATCCTTTTGACTTTCACTGAAACCTTGCATTTTAATCATTTATTGGTATTTTGTATTGATTTCATTTTTGTTTTGTTTTTCTTTATTTTATTTGAATTTAAATTTGATTAGAAGAGAGAGAAAGATAGAGCAGAAGAGAGAAAGAGAGAGCATTGACATAACTATATGATACCTATTACCCACTATAGCTACTATGGCCACAAATCAAGAATCAAGTATTCTTTGAAAAGAAAAGAAAAGAAAAGAAAAGAAGCCAGTGATTTCGCTGTGACCTATTTGCTCCAAAAAGCGATGTATGTCATACAACTTACAGAGTTAAAATACTCTACTTTCTGCACAGCCTTAAGAAGTTTGGCCTCCCCCCTAAGATCCTCAGCAACTTCTACAGATGCACCATTGAGAGCATTCTAACTGGATACCTGATCGTCTGGAATGGGGGCTGCACAGTACTAGACTGAAAGGCCCTACAGAGAGTTGTAAGAGCTGCAGAGCTCATCTTTGGAAATACATTAATACATCTGAGTTAGACTTTTTTATGCCTACGGAGGAAGAAACATTTATTTAGTTTCAGACATACATACAATTTTTTGAAGAAAAGATAGACATCTTGAGGAGGTCGTCAACCCCGAAGCTAGCTAGCTTGTCTCAGTCCGGGAAAGGGTTTGTCCACCACTTCCAGACCAGTGAATACGAGCAGTACCACTGAATTACAG
>NC_139600.1:13630996-13803496 GCF_946808225.1 Silurus aristotelis | reverse complement strand
AATTGTGATTTACGCATAGCCAAGCCATTGCGCATTCCCAGTAACCGTCCATTAATAGGTCTCAGGGGAGAGAAGCTATGGATTACACATACACACACGCACACACACACACGCACACGTGCGCACACAGACACAATATTACGCAACGCTTTAGTTCACGTTTGCTACATTTCTTCGTCTCCTATTGGTGTGCCAGAATAGGAATAGTAGCCTGTCTATTTATAAATACTATAAGTGATACAGTATTCATGCGCCCTAAGTGGTGCAGTAGTAAAGGGTTTGGAACGCAGCCAGAGCCAGGGTTCAGTGACTTTGGGTTGGGGTCACTGACTTTTACTGCCTTCCTAAGTGCCTTTTAGCGCCTCCGGACTCCAAGAGGAATCCGGAGAAGACCTAAAGGGAGGGACACGACTCTTTCTTTAATAAAAAAAATGTCTGATTTATTTATTTTTTTCAGGAGAATTTTTCCCACAGTGTTAAGCGACATTCTGGATGTTTTTTAGCTGCTCAGAGGTGTAAGCATGCATATAGGGATTAATTCAATGTAACCCATAAATTCCAATGCCCAGCGGCGGCTACGCGCAATTAAGCTCGTGCCCGCGGGCGCTCAAACTCCGGTGCCCTATTGTTAATCATGCAGTTGAACACAATGAGTGAGGGATATTAGCATACGGCCACCACAGAGGGGAACGAGAAAGAAATAAAAGAATGGAAAGGAGGGGGATGAAGGTGGGGCTATATGGCCTCACGTAGGCTACCTTTGCTTGTTAACAAATCGACGCTTGATTGATATATTGGTCCAATAGACTGCAACCCGTGTGAAGTCGTTGTGTTTGCAGGTAACGCCCCGGTGGTCCCACATTCCCCTAACTCCAGCTTTTCTCTTTTTTTTTTTTTTTTTTACGTTTGCATGAATTCTTACAGTGTAACTAACTTTTTCTAAATCTTACACCTGAATATGTAGACATGGTATCACAATGTAAAAAATGTTTCATGGTACATATAAATCCAAACCACAGTCTGAACCTGTTTACCTCCAATCACATTAACCTGCTTTCTTATTTGTGTTTTAGATTTTCTGAATCTGCGGCGAAAATACAGGAGACACCACTGTCCACACAAGCGCTGCCTGCCTTTACACTCCAGAGTACCTTTTCCCTGAAGTAAGTTCACACACACTTTCCACACATTATGGCCACATTATTTCCCTCCTTTGATCTGATATACTCGATGAATTGTAGGGTTGAACCTCCAGTCTAGACTACCCTCAAATAGAGTAGATAGGTATGGATAGTTGGCATTCTTCTACTTTAAAAAACTACCAACAAATATTTGCCACATGCTTTAAATACCTGGAGCACAGTCCACAGGAACCCACCAAATCCTATTCACTTACCATGCTTCATTCACTACATTGTGTGTGTGTGTGTGTGTGTGTGTGTGTGTTCTAAGGAGGACAAACCGGATTAATTAACAAAACTATAATTAAGCTAGACATAGGAAATGTTTAGTAAGCCCCCTGTCTGTCTGCCTTTTTCACTCATTCACACACACAGTGTGTAAACAGTCCTGAACTAAATTACAGTGTAATTGTGGCATCCCTTGAGGTTTAAGACTTTCTCTTAGACTGGGGAAGTAAACAAAGCACACACTCGCAAAGATCACAAAAGAGTCGGTTAACCTAAATACACCACCGATATAGAAACATACACACACACACACACACACACACACACACACACACACACACACAGGAATTGCCCTACCCACATATATTGCCACACACAGTAAAACATGGGTGGCATTCACTAAATCAGGCAAACAGATTTTACCACAATGACACCATGTGTATAAGGATGCTTATTACTCTAGCTTGACTTAAATGTTGCATTACACCAAACATAATATTACGTTATATCGTTATATTGTATCAAATTGCCATGGTTCCTTTCATTTATGATTCACTATAAAAAATAGGAAACGTGACTCAATCTGCTTTACTAAAGCAGTTTTATTTTAAAAGTTCTAGTTCAGCGAAATTTAGGATGCAAAGAGAAGCTAATTAATTCTACAATAGAGTTCATTGCCTAATTCATCTATTCAGTGACTTCTATTGAGAGACATGGTCCTTATTTTTCAAATAGCTTTTTCCAATATTTTCTCCAAATGGCATTTTTCACCTTTTTTCCTCACTCTTCTCATATATAGCATGGCCAAATTAAAGGTTACTAAGGTCCCTCTTTGGCCCATGAGTGCCCTGGTTTGGTCATCTCTGCCTCAGAACATGCTTTGTACAAGATTCAATCTGATCCATAGGGTTTGAGTCTCACTGTCTTGGAGAAGAGAGGTTTATAGATTAGTCTAAATTCCGATTTAAGAGATTTACCCATAGTGCATAAGTTTTAGTGTTTTTTTTATGTTTTAGGAATTATTAAAAAATGTCAGAGATGAAACAATATCTCACAAAAGAGAGTACACCCCTCATTTTTGAGCAACCATTTAAGTATATCTTCTCAAGGGACAATACTATAGATATGAAACCTGGATATATTTTTTGAGTAGTCAATGTGCAGCTTGTATATAAGTACAGATTTACTGTCCTCTAAAAAAAACTCAACATACAGCCATTATTGTCTAAACAACTGCCAATAAAAGTGAGTACACCCTCAGTGATAACAGCTGGACTATACTATATTGTTTATCTTGTATTAGAGCAGTTGCAATTTGGTGCTTTGAGTACAATTCTCTCATACTGACCACTGGATGTTCAACATGGCACCTCATTTCAAAGAACTCTCTGAGGATTTGAGAATTGGAATTGTTGCTCTCCACAAAGATGGCAGAGGCTATAAGATCGGTAACACCATGAAACTCAGTTACAGTACAGTGGTCATGGTCATACAGAGGTTTCTAAAGATGGGTTTCACTCTGTGGAAGTGCCCTCTGAGGAGTTCCACTCGGAGAAGAGGGCATCATGCTGAACACAATGTCCTCCAGCCGAATGGCAGTTTTCCTAAATAATAAAGCCCCCAAACACACCACCAATATGACAACTGCCTTGCAGAGGAACTGAAGGTGAAGGTAATGGAGGGGCCAAATCTGTCTCCAGACATGAACCCTATTGAGCACCTGTGGGGATCCTCAAGCAGAAGGCGGAGAAGCGCCATGTGTCTAACATCCAGCAGCTTTGTGATGTCATTATGGAGGCGTGGAAGAGGATCACAGCAACAACCTGTGCAGCTCTGGTGAATTCCATGCCCAGGAAGATTAAGGCAGAGCTTCATAACAATGGCGCTCACACATTTTTATTGCCAGCTATTTTGACATTAATTACTGTATTTTGAGTTCTTTTTTTTTAGAGGACAGTAAATCTATACTGCTATGCAAGCTGAACATGAATTTTTCTAAAATATATCAAATTTTTATTTCTATAGTATTTTCCCTTGAGATGATCTACTAAAATGGTCGCTGAAATGTTAGGGGAAGTACTCACTTTTGTGAGATACTGTATTTAATAAGAACTTTACGCACATATTAAATGGAAAACTGAGAAAAGTGTAGACTTCGAAATGAAGGACCTCGTTTCTTGACAAATTCCAAATGGAGAACTTGTACATATGGAAATATGGCCTTAGACATCACAGTAAACTAATTTAAAAAATCCAGTATGTAGTAGATCTGCAAAAATGTCACACAATTATCCACAGTCATGTCAATTTATATATGTATCTGTTCACTAGAAACCAATGCCTGGTTTAACACTACACTACTGTGTGTTACTTCCTGCACAAAATTACTTAAACAGCAATGGGGCAATAACAAACAACTTACAAGCTTAATTTAAAAAGACTACTTAATGTACCTTTTAGGGACGTGTGTGTCAGCTGGGTGTTAATGTTGAAACGTGTGTGCGCGAGAAGTGACACTGTATCTGTGAGAACACACACTCTGTGCGCAGGCATAACGGAGCCGCCTACTGTTTTCAGACACTTTGGAAGGGTCGTCACCTTTCACCCATCCTCTCTGACCCCCACACAATGAGCCAGGGCCGGTCCAGAGTTAACAAAACACATGTGAAGAACAACTGCAAAGAGCATGGAGATAAAATGACTACAACTGAGCTAAAATTGTACTGAACTAATCATGTCTTTTTTTTTTTTGGCACAGGTTACTTGAAGCTGTCCATGAAAGCGATAAAGGATGAGTGTATGGATTGTGTCAAAGCGTCTATAGAGCGCTGGATCACGTGTGTTGTACTTCAAGACAAGCAAAGACAACTATTCAGCAGAGCAAGTGACACAAAGCTATACAGTAAAGAAGCTTTCACACTCAGCTAGACTACATCAGATATATGGATCTCTTTGAATCACATGCCAACATTGAGATATATGTGAGCTGATTCAAGAAATGTTTATGGATATGGAGTTTCTCTATGTACAGTGCGTACGTGTGTGTGTGTGTGTGTGTGTGTGTGTGTGTGTGTGTGATGAGACAGCATTTAAAACTTTTAAGTCAAAAATTCCTGCCTGGAACACGACAAGTTTAACAAGAACTCAATGTCCAACCACTGAATACCTACATCATTGTAAATAGCATGTAATGTACGAAATGTGTTTATATTGTAAGTTATATGCACTTCAAATGTTTTATTATTCTTATTAAATAAAATTTACTTCCTTTTCAAAAGAATCTTTTTCAGAACATTTTTCTCAATGTAAACTGTTTAAAAAGCAAAAGGGAACCAACCTGATCACCTATAAACCTGATATAAAATATAATCTGTTATTTAGTTTGTTTTTTGTTTGTAACCCAAAAGTGTAAAATGCAGGAGGAGAATACATTTGAAACCACAATGTAGCAGCCTGAAAGTAACTTTAGGAATGATGACTGTTTGTACAAATGGGTACGATTGAGTGATTGAGGGGCAGGTACTGAGTTCATAAAAGCCTTTTTTTAGACATTTATATAAAAAAAATAATAATAATAATAATTAAAAAAAAAACCCATTCAATTTGAAGAACTGCGATGAATCCATGTTGTTTTAAAAAACATTTATTATGCAAGAAAAACGAATTTAAATAAAACAAAAAACATGTACAAATCACATTGCACTAAACATGAAGCACAAATCAGTCCTACTGCAGTTCACATTGAGAACCAATGTGAGAACCAAAATTCTCCACAGATACTTATAATATTCCATCCTAAATCAGCTTCAACTTCTTCATTCATCATTTAGATGCTTTCACAGCTTGCAGGTTGATCAAAGTCTTTTTTCCTTCCTATTAATTCCATATGAAATCCTTTATTTAAAAGGAACCGTTACCGAGGAAGCATGGAAACAATGTTAAGGAGAGGAGTCTCTTTACCCGTTGAAACCCTTGTGATTAGTCGAGCACGGCCACTGCGGTCAGGCAGCAAACACACACACAAACAGACACAAGCATTAAAGCCCTGGTCAAACACTGGAATCCTCTCTTCTTTCAGTCTTTGTTGTGTTGTGATGTGAGCGCCAGGATTCTTTTGCTCAGCAGTGTGTTGTGTTGCTTCAGATACTCGATCAGGTCCGCTTGTTTCTCCACCACCTCTTCGAGACAGGAACCATCTCTTTTTTTTTTTTTTCACATGACACACAATCAAAGATTAGTCTTGAATAACAATATATCATATACAAAAACTTTATGACTAGAGAAAGCATGACTAGAGGCCATCACTAACTCAGGTGTGTGTGTGTATATGTGTAATGGAAATGCAGTATTTCTGTAAGGAAACTGAGTTTATATGATCTGTTTACAAACCCTGCAGCATGACCAGAGGGTGTGTTCGGGTGTGTGTTTGTTGGTGTGTTGGCCTCCACCTATGGAGATGCTAATGAGAGCTATGGGGGTGAGAGATAAAATTCGAACCCTCTATCTAAAGCGCATTAGCTTTTCAACAAGTCCAGCGCAATCCAAGTACAATTGGAAGATTTACTTACAATTGTAGCTAAATGTGCACTAATCCGCAATTAAATCTCTTACTTTATAGAAAGGTAGCAAATAATTGCTGACTCGTGATTGTCCCCTCCCTCTTATAAATGCAATGTTTGTGTATTTAACTAAAATACAGGATGCCATAAGAATCATTCTATTCATATCTGATTTACGTGTGCAATTTAACATGACCAAACGGTAAATATTGAATAAGCTTGAAGCTTTCGGAAACATTATCCTGTCCCTACTTCTAATATCTTAATAATAAAAGTAATGTTAATTTACACAGTTCCCACATTCCAACATTCCCACACTTGTTGCATTCCAACATTCCCACACTTGTTTTTCCTTCAACCTCATCCGTTTAATTCTCAGGACCTTATTGCACTGAGCTAACGACTCGGCAGACCTTGCGTTTGTTACAACGCTCGCACTCGTTACCTGAAGCCCATCTCGGTGTGTGCGTCGCTGTAAGTAGCCGAGTAGGTGTGGGATCTCTCGTCTTCGGTGATATCTGGATTTAGTCTTGCCCTGTTATACCTGAACACGTGCACTGCAACAGATAGAGTTCAGAACAATTCAATCATCGCATGCGTTTACTTTTCTCTCTATGAAGCAGCTTAAAGGGACTGTTTAACGGTAGTACTAAAAAAACAACAACAAAAAAAAAAAATCGTAAACTCCACTATATATGTGGCTATAAATGTGACCAGTTCCCAGTTCAACTTAGAATAAAAATTGGAGAAAGGTATTAATTTTTAAATAGAATTACATTACAATTACATTTATAGACACATGGACAACAAAGACTGATGTTAACAGAACAGTCCATACTGTCCCATAGAAAAAATATAGAGATGTCTAAATCACAGCCTCTAATCAGCATTACTTATACAACCCCCCCCCCCCCCGCACCTTCTCTCTCACACACACACACACACACAGAGAGTAAACTTCTATCTATAACTGAAGGAAATGGCCTGCAATGGCCCATCCACTACAGTGAACAGATATCACCTTCACTAGACCTGATGTTTTCTTTCTTTCTTCCTTTCTTCCTTTCTTTCTTTCACACACTCTCTCTCTCTCTCTCTCTCTCTCTCTCTCTCTCACACACATACATATTTTATATATATATATCCCTCACTCTCTCTCTCACTCAGTGAGCAGAACTGAGTCAGTTTAATGCAGAGGGGTTTATTAAGGGTAATTAGACACTTCTGTCACCACACATCCAGAAAAGCTGAGGAATGCTCTTTTTAGGAAAACAACACTGGCAGATGGAGTGCTCCATGGATGTGTCACATTCCTCATATCTCCGTTAAAGAGTTGCGCTTCCCTCAGTAGGGGACATAAACACGACCGTAATAACCCCAATCATGTGTGCACACACACAACGCACACACCTTTCTATAAACAAGTGAGTTTTTCACTTTACTTCCAAATCAATGTTTAACTTCTAACACAGACGTAATAAAAAGTGCCTGCAGCAGCATGTGGATTTCATGAACTCGTCAAGGGAGTGAAAAGAACCTGAAACGCTGTTTATGTAAGGATTTAATGTTGGAAATGGCTGCCTGATCCCGAGCTGGAATGCGAGTTACAATTCAATTTATCTATTAAATAGGGGGCTGTGATTTGGCGATAAACGTATCATATCAGGATTTTCAAAGGATTTTTCCAGAACAAGCTCTATTATTTAGCTATGCTCACAGGAATGCCCTCGAGACTGTTTTAAGTGAGAAATAACATAAATATTTTGTATTTTCATTTTGAATTGCATATTGTTTAGTGAGAAAACTATACAACAAAAATTTGAATACAGCTTTAATGATTACCTATAAACTATAAAGGCTGACAATAGGTTTAAAATTATATAAAATATTCCAGGAGAATGTGCTTGCACGTAGAACAACTGTCCTTTGACTTCCATATGAAGTAAGTTTTAATAAACTGGTTTCAGTACAGAAATCTCAATTGGCAGATAAATCCACTATCTGAAACTGGTGAAGAAATGTCTAGAAGTAACTATAACTTAAAAAATAAAATAAAATAAAACTTTCATTCATGTTTCCAGTTTTCTCTCTTGTCAGTCTTACACCGTTTCCACTGGATCTGTACAATACAAGGCAAACTCATGCCACCTCTCTACCTGTTCGATCCGAAACACAATAGGGCTTCATCTTCCCTGTGCGTTAGGGTTAGACAATACAAGTCCAACTCCCCTCCTTGCTCCCTTTGAAGGGCCCTAAAGCAGCTTTGAAGTGTAGAGGTGGCATACGACCCATGCAGAATGCTGCATTCATGTTCAAATGAAGAGGCAGAGAGAAAGAGAAAAAGAGAGAGATGCGACATCAAAGCGCCCGGAGCATGACTTTGGCCTAACAGCACCTTCCTTAAGGAAGAGTCAGAGAGAGATGGATAGCGGGAGATAAACGGATGCGGAGAGATGGGCGGATGGATAGGGGTTGTTCATTAGCACAATAAACATGGGAGCTGTGCCGAAATGTTTGGGCTGATCGATGAGATTGTTCTAATGTTGCTCGATGTAACTAAGCACAGTACGATTTCACTTATGCTATCCAGCAAGCACAAAAAAAGCACACACACACACACACACACACACACACACACACACACTTGGATAATCTGTCAACGGAGTTCATTTAAACAGCACTAAACTTAACAGGGTGTGTCTTAACGCATGGTCGATCTCCAGTTCACTAATCATCCAAGGAATCCAAGTGCTGATATGAAAGTGTGTGCGTGAGAGAGTGTCAATACTAAAGACAATGCTATGATTTATTAGGGTGGGGTCGCTTCATGTAGCCTTGGGCAAAAAATAAATAAAATCCTTTCATTCGAACATTTTTTGCCCTCTCTTACATACCTTACTCAAGATATCACACAAAAAGCGAAGAAAAAGGAAAAAATTAAGAGAAATTAAAAGGAAAGGCTAAAAGAAAGTACGAGAGAGAGAGGGAGAGAGAGAGAGAGAGAGAGAGAGAGAGAGAGAGAGAGAGAAAAGAGAGAAAAGAGAGAGAGAGAGAGAGAGAGAGAGAGAGAGAGAGAGAGAGAGAGAGAGAGAGAGAGCCTTGCTGATTGTAATACAGCCTTGTGTGTGATCCTGAAGGGAATAAAGACAGTAGCTGAGGTATTGTAATGCGAGGCATTTGGAGCAGGGGGGATGTGTGTGTGTGTGTGTGTGTGTGTGTGTGTGTGTGTGTGTGTGTGTGTGTGTGTGTGTGTGTGTGTGTTTGAGAGAGAGAGTTTTATAGTGTATATGCAAAAAAAAAAAAAAGGTTATTACTTTTCTTAGTCTTATACCAAGGTTTAGCAGTCGATTGAATTTCTGGGCAGAGTGTGAACGCTGAAAAGTACCTGTATACACCAGAAGGCATATAAAGGATGCAAGTAGCTCGATGCAGATGATGATGAGCAGCAGACACACCGAGAGGTTTTTCATTTTGTTTTCCAGCAGAGAGGACTGGGCGAGTACTATCAGCACTGCAGCATTACCTGTAGAGGAAGAACAGTGCATGTTTACACTTAACCTATTGGTCTTATAGAATACCTATAGCGTCTAACTACACTATTGCTATGGCGACAAGAACATAAATATGAGAGGACCACGAATTGCTTCGCTATCGATATCAAACACATTAGCATTACTAATTAGTATGTGTTTAGTATTAGAGAAGTGGTAGCTCAGTGGTTAAGATATTAGACTTGTTATAAGAAAGTTGTGAGTTTGAATCCCACTACTACCACTGCTGGGCCCCTGAACAAGGCCCTTAACCCTCAATTGCTAAGATGAAATAATTATAAGTTGTTCTGAATAAGGGCATCTGCCGAATGCCTAAAATCTTATGTAATGTAAAGATATACTGATTAAATTGTCAGAAGGCTGCAAAACAAAATGCCTGAATGGAAGAATCTATTATTAACAAAGATATTTTGCCCTGCTGCATACATGGGGAATTGCATTTCCAAAAAACGACAATTTATACATGAATTCTCTTTGCTTTTAAATAAACCAGCCGATAATATAGAAACACAGTTGTATCTTAAGCTTTCGTTTAACTTAATTATGAGTACATATCCAGGAGAGAAAAAACACACATTACAAATGTGAATGCTTATTTATCAATCTCCAGCAACCCTTTATCCTAAAACAGGATCTGGAGACTATTCTGGGAACTCTGGGAGTGATGCAGGATGAGATGCCAGTTCATCACAGAACACTGTATGGATGTTCATTTACATCTAAAAAAAAATATGGCACATGGACACTGTGAGAACAAGCAAACATCAAAAAAAGACATTTGTAAACAATGTGCCTTTTTTATCTAGCACAAAGGGAAAGGTTTGTGTGTGCTTGTGTGTGTGTGCGTGTGTGTGTGTGTGTGTGTGTGTGTGTGTGTGTATACCTGCGGAATGAATGAGTAATGGCAGGTGCTTGAGCTTTGTGGTTTTTCTGTAAAATTTCAGGTATCCTCTCTGCCTCACGGCATTGTGGTGATACTGCACACATCTCTCAAAAAGAAAGACCAGTAGCCACAGGACCACCTTCAAAAGCAGCATCAGGGTTCTCGAGTCCACCCCGTTCAACGCTGCCATGCACTCGGCAGAGTGAGTGTCAGTTAACCAGCACACCGCAGCCAGGGCAATGCACGTGCTCACATACACCACCTAGGGGTCAGGTAAAACAGGAAACAATAATAACACGCATATTATTTTTATTCATTTAAGTCACGTTTAACCAGTTTCAGCATTTTGTTCGTTAGAGGCACAATAGAGTACTAGCGCTTACACCAACCATTGTACTCTGTGTGGGTTTTTTTTACTAAAAATAACCCTGCATAATTGTCAGGGATGTACCTGAACAGTCTTGTGGTCAAAAGAGAGCAACTTGTAGACATTGGTGAATTTCAAAATGCCATTAAAAAACACTTTTGTTTGTCAACAGAACTCAACAGACTGAATGAATCGGACAGAATTTCCACACCGTTATTAGCTTTAACAGTGATCAATGAAGTGAAGAAAGAATGCTGAGGCTGTGATGGACTTTCACCTAAGGTGATGAGCCCCACACTAACGTGGATGAGCTGAATCAAAGTGAGAACTCGGCTCCCTTTTGTCAACGCGATTCCTTCGAATCAGGCTGCTTTCTGGGTTTTTTTTTCTTATAACTTAACCTGCGTAAAGATCAACACATTCACACCACGAAAGATCACTTCTCACTAGCTAAGTGTATTTTTTCATACTTTATAGTTCACACTGATGTTTATACTCACATGCAGCACATTCAGGGACACAGCTCCCCATGTTGTGGGGAGTTTTTGAAATTCTTGCTTGATGACTGACTCCAAAGAATTCTGGTATATGAGGGGGCCATCGATTAAAGGGTCATCTTCGATGCTTTGGGTGATATCTGTGCTTCTGTTACTCTGGGCACACACAAGAAATTGTGATTTTACATTACAGGCTGAATAAAAGGATCAGTCACAATTCTGTACTATAGAAATAATATATCTTTAAAGTCCACCAAGAGCAAAAGTATCAAATGAATGTGTATTAAAGCACCATGACACTGACATCTCTTTTCATGCAGAAATGAGCTTGAGAAGACTCTCAATAATGGGCGACTCAACAAAGATGCAAAGTGCGAGTCGATACGCTGTTCAAATGAATCGAATCCCAAAACAATGCAAAGTCGGGAATATTGTCAGAAAAAAGAGACTATAAAAAAACCCAAAACGAAGCGAGTTTCGAAACAAAACAAAACAAAAAAAAAAACAACAACAATTGAGAGGGTTCTGGACAGCATTTTAAACGATGCAATGAAAGAATCGGTTCAGGACATTTGATTCTCTAACTAGGAGATCAAAACAATCGAATCGTTAAATTATTTTTTTTAAGTAACACTTTGGATTAAAAAATATATATTAATTTATATTTACCCATTGATTTATTATTTATTGTTCTACGCAAATTTATGTTTTTTAGCAGGCAAGAATATAATCCTACAGCTATATTGTAAATAAATATGACAACAGTGAATATTAAATAGCGACAAAATGACCATAAAAACACATCTTTCCACATATAAAATTGTGTAAAAAAAATGCAAAAGGAACCATTAAAAAAAATAATAATAAATACAAAAATAATCAGCTAAAGGTCGACAACAACAAACTCGACTGTCACGTGGCGGTGCAACGCGGAAGTATTTACATTGAAATATAAAAAAATGAAATTAAATGAAACAAACTATAAAAATTATATATTTATACCCACCGTTTTTGCCAGGAATTGTTTTGAGTCCATGCTGTTTGCTCACTAGAAACATACAAATCCAACCCCACGTGATAAAGCACACAGATCTCCTCTCCACATCCCCGATATTTACAATCAATTTCATATAGTTCAAAAAAATCATTTCCGGATTATGACACGTCAAGATTAAAGTCTTCCTCTCAATTTCAAATAAAATATTCCGATCTCTCCAGATGAAACATACTAGGCGTGTTTATTATATTAGATATGATAATTATGGAAGGTACACTGGTGTAAAAGGGTGGACGTAGAAATCACGTGAAAACTGACCGCTCTTTAATGCTACTGAACGCGTATCCTGGCGGTCACCTCGTGGCGGCGCTGTGGAGCAGCAGCAGCGCCGTGGATGTAGAAAAAATAAAACAACAAACAAGAATACTTCAGTAACAGCAGCAATGGCGGCGTTCTGTACGTGGAAACCATGTAAAGAATCGGGAGAAGAACGAGCCGTTATTGGTAAAATGTCACCCCACAAGTCAGGGGATAATATCTGACTGCTCAGAGGTTTTGTGTTTGGATGTAAATGTGGAAAAGAATGATTAAGTTAAGGGGGGGGGGGGCATTACTTTTACATACCCACGTGGGTTGCTGGGAACAGCACACTATACCAAGTAGTCAGTACACTGTATATGAAGTTTTGAAGTAGATTAGACTGGTATATATATATATATATATATATATATATAATGAGTACGAGTTTAATTACCTGGGGTCAACAGTGCAAAGTAATGGAGAGTGTGTTAGAGAAGTGAAGAAAAGAGTGCAGGCAGGGTGGAGTGGGTGGAGAAGAGTGATAGCAGGAGTGATTTGTGATAGAAGAGTATCTGTGAGAGTGAAAGGGAAAGTTTATAGGACTGTGGTGAGACCTGAGATGTTGTATGAATTAGAGACAGTGGCAATAAGTAAAAGACAGGAGGTGGAGCTGGAGGTAGCAGAGCTAAAGATGTTGAGGTTTTCATTGGGAGTGACGAGGATGAGTTTATTAGAGGGACAGCACATTTGGCCCGATTGAGAGGAAAAAAGGAAAGCCAAGAAGTAATTTTGCGCAGCATAGGAAACCAGATGTAAAAATCGAACTCACTCCTGAGTTCCACATGCAAATGTGAAATAATCTAGAATGCCATTGAAAAGTTAAATGAAATTTGCAGGTTATTTTCTGTGTATAAAAATCACAAATTCTCATCTATTCTCCATCTCTTCGTCATTTCTGCAGTGAAATTTTCCAACGGACAGGTGAAAAACATCGATCAGCTGAACTTCCAGCTTTTCAAACACTCTGACGATGTCAATCCGAGAAAGAAACACAGGCGCATGGTGGTAATGATGCCTCTTATCAAATATTAAGGCTGTTTTTAAGTGAAATTCGACATTGACGAGTTGACAAGCTTGTGTGTGTTCCAGGTTGCGGAATCGGAGCGGTTGTCCTATGTCGGGAGTAACTTCGGCTCGGGCTCGTTACAATGCAACAACATGTGCAAGTACGTTCGGGTTAATTCTATGAGAGGGGCACTGCGTTTCTTTTACATCTTAGAGCATGCATTGGAGAAATAGAGAAAAAAAAATGCAACATGGTCATGTTTCACTATTTTTGAAAACATGCTATCATAAAGCGATAATCCAGAGATGATCATTTAGAATCCGCTTGGGTCTATGGTTCTTTGTTTTGTCATGAAATACATTTAATGTTTGTGTGACTGGTTGTAGACAAAAATAGACGTTCCAAGAGTTTCTTTGTCCAAAGACTTTATCATTGTGCCAAAACACATGTTGGTTTTAAGTTGTTGCAGCAGGGTACAGTCTGAACTTATACCCCATGTACTGTTTAGATTATATCACCAAGTCTGGACATCAAAAAACAAAGCAAACAAATTAAGTGTGCAATGTGATCAGACATGTCTCTTTGGAAACTTTATTGTCTCAGATAAACAATGAGTGAAGATCTCCTGAGGTGAATTATGACCTTATGGTGCTTCTTTTTTTGTATACTGTTATGTACTGGATTGTTTCAGTGTACTGTGATTTGAGACGTTTTGACACAATGTTCCTCAAAGCTCCTCTGAACTTTCAGTTATTTTGTGGGAGTTTTGAACAAAACCACCATGAAGATGAAGGTGCAAAGGGCTCAGCTTTTCAACCTGCAGCCAGTCATACCAGGTATACACACACACACACACATACAGAAACACATACATGTTAAGCAAGGAGCTCTGTGGATAAGATGTTGGACTTTGGAAGGTTTTGGGTTTAAATTCCAGCACCACCAAGCTCTTGGGGGGGGGGGTCTGGGGGCTTTTGCAGTTTTCCATTCCAGTGGGGAAACTTCTGTCATTAATTATTTCTGTTAAGGATGGAAGCACACATTTTTCTATCTATTTTCTATAGAATTGGAGCGTAAGATCAGATTCCCTCTACAAGCTGCACAGTAGAATAGGCTCGATATTTGTTGTGAAATGGGGTTGTTAAAAAATGCTAAATAAAATGCGTATTCTGTCTGAGCATCTTAGGGGAAACATCAGCAAATACTGATGACAGTGAGAGCAAGACCTACAGAGAGAAGGTAAGGCAGTGTGTGCAGACTCCTTTTTTTTTACCCTGGTCATATCCAGGTTTCAGCTGTAATCTTGAAAGAATCTTCTTGAATGGATTTGTATGAATTTACACACGATACGTATGAATTTGAGATTTGAGAATCGAGCAACAAAAACAGCAATCCCATTTTAATGAAACGAAGAGACAGTTAGAGCCTCTGTCTTCAAAAGGCAGTGTAGGACAGATGTAGCAAATGTGCCAGGATGAATTAGATACAGTCACAAAGCGGTTCATGGGATTTAGATGTTTGAGGTGGTCACCATTTGTGTAGTTTATTTTTCATTTTTGAGAATGTTTAGCCCACTTTTACCAATTTTGTCTAAAGGGTGTGTAAGGGTGTAAAGGGTGCTCTTAAATGTGTGAATTGACGGAAAAGTGCCTGGACTTGAGAATCCTGTGTGTTTGCAGTTGGACGCTCTCATCGAGGCGTTCGGCACGACAAAGCAGAAGCGCGCTCTGAGCTCCAGGCGCCTGAACGAGGTCGGGAACGACACGCTGCAGAAAGCTGTGGCTCGAGCTGCCAGCAACATCATAGACAAGAAAGGACTGGAAGGTAAAACATGTGACTCCATAATCAAAAAATCTTTTGGGGGGAGGGAATGTTTTTGACAGACACAAGATTGCTCATTTGTGTGGTAGCACAGGCATGTTTCATTTTAGCAAAATGTTAAATGTGATCAATGTGCAGCTTTCCAGCAGCTTTGGAAGGAGTCTCCAGTGCCAGTCAGAGATGAAGCTGCAAAGTCAGTTTTTCTTCTATGCGAGAGTCTGAACAGCTTCTATTATGATATAAGAGACAACTGGAAAATTGTTGATGTTTTTACAACATTAAATGTTGTTATAAATGGAGATAAATTATAGTCTTTTAGATTCTTTTGGTAAAAACAGTGCAAACGTTGGCATGTTGCTTTTGTGTATAAGTAGAAAGAAATAAAAACCTACTTGACATTCTCTCTCCCTCTCTCTCTCTCCCTCTCTCTCTCTCTCTCTCTCTCTCTCTCTCTCTCTCTCTCTCAGCATTGCAGCAGGATGTGGCAGATTCACAGACCCTGACTGAATCCAATTTCTTCCTCCCGCCCTGTAACAGGGACGCAGTAAACCGTGAGGATGTTTACCCCTTCAATGACCGTATCCTTCTCAAGCTAAAGAGAGAAAAATGACAAGTGACTAAAGTCCAGCTCAAGTCATCAGCAGTCTACTGTGATATGCAGTACCTGAGGTTCTTAAAGCTTTTAATCAGAAGAACCCTTTAGGACAACACATTGGACAACTGTTACATTTGAATGACATTGTGTTTCTCTCGTATATGGATGTGTAATGGTTTTTAAGTCAGGCTTAAAGTTTTCCTCAACTTCCTCTCAGTGCTGTCTCTAGCCGAGTTTGACTCGCTCAAGCAGCTTGGTGAGAAAATGTTGGGACTTATCTCTGAAGACAAGCTGACCAAAAGTGGCTCCTTGTAAGACAAGACTCATGAAGATTTTGTTAATATATTGGGTTATGCCACAGTCTGCATCAAATAATAATAATAAAGCTCATAGATTTGTTGCAGCAGCCTCGCTAACACTGTTCTTCGGCGTTGTAGACCTGAGACAGTAAAGAAGATTCTGAAAAGTCTTCCCAAAGAGGATGAAGATCGAGACCGAGAAGCACGCTGTGCCTGGTACCTGTCTTACCTCATCAGACTTGCACAGATAAAAAAACTGCAAAAAAAATGTAAGTATTGGCTGGAAATCTCATACACACCTAACAGTATCAGTCAAAAATTCACTATTGTGCAATCTTGGTCTATTTTTTTTTCCATGATACAAGATGCACTGTTTTCTAAATGCTGAGTCTCGGAGAAGAAAAAGCACTAACCTGTTGAATGAAACAATACACATGATTGATTATAAGCAGCCTTGTTATACAAAGAGCCTTTTTATAATATGTTTGTTTTTTTTGTTTCTGGAAGTTGGTGAGAGTGAATGTCCATCAGTTGTCTTCAGGAAAGTCCAGAAGCACTTCACAGTGGAGAGTTTTGATAAAGGAAGGTTTGTACAAGTTTGAAAGATTGATATTGGTACAAAGAAGAAGAAAAGCCGTATCTCAGTGTATCAGTTTAATCTCAAAAGAATGCTCAAGTTCCATTCCTAAGCATTTATTATTTATACTAAAATTATTTGTAGTAAGAATTCAAAAGCCAACACCAAAAAATTCCACGTTTAATTTTCTCCATTTTGTGATTAGGATATTTTATGGTGTGTCCTTAATCACGGGTCATGAGGTGATTCACTGTGCTGTTTACTTTTGTCATTTTGTCACATGGGTTTATCAACATGTATATCAATAATCTTATAACTATATAATAAGTGCTTGTTAAGCAAAAACCTTTCTATACTGTAATGGATTATTGGTCCATCTGTGAGAACCTTCAAAAGGAATATGCAGGATTCTACAGCAGGCATTCCACTATAAGAGTGTTAGAACCCATAACGGTTCTGAGAACCTGTGAGCTAGAGAGAGTCGGTATGATTGACACTAAAACAAAATAAAAGATATACAAAATATATCTATATAAGATCCCTTACTTAACAGAGTAAACAATGAGAACACAAACCAAGCTGTAAAGTCAAAGGAATTGTCTGTAGACCTCTGAGACAGGATTGAATCGAGGCACAGATATGGGGAAGGGTACAGAAAAATTTCTACAGCATTGAAGGTCTCAATGAACACAGTGGCCTCCACACTCCAAAATGTAGTGGAACATCATCTCAGAAGAGTTGAGGTTATTATTAACAGCAAATGGAAACTAAATGTGGAATGGGATGTTTCAAAAAGCACAAATGAATCTTATGGTCAGGTGACCATATACTGTAACTTCTATAAGTAATTATTAATGTAGTTTTACAATATATTGTCATTTACAGAGTAATATATTGTGTTTATGAACATCTGTTTAAATAAATATTTTACAATGCATCTTAATACTATATAGATTTCATCTAAATGCACACATGACAACGTTTTTCTGAATCTTTCTCCCCCAGAGTGAACAGCACGGTGACTGCTTCTACAGTCATTAAGATCGCGTCCCACTGTCTGGCTTTACTGCTTCATATTGGAGACCAGCAAGTAGACCTGACGCTCTTGCACAGAGACCTTGCTATCAGCGAAACCAAGTCAGCCTAAGCAAAGACTTCTCTTTTCTCTCTGCTGTTTAATGTGATGCACAATGACCATTAATTCTAACTGATTTAATGTTTTAATATTTTTCTGAAACTGAGGCAAATTACTGGTTTATATTATTGCACTTGCTAAATTGTGTTCCCCGTTTTTTTTATTTACAACTTACTGACTTGTGTATGTGCTCCACATGAATGTTTTTTACTAATATAGTGCAGAGATCTAAAAGAAAATTATTTTTGTGGGTTTTTTTTTTTTTTAAGAAGTCTTTAGTTCTAAAATCTAAATGCACTATTGTTTGTTTTTTAGGATGCTGGAGGTGGCAAAAGCCATGGGGCTTAAACTTTCCCGCCAGTCCATCCACAATTTGGAGGAGTCAGGGCTACAGGATGACCACAGAATGGCTTCACTGGAGCTTCCACTTGTACGCTACGAACGGCGCATGGAGAGCCGAAAACGCAAGAAAATGAAGTGAAATGGAATGACCAATTGTACGTTCATGGTTCAATAACTCTGTCAAGTTCAAAAACAACTTTAATGTCTGGTAGGCTTTAGGAAGGGAGAGACACAAGTGAATGAATACAAATGAATCATTTATTTCCCCACATAATGAGCACATACCCTCGTTTTATTGTGAATAAAAACAAGTTATTTGCTTGAAATTACCTTATTTCTTGTGTGCCCTCGGAAAACGCAATCGATCCAAAGTTGAACTGCATGGCTCTGTAGAACAAGACTCATATGTCGGTGTGGAGCTTGTTTTCTGAGGAGACTGTGGAACATCTGTTTATAGAGAAATAATGACTTTGACCAGAAGGAGTTATTCATGCTGTTCTGCTTGGGTTGAATATGATTTGGAAAAATATGTTAGGTTTGGGGTTTTACAGATTTTACAGAAATTATTCATTTATTTACTACTTGTTATATACATACAATTTATTTTAAAAGGCCACTTGAGTATTGTCTTTTGTACAGTGCCTTGCGAAAGTATTCGGCCCCCTTGAACTTTGCGACCTTTTGCCACATTTCAGGCTTCAAACATAAAGATATGAAACTGTAATTTTTTGTGAAGAATCAACAACAAGTGGGACACAATCATGAAGTGGAACGAAATTTATTGGATATTTCAAACTTTTTTAACAAATAAAAAACTGAAAAATTGGGCGTGCAAAATTATTCAGCCCCTTTACTTTCAGTGCAGCAAACTCTCTCCAGAAGTTCAGTGAGGATCTCTGAATGATCCAATGTTGACCTAAATGACTAATGATGATAAATAGAATCCACCTGTGTGTAATCAAGTCTCTGTATAAATGCACCTGCACTGTGATAGTCTCAGAGGTCCGTTTAAAGCGCAGAGAGCATCATGAAGAACAAGGAACACACCAGGCAGGTCCGAAATACTGTTGTGGAGAAGTTTAAAGCCGGATTTGGATACAAAAAGATTTCCCAAGCTTTAAACATCCCAAGGAGCACTGTGCAAGCGATAATATTGAAATGGAAGGAGTATCAGACCACTGCAAATCTACCAAGACCTGGCCGTCCCTCTAAACTTTCAGCTCATACAAGGAGAAGACTGACCAGAGATGCAGACAAGAGGCCCATGATCACTCTGGATGAACTGCAGAGATCTACAGCTGAGGTGGGAGACTCTGTCCATAGGACAACAATCAGTCGTATACTGCACAAATCTGGCCTTTATGGAAGAGTGGCAAGAAGAAAGACATTTAAAGATATCCATAAAAAGTGTCGTTCAAAGTTTGCCACAAGCCACCTGGGAGACACACCAAACATGTGGAAGAAGGTGCTCTGGTCAGATGAAACCAAAATCAAACTTTTTGGCAACAATGCAAAACGTTATGTTTGGAGTAAAAGCAACACAGCTCATCACCCTGAACACAACATCCCCACTGTCAAACATGGTGGTGGCAGCATCATGGTTTGGGCCTGCTTTTCTTCAGCAGGGACAGGGAAGATGGTTAAAATTGATGGGAAGATGGATGGAGCCAAATACAGGACCATTCTGGAAGAAAACCTGATGGAGTCTGCAAAAGACCTGAGACTGGGACAGAGATTTGTCTTCCAACAAGACAATGATCCAAAACATAAAGCAAAATCTACAATGGAATGGTTTACAAATAAACATATCCAGGTGTTAGAATGGCCAAGTCAAAGTCCAGACCTGAATCCAATCTAGAATCTGTGGAAAGAACTGAACACTGCTGTTCACAAATGCTCTCCATCCAACCTCACTGAGCTCGAGCTGTTTTGCAAGGAGGTATGGGCAAAAATTCTCTCGATGTGCAAAACTGATAGAGACATACCCCAAGCGACTTACAGCTGTAATCGCAGCAAAAGGTGGCACTACAAAGTATTAACTTAAGGGGGCTGAATAATTTTGCACGCCCAATTTTTCAGTTTTTAATGTATAGTAATTGCAATAATGGCAACACATGGGTTCCTGGTACTAAAATACCATAAATGAGAAATTACTATAAGCATGTGTGGATTTTTACCAGCCCATTTTGAAGGTTATACACTGTATGGACAAAAATGGACATCTGTGTGGCTATGGTTTACATGGGTTGGCTTGGAAAATCTTAAATAGCCCGCAATAGAGCGCTGAACTAAACCCTATTGAACACCTTTGGGATGAATTGGAACTGTGACTGCACCACAGGCCTCCTTAACCTATTTCTGACTTTACTATCACTTGTGAATGAGCACAAATCTCCACAAGCACACTCCAAAGTCAAGTGGAACATCTTCAGAGAAAAGAAGAACTTATAACAGCAAATGGGAACTGTGTCTCTCTCCGGTGTCCACAAAACTGTGAACATATAGTCTATATTACATTTATTTTTTATACAATTTTGTGCTTTCTCCATGGGATCTTTCACCACATTATTAGGTGCACCTAAAAATGTGACTACTGCTTGGTTGTTGGCTGATTTGAGTATTTCAGAACTTTTTTACAAAATTGTGCAAAAAAAAAAAAAACCCCAGAGTCAAAGAAGGCACATTTGAAATGACATTTATCATTCTGTACAACATGTATAAAAAAAAGTCATACAGTAAAAATATGCACATATAAGACATCACTATTGCACTATTTAAGATAAAGGGGGAAAAAAATAGAACTTTTTTTTTTTTTTACAATGGTAATATAGTTGAGAAAATATTTTGACACACTCAATGGTCCAAATAAGTTACTTTTCAATGAGTTTAACAAAATAAAAAATGTTAAAATTATTAAGATTGTCACTACTAAGGTTTTCATTGCATTTGTACATTTGGCAGAGGGATTTACAATCGAGACAGAATACAAATCGAAGTAGACGGCTTAGACATCTTAACCACTGAGCCATAACTGACCTACCACTTGTTTACTGAGCAGTTGCCAGGTTGCAAAAGGGAAGGGGAAAAAAAAAATTTGATCTGAAATGAGTGCAGCAGCATGAACCTCAAAGGACCATGCTGAGGCTGAATAACATCACCTCATGCTGTGGTGGAGACTGTTATGCCAATGTTCCGTCAGTCGTTTAGGCAGGAGAGCTGCCACAGGAACGTGCAGGACTTGGAATTCCCACAGTGCACTTCACTTGTTTACGAACTATTCTGGGCCGGGTCTGTCACTCGGGACAAATGAGGGAGGAAACCATGTGCTGTGCATCAGTTTCAGCCGCTCTGGTCAGAAACCTAGAGGCTGGTTCTAAAGTTGGTACAGACGATGTATGACTATCCAAGATTTACAGTATATATCATATATCTATGATGACCCAAAAATAAAATACAATTTTACAAACCCATTCTACATTAGGATGTTTCAATTTTAGGTTCCACAAAAAAAAAAATAAAAAAAAAATATCAGCTTCAATGATCAAGAATGAATTTCATGTGAACGGTTTTATGTATCCCATCCTTCCCTCTATTCCAATACAGAAAGTTGTATTTCAAATCCATCTTCTTGTCCCATGTGTTGGAGAAGTAAGTCAATTGGCAGAATATCTGATCCGAACACAAGAGCTAATGTACAGCATCTTTTACAAGAACTGGTAACCTGGGAAAACATGTTTAATCATGATTACAAACAATCAGTTTTGTCATTTCACTACAAATCCACTGCAATCTAACAACTGGTTCAAAGCATGGCATTTGATGTACAAACCTTATGCTTAGCAAGTAAAGTTTTACATCCAGTGGGTTTTTCCAGACCCACTTACTAGTTACCAGGTTTCTTGGTGACTAAAATAGGAAGTTCCTTGAATTAGGACAGTGTCCCTAAGTGCTTTTCAATCCAACACCTAATTTCCATTGCTGCAAGAAAAAGTGTCTTTAGTCCCTCATAGAATGCAGCAGAAGATGCTGCCATTGTTATGGCAGCCGCTCTCTACCGTAGCAGTGATTCTGCTGGTCATGCTAATGGCGAGGTGGGCAGGGCGCGATGAAGGCGCAGAGCTTGGTGGATTGCTCCCGAGAGGACGAGGAGGAGGGTTTTCCAGAACCCAGCTTGTGTTTGATCTGAGTATGAAAAGAATGGATGATAAGTTTAATGGCTTGTATTTTTCCCCAGCAAAAGCAAGAACACAGACTTATACACTTACCTGTGTGTGAGCAGAGTATTGCTGAGCACCACACACTCTTGGTTGAGGGGGTCAGCGTATATGTGGGGTTTGTTGTTGTCAGGGTAGCCCTGGTACACCAGGTTTTCCTGAATCACACCTCGTACCTGCTCTTTTACAGAGATGGCAGAACCCCGCAAAGATTGCACACGATTCCTCAGAACCTGGAAATAAGGAACACAGCAAGGAATCAATATCACACATGGAATACAATAATCTGAATTATACATATCGAACCATTTTTGTCAGAGAAAAATCCAGAGCAAAACTTACTTTTACATCTGCGCTTTCCATCAGCCCTATCCCAATGGCCCCGTTTCCAGTCACATCGTTTTCCACGATCTGCCCCTCACCACGGAAGCACACACCATGGTACCTGTTACCGTAAATGCCATTACCTCGCAGCTCCACTCGACATTCTCGGTCTATCGTGATTCCGGATCTTCCGTTACCGTGGACGCAGTTGCTGACGAGTCGGGTCAGCTGAGCGCTCTGAACGATAGCCACGCCCGCCGCCTGGTTGCTCGCCACCATGTTTCCCACCACGTTCAGCGCCTCACTGCTTTTCACATACACACCCACTGCTGTGTTCAACAGACATGGAGCAACCATTCAGTGAAAATCTCGTATTCAAATTAAAAAACAGTGAAATATAACAGAATATTTAAAGGAGAAGGACAAGAGTACATTTAATACATATCTGTTGCTTGAAAAAAAAAACCCCAGAGATAAAGGATTATTTATTTTCTGAGAAAGAAGCTTATGTTATTTGAGATTTGGGCCACGCTTTCATTTTATTTGCTAAAAATAAAATAAAAAAAAAAATTCCTTAACTTCCTTTTACTTTATTAAGAAGAAAGGCAGTTGTGTTATAACTGTACTTACAAGATCCTAAAGGACTACTTTCTAACCCTATGTTCTAGGTAGGAAGGATATTACCCAGAGATACAACCAAGTGATTGTGGAGATTGAGAGATCCACAGCCCAGATGTGACGAGCTGTACACAGGAAGATTATAGCCTGAATTTATTCAACAAAGCTGAGCTTAATGGTAGACCAAAGAAGAGCTGTATTAAATCCTGTCCTGTATTTGCAAACAGACATGTTAGAGACTCAGTAATATGGATTTGGCCAAACAGCGAACTAGACAGTGAAGCATGGTGGTGGAAGCTACATGCTGAGAGTTACGCTTGTCAGCCTAGCTGAATTCCTGATTAATTCCTTTAACATGAATTAGTAACAAAACTAATGCCAATACCTGCTGCTTCTTCTCCTCCTTATATAATTTATTAAAAATAAATGACACAAAATGACACTGGTTCTCACCTCCGTTTTTGCTTATGCAGTTATTCTCAACTAAAGCCACAGTGATTGGACGGCGAGTTGAAAAACGTTCATCCTCACTGTCCATGTCGCTCTCCCATGCTAGCAGCTCGCCTTCTTCGTGAAAGTTCTCCTGGCCTCCTCTATCCCGCTCTCCTCCTCCTCCACCTCCTCCCCCTCGCTCACTGCCTGCTAAAAATGCAGGGTCCTTCCGGCAAAACACAGCCAGCCCATACATGCGATTATGGGTTATGAAGTTTCCGATCAGCTGCGGGAGACTCGATAACATCACCCACACACCACAACCCCTGTTACCTACCAGAATAAACGTCAGAGAATTGAAAGGTTTAGGATCCTCCTGCTCATGTTAAAAGTATGCTTGAATACATTTAATATTAAATAATACATTAATTTATAAATTATACATAATACATTAAGGTTTACCCCAGTAAAAATTCCACACTAGCCAGGGGATTACAAGCAAATTTACTAGTAGTTGGATTTGCTCACTCTGAACTGACAATTTATCAGATTCAGTGACCAAACCATTAACAATCTATTACAATCCAACAGTAATCACTGTATACTCTTAACATCTATGATGAACTTATAATTTAGATTATTTAGCTGTTCTGTAGCCTGTGTAACATCTGTGTAAAATAAAATTAGATAACAATGTAATCACATACAGGTAGGGAATTTCTGATCATTCTAAAGAACAAACAAAATCACTTGGACATTTTTTATAAGCGAAATATTCTTGAATGTCTCTCCTCGCTATTAGTGATGCCCAGGAGAAAACATAAGGCAGGAAGTGCTCACCATAAATGTGATTGCCCTCGATGAGGCCCTTTCCCCTCTCCCCGACCACCACGCCGTCAGAGTAGCCATGGCAGATAAAGTTATTGCGCAGGACTGGATCTCCTCCTCGGCGGATGTCCGCACCACCCCATTGATTCTGCCTAATCACATTTTCTATTAAGGAAAAACAAATCGTACAGTCAGGCAAACTCAGAATAAATACAGAATAAAAACAGGTTTATACCTGCTTGAAATTTCCCCACATCTATATAATTTTCAAATAAAACACTGACCTTTTACGTTACATTTTACTCATGTCCTTATCTATCATCATATCATTCAGTGTGTTGGTGCACTTTCTACTTTTCTAATAGACTGGTCGGCTTGTAATTGTTCTGCTTTCTTGTCTTAATAATCCACAATCCAGAAATAAAAAAAAATAAATAAAAATTATTATGATTGCTTTAGAAGGCTAAGAAGGTCCTGGTAATGTGCATTAACCCCGTTTGCTTCTTCAATCAATCAGCATAATGTATATAATCAGACATAATTGATGATTAGACCAACCAGTAATCAGTCCTCTTCCGTTCTCGTTAACAGCGATGCCAGCAGCAAGACCTTGGAATATGTGATTCCCACTGACAGAAAGAAAAAAAGAGAAGTAGGAAATGAGGGTTTGTTATGTAAACGTTTTTGCATTTAGGCATTATTAATAATATTTCATCCAATGTGAGGCGGATTGTGATCAAATACAGTTAGATACTGTAGCTGTTTTAGTTTCTGATCACAACTCAGCTGCTGGCTGAGGAAGTATTTTTCAGCCCGCAGGCTGACATGAAACACACGACAGTCCTCGAGTTCAATTTTATTTTATTTGTAGAGTTTAAAAATGGACAATGGGTAAAAATTAATTGCCGACATTAACGGTTTAAGAATAATATTTATAGGTTGTCAATGTAGATAACCAGATAAAGATAATACAGAGGCTTGTATAAAACAAACACAGACAGACAGACAGACAGACAGACAGACAGACAGACAGACAGACAGACACACACACACACACACATTCTTTGCTATTGCTACCTGACCACAGGATTCCCGTTGTAAAGAATGTAGACTCCGGCCTCTTTGTTGCCGTAGATCTGGTTGCTGCGGATGGATCCTTTCCCGTTGCCCAGGACGACGATCCCAGAACGTAGGCCGCTATGGATTCTGTTACACTGCAGCAATGTGCAGAGGAGAGAAAAGAGAGAAAAGACAGATTAACTGTATGAGAAATAAAAAGATCGAGCTTTAAAAGTTCTCAGACTATCAAAGCTGTTTTTTACCAGCTACAATGAAAAGGAGATATGCATCACGACAACCAAGTGTAAATAATACTGTATATATTTTAATCAGAAATAAATCTGGCAACTAGCTCAGAAAACTTGGTGGGAAGTTAACAGTTACCAGGATTATAGGATTGGCTCCTTTGCGTATGTCTAGTCCTGCTTCACCGTTTGAGTGGATATTGTTCTCAGCGATGAGGCCTTGAGCGGAGAGCCGCAAGAAAACACCAGATGCTCGACACCCACTCACTTCATTGCGCAACATCACCATCTAACACAGGAAGAGAGAACTTCTGGTAAATATGTTACAACTTCCCAAGATGCATTTTTTCTTAAATTGAACAATGTGTGATATGCTACAATTTCTAATCAATTTCCTTTCCTACACTGTTCCTAAGAGCCTGTATTTGTGGCCAGTGTTTTCCCCTAGAGAGACAAAAACGAGAATGTTTATGCTGGTCGATTTTAACTCACGTACAGCAGGATTACTTGGCAGAAATAATCCTGAGAATTCTGTTGAGGAAACAGTTCCCAAAATAGCCATGCCTATTCATATAACCACAATCCTATACCCTAAAGAAATCCTAAATACCTATATGTGGGAACATGTCCTCCCATCATTAGATAGGATTTATGTAGTGTACAGTGTGGGTACAGAACAGACAAAAATTACAGATGCTAATGCTGTAATTAGCATTAGCTACATTTGGATGAAATTTTTGCATATATCTAAAGCATAAAGCCAAAGAATGTGATAAAACGGATGAGATGTTCATGATGAGATGAGATGTTCACCATCATCATATATAACAAGCATGATCTAGTAAGAAATAAACCAAACTGAACAACAGGGTGATGATATACAACATACACTTATGTATAAACATGTGTTTAATGTTATGGAATGTCTGTGAAACAAGTTAGACCCTGTTATTATTAATACCATAGCAGCTATAAGTATGGATACCGTCACTATAGATACAGTACGTTATTATAAACCTGTGATTTACCTTCAATAATGTCCAAGCTGCTAAATCAGGGTTTAGTCACACCTTGAGCCACTGACTCAGTCCTGAGGCACAGAACTAGATGCACTCACTGAAGGTACTGAAAGTAAGGTTAAGATATATATATATATATAAACCTACACTGAATAAAAGACTCTTCTATCCTTTAACTCTTAATCTAAATGATGACATTTGATTACACCCAGTAATAACCAGGTTTTTTTTACTAGGTTTTCCAATAATACTGGTCTTTTATTATTTATATAAAAGTTCTGTTAGCCAGAAAGTTGATGTCTCTTGCTTTGTTTATCTTTACACTTATAGAATTTTGCCCTTTTCCACAGCGACTTACACTTATCTTATTTATACAACTAAACAGATAAAAAAAAGACCGTGCTTAAGATCCCAGGAATGGCAGCTTGACCGTGCTGACATTTTAACTCACAACCTTTCAGTCAGAAGTCCGATGGCTTAAACACTGAGCTAGCACTTCCCCACCTTGGCATACTGGATGCAGCGCACTGCATAGTTGAGTCCTCGAAACACGTTGGCTTCCAGTCTCGCCTGGGCGTGGTTACACAGATGAACGCCCCCTTTGCCATCACGCAGCAGGCAGTGGCGCAATAAGCACCCTTGCACCGAATTTGCCAGCTCTTGTGCCTCTGCATCCCTCTGCAGCTCAGCGCTTAGACACAGCAGCACAGGAAACATAGAAAAATCTGGCTTTCTTGGCTCTGAGAGGTGCGCGAGACCATGCTCCTCGTAGGAGAGCGTGTAACCCAGATTATTTCCATTCTCAATTTTTTCATCGTCGCCAGAATCGCTCGAAGTGTCCATGCTGTCGTCCTCGATCATCGTGCCCTCCTGGCCTGAAAGCAGACCACCATTAAGGGGTTTCGATTTGGTCCAGCTACTTTCCCAATCTATGTCCTGTTTAGTCCAGTCCTCTAGGGGAGAATCTCTGGGACTGACTCCACCCAAGTTGTCTTTGGTGTCCTGACCACGAATAGACATCGTCGAGACAGTTAACATTTTGGCCAAAGCGGCCAGGTGTCTACAAGCCCAGTTGCGCTCAGAAACGGGTGGACCTTCCACAGTGACAGAGGCAGAGTCGCCACCGGAAAACTCACAGCTGTCCAATAGACTGATGGCCACACCCAGAAAGTGAGCAGAGCTGCCTTGGGCGAATGAACAGAAGCGAGCCTGGCAGGTGCCCGGTCCTCTGACATGCAACTGGCAGCCTTCGAAGTTGCAGTTGTCCAATTGGACATGACCTGAAGATGTCTAGTAAATGCAAAACAAAATAAAGTGAGGTATTTCATAAAGAGTGTGTAAAAACAATTTAATTGTGCTGGAACACCTTTTGTCAGATATTTTACACTGAAAAGTTAACATTTGCATTTTTGTTTAAAGGCAATAAACCGTTTAACTTTCTAATAAAAGATAATATAACTGTGAAGTGTGTGTATGTGTGTGATTGCTTACTTTATACACCACTGGTGAGAACCAGGCTGGCATCAGAACTAAATTACATAGCCTGGCAGTCAGACACTGCTGATCAAAGCTCACCAGCAAAGCCACATCCCCCAGCTTCCCCATTCCCACAATCTCAACAGGGACTTTTAAAGTCACCTCTGCCTGCTCCTCATATATACCCGGGTGAAGCAACAGTCTATCATATGGCCCTGCAGTCGCCAGTGCCCCTCTCAGTGTCTCATAGCCATGCCCGGGCACGGAGCCCACATGCCACACTTTCCTGTCCTTCCTGCGCCGGAACAGGTGCAGGCAGGTAGATGAGTGGAGCTCAGCTCCATTCTGTGTCCATGTGCGACTGGCCAGTGCCTGCTGGCGTAGTGCCTCGCGCCAGGATGGCGGTGCCAGGTGAGGTCGGCGTGGCCAATTTGGATGCCGCCACTCTGGAAGGCCCAGACACAGCTGGCGCCAGCGCGTGCTATCCAGGCTTAGTATGAGTTCCCGCCATGCATGGCATACCAGGCAACAACGACCCAAGTCAGCCAGGGGTAGATAGGCCAGGATAAGGCGCCACAGCTCTGCAGGCACGCTGGATGCCTCCATCGCCAGCACAGGCTGTCAGGGCAAGTGCAGAATCATCACCTGGAAAAGAAGAAATTTATTTGTATAGGCAAAAGCAATAGAAATTTATTTTTTTAACACAGTTTTATATACATCAAAGCAAACATACTGTTGTACAATAACAGACAGTTTATGAGGTTTATGAACGTGCATGCTGTTAGACCTGAACAAATCTATTTTAGGTTTTATAAACACTGACCTTCAGGGACATGCAAGTTATAGATTCCCACATTCTTTACACATATTGTGTGTATATATGCATATATCTTCTTAGTGTACTTGCACATCAGCTTCTGAACATTTTTAAAATGTCCAGAGCCTTTATAATTATTTGTTGCACTTACTCAACAGCTTCTGCACAGCTTCCCTGCCACAGCCTTTATATTTATTTGCTGTGCATATATTTGCATATGTACATATATTTACATTTACATAATCTGCACTTGACAGTTTGCACAATTGATACTGTTTTGCACTGCTGATGTCAAACTGCATTTCGTTGCTGTGTACATGTACTATGCTATGACCAGCAAGTTCTATCTATCTATCTATCTATCTATCTATCTATCTATCTATCTATCTATCTATCTATCTATCTATCTATCTATCTTGCATCTAACAGGTTAGTGTTGTGCACATCGCCTACAAAATGCAATCTGATTCTGTCATGAAAACAATCTCAGTGCACATCCAGGGGTAATCAAAAGCCGTATGCACGTATACCTGTGATGCAAAAATAAAAAACAACAACAAATGGCCCGAAACAGCAGCAGGAAGCTTCTGGTGCAACTTTTGAGCTTCGTGCTAGGGCACTGGAAGAAGCATCAACGCGGTACGACGATAAAAAAAATTATATTTCGAAACGCATGAATAGATAGTAGAAGAGGATGAAACCTACCTTCATTCTCGAAGGCCTCTGCTGCTTCATGTTTCAAAGCCAAACACTGAGCCGCTCGCAGCGCGTGAACATTACAAGAGCCCTGTTTTCTTCGAGCCTGCGCCTGTTTGCTGAAGGCGTGGAAACAGTGAAAGGGGTGTGGTGTAAACGCGCGTTCACAAAAGGAGGCGGAGTCAATGGGTTGCATTGACTCTGTGTATTATTTATGGAAATTGTTTTTTTTTTTTGTTGTGCTCTATTTATATTCAATTAGAAAACACATTATATTAATATTTATTATTTATATATATAAAATATATTTCATATAATGTTATTGTTATAAATTATAATATATTCACATTTTATATATATAATGCGATGTGTATAATATATATTTAACAATGTATTTTCTTTCTTGCTTATTCTGGCAAGTTAAAACTGCTGTTATTGTTTTTTAATCTAAATTGTATATATAATAATGGTTAATTTTTTCCAGAGAGAGAGAGAGATTTGTACTGAGACAAAGGCCAGAGACAAGAGACGAGGACAAAGACAGATAGAGAGACAACAGACAGATAGGAAAATATGAGAGAGAGAGAGAGAGAGAGAGAGAGAGAGAGAGAGAGAGAGAGAGAGAGAGAGAGAGAGAGAGAGACAGTCAGGGGAGAGCAATAAAAAGTGATACTAAGACAGAATATAGGACAAAGAGAAAAAAAGAGAGAGAGGGAGAGAAAGACAGAAAGACAGACAGACAGACAGACAGGGAGACACAGTGACACTGAGTAACAGAGTGGGAGACATACATACAGACAGAGAGAGAGAGAGAGAGAGAGAGAGAGAGAGGAACAGACGGAGAGGGGTGGAAAGGGGGAGTGGCGCTCCAGCAGCAGTGACGTCACTTCAACATGGCCGCACAGGACGAGCTGAGTAAGTTTGCCTGCCTTTGCGTCTTTATTCCCTTATAATTTTGGCCCCGTTATTTTGCTATTTTTATTTTTGCATTGCCTTTGACAACAGGAGCGAACAGCACTGTGTTTATTATAAATGAGAGTGTTCTCACACGGCTGTGCGGTAGAACAGAGAGCTAGCCGGGAGCTGAGTGCTGCAGGCCCGGTGCACAGTCATGCTCCAAAATGAATGTGTTTTTTTTTTTATTTTTATCAGATGTACTGCGTGGGGATTTTTCTCTCAAGACTAAACGTTAAATTCATGCCTAATACCCCCATATTGCTTGGTGTCATTCCGAAGTGAGTTGTTAACGCTGTGTGTCTTCGGCGAACCTCAGACTACAAACCGGACGCTCTTCACATTCGCTAGTTAGCCAGCATGCTAAACAAATAGCACAGTAGCTAATTGTCAGGTTGGACTTGTTTGGTAAACTCTTGATTGGTGTTGAGTGATATGTTGTTGGATGAGAGATTGTTGAAGCTACTCCTATATAAACCATATCTGCCAGTGTGTTTGTTTAGTAACCCTTAATATTGTGCAATTCGTCATAAATAAATGCAGTCTGCATAATCTTCTGCTTTAGGCACTTTTTCTCTTTCACTCATTCACTACATCTCTCTGGTTTTAGATCAGCTGGAGCGTGTGTTCCTACGCCTCGGCCATGCGGACACTGACGAGCAGTTGCAAGATGTCATCTCCAAGTTTCTGCCACCTGTTCTCCTTAAGCTGTCCAGTGCTCAGGAGGGCGTTCGCAAAAAAGTGAGTCTCATGTACATACAGCAGATCCAAGGCCGGCGTGTATCGACCACCCCGGAGCTACCAGTGTCTATGGATTACCTGTAAAACTGAAGACCTTTCCAGACTGAATGCAAAGAAAATCCTCACAGTGGAAAGTCACAGTTCCTTAAGGAAGAGAAGATGTGGTAGACATAGTAGCTCAGTGGTTGAGCATGTGGGTTACTGATCAGAAGGGAGAGGGTTCAAGCCCCGGTAGTGCCGATCTGCCAGTCTTGCACCATTGAGCTGACCCTGTGCTCTGACTCCAGATTCCTAACATCTCTGGTGTATGTGGGGGAAAAAATCACTGTGCTGTAAGTTACATGTGGCAATTTTAAAGCACCCTTAGAAGTGGCTACTTATACTATTCAAGTTGGTCTTGTGAGCTAATAGAAACTAGCTGGGTGGGGCCACCTCGAGTTCCCCTTTGAGTCTGGATTCTCACAAGGTTTCTTCAGAATATCATCTCAGGTGTGCCTTGGTTCTTGTAGTGACATATCACTTCTTTTGTATCTGTGTCAGACAGAATTTCATTCTTTGCAATATTACCAACTTTGCAGTTCAGTGCTTATGTGTGAAATCTGAACCTGGGGAAGCTGTCACCAGTTATATCCCATAGATTTGTGTGAAAACAAAACCTACAGTGACTCCTCATTATGTGTATATTTATTTGTGGAAGAAGTCTCCATTGCTTTTTAACGGTCAAACGTACAGCTGCTATAATGTAAGTGATAATGACGAGATGGCTTGTTTCATTGTGGTTTTACAATATAAAAAAAAAAATTATAACATTGTTGATGTATAAGAGGAATAAGGTACTTTGGGTCATAATTACAGGGTGCTTGAAGTTCTTAGCGTTTTGCCAAATTATTTTCTATGTTTTGTCACCTGAGGCGTCACCTGAGGTCAAATACATCACAGCCAGAAGTACTTTATAACTAGTGTTATGTTTATACCTTGTCCAGGTTATGGAACTACTGGTTCACGTGAATAAGCGGATTAAAAGTCGTCCTAAGGTTCAGCTGCCTGTAGAGACGCTACTTGTCCAATATCAGGATCCAGCAGCAATGTCTTTCGTAACAGTATGTATGAACTCACATACAATATTCAGATCTCTAAAAAAAAAAAAAAAAAAAATTTTAAATAACTTTTTTGTATGAGATCCTCTTCATTTACTGAGTTTGTGTTTGCAGAATTTCACAATAATCTACATCAAGATGGGTTACCCCAGACTGGATGTGGCCAAACAGTGTGAGCTGGCACCCACCCTGCTCACGGCCATGGAGGGCAAACCGGAGCCTCAGCAGGACAGGTTAGTCTGACCACATTGGTCAAGGCATTGAGTGGTTAAGGCATTGGCCTTTGGATCCAAAGGTTATGACTTCAAATCCCGGCCACACCAAGCAGCCACACCTGGGCCCCTTGAGCAAGGCCCTTAACCCTGTAGCTGCTCAATTGTATGAATGAGATAAATGTAAGTCGCTCTGGATAAGTGTGTCTGCCAAATGCCATAGATTTTATGTCGTGTAATGTTTAGAACAGACCTATTCGACATTTATTTGCTTTAGATTAAATTCACAAGCCCAGGCTATGCAGCTGATGGTATTAATATTTTCGAGAAGTATTCAAAATTTCATTGGATTGTTTTTAGAAAATGTGTAATAACAAACCTGGACATTTTTGGCTGCTGTACATAATAGTTATTAATATGTTTGTTTTTCATTTCAGCCTCATGCATTTGCTGATCCCCACTTTGTACCACATGAAGTATCCCACCGAGCCTTCTAAAGCATCGCCCTTCGTCCTCACAGAGAAGCCAAAGACTGTTCATCAGCTTCTGGAGTTCATGCTTGATGTCCTTCTGATGCCTTATGGGTGGGTGGGTGTGTGTGTGTGTGTGGGGGGGATATTTGACTTGGTTCCTGAAAATGAATTGAAAATGAATAATTTGTTTGTATTTCTTGCTGACTTCTAGATGTTTAAGACTAAATATAGCTGGTTAAATATGAACATGATCTGAATATATGTTATGGTGGAAATAAGGAGGGTAGATCAGGTATGGTATGATAGTAAGAATCTTTAGACGCAGGTTTTGTACATTTTATTTCAATAATAGATCGTTCATAGTACAATAGCTGTGTTTGAATATTATCACTGGGTCAGATCATTTCAGAAAGTATTGAACTGCTGCTTTTTCATTCATTCATTCATTCATTTTCTTGAAACAGGTTTGTGTTGAATGAGCAAGCAAGCCGCCCTGCTCCATCCTCCCCACAGGGGGGCTCTGTAGCAGGAGGAGCAGCAGGACAAGGCCTTCCTCAGCCTCCTCCAGGGATGAGCCTGTATGCTGTTAAGCGGGTTATTGGAGAAGTGCAGTGGAGTCCTGAACAGTTGGAGCAGGTACATTTTCAACCTGCGCTTAGGCTTTTGGAAAGAAAGTATGTAAATAAAAAGTAAAAATATATTATGAAAGCATATTGATTCCAATGTATTTAACAAGAAACAATCAGGAACACTTACATGCTGTTGGAAACAGTGTACATTCACAGAACTAATTTCTAATTTCTCTAGTGCAAGTTGGGGATTGTAAAGTTCATCGAAGCACAGCAGGTACCTGAAGTGGACACAGTCGTCCACCTGGTTGTTGCTTCTAGTGACACCAGGCATAGTGTAGCTACAGCAGCTGACCTGGAACTGAAAAGCAAGCAGAGGTACATGGAGTTGTTATAGGATAGCAGGTATCCTTTTCTATTACATGTTTCCATTGTATAATAAAAATTTTTAATGGTTGTGTTGTGTTTTATTTCCTGTTACAGCATCATTGATTGGAACAACCCACTTATCATTAACAAAATGTTCAAGGTTTACTTGGGCGATATTCCAATCAAATCAAAGGTATGGCTCTAATTTAATTTAGGAGATTTTGCAAATGTTTTTAAGATGCCAGTATTTCTTTTAGAATCCAGATTGTGCAGCACATTTTTCCAACTCTGCACATGATCAGGAGATCTGTATTCTCACAGTGAAGCATGGTGGTGGTAGCATCATGTCAAGCACTACCCTTTGCCTCTTGGTTGCTTTTGTAAATGAATGGACCTGCAAGATTAATTGTTTTTATTTAATAACCAAATTTAAAATGTAATCTGTATCTTAGATAATAATGATTAAGATTTTTTTCCCCAGGGTGCTTCAGTGAAGCGAGAACTGAAGCATGAACCCGTCAGCACCAGGGTCAAGATGAAGATTCTGCCTCATCTTCTTCGCTCCAGACTTGCAGCTGAGTGTTTTCCGTCAAACATCCAGGTCAGTGCGCTAGGAAGTAAAGGATGGTTTGAAAAGAAAAGCGATGCAGACCAGGGTTTAGAATAAATAATGAAAATGGATGTGGTACTAAGAGTTAAGTGTTGGGTAAAATGGTTTCTTTTTGTGTTTCAGGTTGTGTATGATGGGCTGTTTGGGGCCAATACCAACAATAAACTCCTGTCTCTCACTTTGCAGTTTGTGCACCATATCTGTGTTGTGTAAGCGTTCTTGTTATGGAGCATGCAGAATGCATTATTTAAAATTCTCACTTAATTTTGATGCACACTAGTTAATGTGTTGCACAGGAACAGCATTTTGAAACTGAACCTCGGTTTTCTCACTGCAGGTGTCCTGATACTAATAAGCCACTTGGACTGATGCTGCTTAACGGCCTTACCAAGCTTATCAACGAGTACAAGGAGGTTATAACTATTCTTTTGGCATTTCTTACCACTTAACTGAATTTCAACTGAATTAACATAATAAGAATGAGTGATGTTAATTTTGCTCTTCAGGATCCTAAATTGCTGTGTATGGCCTACTCAGCTGTTGGAAAGCTTGCTAGGTAATTTATTTGGCATTTTTATTCAGTCCTATTTCGTAAATAATTATTTTGTTTTACTTCAAAGCTCTGCTAACTTGTAATATATGCTTCCTTATAGCCGAATGCCGCAGCTCTTTACTAAAGACATAGCCCTGGTCCAGCAGTTCTTTGAGTCTATGTGCAAGGTGAGTTTAACCAAATTGTACATTTTGATTCTGAAGATGCAGAGAAAAGGGCATTATAAAAAAAAAATGTGTGCAAAAAAAGGTTATGTGAATGTCAGTCTAAACGTATATAGGACACTATGCAACTATATGGCTTTAAATAAATGAAACAATAGTGAACAGTGTCATGTATTTTTGTGTTCACAGGAAGAAGCAGATGTGCGTCTGGCTATACAAGAGGCTTTGTCTATGATGGTGGGTGCATATGTCAACCTGCAGGGGGCTCTCCTCAACCTCATGGAGGCACTGGTGGCTGCATACATTGGAAAGGTTTGTCATATTGACCTAGTGACCCTTAATGACAATACCTGATTGGGTATTGGTGTATAAATTATGTGTGATGATGTGATTATTAGCCGGAGGTGCAGGTGCGTCAAGTGGCAATGAAGTTTGCCAGCATGGTGTTCGCACCGGACCATGTTCCCTCCAGATATCTGCTTCTGCTAGCTGCTGGAGATCTGTAAGTCAATATAAATACTTCTATATATAGTACTTCTATATTTGCTTTCTTCTTTTACACAGTTTTTAATTTTTATATGACTTTATTCTCTGCATAGTCGTGATGAGGTGTCTGGAGAGGCCCGGCGCACTCTCAGGTCTCTTTCGTCCAAGAGTGCAGAGAAAGAAAAATCCAAACCCATGCCTTCTTTTGCTGAGATGGTCCGCTACATTCAGGAGAAGGTCAGACCATATGTAATAAAAAAATTATTTCAACAATGGTGGTGTGGGATTATTTTTTTTTATTATTCTTTTTTACAAAAAATATTTACCTTTTGATTTTCTGTTTAGTTTATAAATATCCTGTATGTGTTGCCATGTTTTAGGCTGCGGAGAGGATGAAGACTCCTGCCAAATACATAGTTGGGACCTCAACTCTCCCTTTTAACCCTGCCACGTTTGAAGAGGTCGATATAAAAATAAAATCAATCACCATGTCGCTCTGTATACACTGATGATATGTGCTTGACTTTGCTGCAATTTTAATATGAAGGAGTGTATAAATATTTAAAGAACAAAATGATCCCCTATTTGTTTTTTTTTATAGATTGTTTTATACCTCAGGATGTGTTTGGCTCATAGTGCTGGGGCCACACCTTCTTCGCAGAGTTTGATAGACATGCAGGATGACGCTCCTGTTGTCGGCCGCTATGTTCGGTCTTTGCTCGCAAACGAAGCTCCAGCATCTTCCTCGATGTCTAAAGGAGTAGAAGCCAATCCAGTTCAGGTCTATATGGATCTGCTGCAGCAGCTGCTTTCGGCCGTTGGAGGTAAATAACACAGCGGTCAGAAATCAAGGTGTCACAGCACTGCATAGTGAACTGATCAGTTCTAAGGAAAAAGAAGAGGCTTTTTGTCACGTGTTACAGCACAGGGGAAATTCTGTATTTTGCATACTCCAGTGAGGATAGGAAGCTGGGGTCAAAGCATAGAGTCAGCAATGACAAAGCACCCCTGGAGCAAAGCTTAAAAACCCAAGATTGCGAGCTTGGTGATAGTGGGGCTTAAACCCCCACCCTTCCAAAGAGTAACCCTTAACCACTGAGCTACAACTTCTCACTATCGAAGCAGGGGTAGAGAAGAACAGGGGTATTCTATATTCAATTCCATTCTATAAGATAAATTCAGATAAAATAAGTGACAGACATGACTAAACTTTGACCTTGCAATAATTAACAATAAATCAGACATATCTAACAGGATATATTACAAAGATTTAATTCCAATTTTGTTTATATTTATAAACTAAGCTACTGTAATTAGGATGGCATTTGTTTGATACTTCACCGTACAGTCCTGTGTCTAATTATGAGCTTGTTTTCATCAGTAATCATAAAAGTAGGTCATGTTTTAATATTTAATTGTTTTAAGTGTATTTTCTCTGCAGGTATTCCGGTCATGTATTGCTTGTTAGAGGTGGTGTCTGTCTGTCCTCAAAAACTCGCTCCCAGATTCGCCAACAAAATCGACTGGATAAAAGTGAGTGTCTAATTCATCAGCGTTCCAATAATTTTGCTCAATTATTTATACACACACACATTATATATATGTGTGTGTCTCCTGAATATACTGAATATAATGTATATCCTTATGCCAGGGTCTGATGAACACCAATAAGGAGGACATGCGGGAGCTAGCTGCTCAGCTGTATGCCGTGGTCGTCTCCATCATGTCCGGAAATGATCTCAAAATCGCCGTACAAAACCTGATCAAGATCACTAAAGACAATCATGTATGTAATTTTGCTTTGTTCTGTATATGTTTTGATACAAAGCACGCTATATATTAAGTCACTTTTTGATTGAAAATTAGAGAAAATAAATGACAATTATAAGTGGTATGAAAAATTGTGCAAATATATTTAGATGTACAAAATGAAAGCACAAATTCTTTTGGAATGTAATGAATGTAACAATAACAAAACAAAAACAGTAACAGTGAGAATTTAAGGTGCTGTGTGCAAAAGCAGAATAAACACGAGGTATGGTTGTAAGGGAGAAATAAGCATAAGAGATGGAATAGTTTGAATGGGCATGCTCGCATTAAGTAGTCTGATAGCTTGAATGAAGAAGAGCCTTCTAAGACTCTCAGATTTGGACAGCGGACAGCGGAAACGCTTGCCTGATGGCAGCAGACTGAACATTCGTACCAGGGTGCTGCATACTTTAGATAGACATTGCCTGAGCAGGTGTTTTTTGTCTTCTAATTTGTGATGAAATAAAAAAAAATCTTTTAAGTGTTAAAATTGCTTTCATGACTGGTGAAAGGATCAAAGCATATGATTTCAGAATGAGATGGCTAAAGGATTGTGTATTTTAGAGATATACAAATTTTGTAAAAAAAATGTTGCTGTTAATATAAACTGTTCTTTAAACGCAGAGTCCCGAGTCCCAGCACGGTGCCATTTTGGCTTTAGGATACATGGTGGGCCGGTACATGAGCTGGAGACGTAGCTTGACCTTGCTTGAGAGAATAAGTACAACATCCAAAGATGATGTGGAACTGATCACTACAGCCACCAAAACCATTGGTATGACCATTAACAAGTGAGAAGTACCGCATGATGATGTGAAATTAAAGTCTTATTTTCTAATTTAACTTTGCAGTTTAAACCTGTGTTTGAAACTAAACCTGAAGTGGCACCATTCAAAAAGCATGGTGCATTAAGGACCTTGTTTAGACACTATTTATTATTTTATGAGTGCACTTCACATCTGCATTAAGCATTTGGACTATTACCAAATGACTGATTAGCTAGCTAGTGATTTTTTTTTTTTTTTTTAATACACGAGGGAAATTAAATAAACAAAACGATTCGAACACAAATCTCTTTCTCTGTGTGTATGTATATATAATTACATATATATAATTTTATATACATATAAATACACAAAATATACATACACACACAGAATCACAAAAGAGAGCACACCCCTCACATTTCAGCAACCATTTTAGTATATCTTCTCAAGGGACAATACATTTTTTATATATTTTAGTAGTTGATATGCAGCTTGTATAGCAGTGCAGATTTACTGTCCTCTCAAAATAACTGACAACAAAAGAGAGTACACCCTAAGTGATAACAGCATTACGTTGTTTAACCATGCACAGCTACATGTCCTATTCATGTTTTTGTCTGCGGCACTTTTCTTTACTGTACTCGAGCCGGAGATCATCAACACTCTCGTGGTTCCAGACACCTTTCTCTCTGTGTCCGGCTGAACTTGCTCGTAGACCAGCATGCCTTTCTCTCGTGGGGTGTACTATATAGATATCATTCAGTTAACTGTGCTATATCCTTCTCTTTTCTATCCTACTCTGATTTAGAGTAATTTTGTTCAAATATTTATAACCTTTGATTAAGAGTCATTGAAATACAGAGTGGCTGACCTCACCTCTTTGGTGAGTCTTCCAGAGGGTAATTTTCACAATTTGCTCTGCAGGATTGTTTTTGGACAGCACCAGTCCTTTGCTGACAATCGCTGCAGTAACCGCTCTGGGCGAGATCAGTCGTAATGGGGAACTACTAATACCAAGCGAAGGAGACGGATTCAGCAAACTCAGCCTGGTGGAGAACCTGTTGGCCAGGATAACATCAGGCAAAGAAAGTGGCAAGGTAACGTCTAGTTAAGACAGTTATTTTTCTTTTAATAGTATTACTATTACTATTATTATTATTGTTGCTCTTGCATTACCGCTGCAAAGACATCACACACAGATTTTCTGTCAGGCTGATTCGTCATAATATAAAACCATATTATTTATCATATTGTTCATCTGATGTTCTCATCTTAATGTTTAAGTGTTTTATAATTAGAAGTTCTTTATGACCGTCGGTCACTTCTGATCGAATCGATTGGTAATAAGATGCGTTTTTCTGTGGACAGATGAAGGAACGTGTAATTCAGACACTGGGATTTCTCCCAGTGGGAGATGAAGAATTCCCTCATCAGAAAAAACTCCTGCAAGGCCTCATGGATTCAGTAGAGGTAGCATCATCATGCTTCAAACAACTTCTAGTGTTGTGTTAAATAACTAAAATAAATTTCAAATAAATATAAATTCTCGTCTTTCTCAGGCCAAGCAGGTCGAGCTGCAGTTTACTGTCGGTGAGGCCATAACAAGTGCCTCTGTAGGGACCTGCTCAGGTGCTGCCAGGGATGTGTGGACTTGCACTGAAGACCAGTACTGCCCTCCTCAGAGTGAGTGTGTGTGTGTGTGTGTGTGTGTGCACTCAGAAGTGTGCGAAAACAGTGTTTTATGAGTGTGTACTTTATATAGTATTAAGTTTTAAAGGTTTTTATAATAACTGCTGTATCAGCTGAGTGTATAGATTTTTAGCAGTGTATTAATAAGATAAAACACTCATCTCTCTGTGTTTTAGATTTAAAGAATAATGATGTCTTGTCCTGGGCTTTGAGCATCATCTTGTCTAAGTACATAGTGAGTCAGAATCCTCATGTGCGTCAGGCTGCCTGCATATGGCTCCTCTCACTTGTAAAGAAACTGAGCCAGCATAAAGAGATTCGGGTAAACACAAATGCACAGACACTACACGATCTAATATAAACATAACACAATATGTATTATACAATAATCAATTAATGTCATTGAAGCATGTTGCATTAGTTATAATGGCAATTTCTTTCCCGATGTAGTCTCATCTTAAGGAGATCCAGACAGCCTTCATTTCCGTATTGTCTGATCCAGATGGTGAGTTTAAAATGACACTTATTACATCTGATGAGTCATGCTAACTTTTATACATTGGATAAAACATTTAAAAGCGCGTGTTTGTTTCTGTGTGTTTGTGCAGAGCTTAGTCAGGACGTGGCGTCTAAAGGCCTGGGATTAGTGTATGAACTGGGAGGAGAGCAGGACCAACAGGAACTGGTGTCCACTCTAGTGGAGACTCTTATGACTGGAAAAAGGTATTTAATTTCCATTTTACATTTATTAATGATTTCAGACCCTTTAAGTGCATCGTACAGAACTTCAGATCAGGTATATTGAGTATGCATAAATTATTGATGTAGGCTTATTGCTGTCTTTAGGATTTATCGAAGTTCTGTCAACTGATTGAGTGTCAGCTGCAGCTCTAACAATAGTATCAGTTGCAAGACATATTCAGCATAGTTTATTTAACTTATGCAGGAGCATTAAGACTTGAACTTTGTGTGTGTGTGCATAGAGTCAAACACACAGTATCTGGAGACACTGAGGTCTTTCAGTCCGATGCTCTTGGTAAAGCACCTGATGGGTAGGTCATTTATTTTTACTGATTTGAGTACAGAATGTTGCTAATGTTCTTCTGCTCATCAGCTAATACACACCATTTTTGACTGTACTCTTGAATGTACTCTTAATTATGTTCAGATAAACCATTTTAATATTTCTGATCTTTCCCTACCTGATTGACAGGCATGGCCTCTCAACCTACAAGGAGCTTTGCTCTCTAGCAAGTGATCTGAACCAACCAGATCTTGTTTACAAATTCATGAACCTGGCCAATCACCATGCCATGTGGAACTCAAGAAAGGTGAATCTGACAATTCAATGTTTATTTCATCAAGCATTTACTTGTATGTAAGTTCTTAATCTAGCCTTTTTTATTGTGTCTGGATTTTTTGTTTTCATCTGTTGTGCTGCTTTAAATGTATCTCTATGCACAGATCTGTAACAGAACTAACAGTTAAAATCCTTATGGTTTATTTGTTACAGGGGGCAGCATTTGGCTTTAACATTATTGCAGCTAAAGCTGGAGAGCAGCTTGCTCCGTTTTTGTCGCAGTTAGTTCCCCGTCTCTACAGGTATCAGTTTGATCCCAACCTGGGGATCCGACAGGCCATGACCAGCATCTGGGATGCCCTCGTCACTGACAAAACAACAGTATGATTTTATCATACACTTTATCATACGCTAATTTAAGAATCTATCAAATTTTTAATTTGTGTTTCTTTTCATGAAGGTTGAAAAATACTTCAAAGAGATAATGCAGGATGTCATTTCCAACCTGACCAGCAATATGTGGAGAGTACGGGAGTCAAGGTAACGTACAACACCCGAACTCAACATCGCGCTGAATAAAATGAATTGTTTTTTTGATGATTCAGTAGAAGTTTTTTGCTAACAATTATTTCACTTTTAGCTGTTTGGCTTTAAATGATCTGATTCGTGGAAGGTCTGCAGATGACTTTTTAGAGCATCTAACAGATATCTGGGAAACACTTTTCCGGGTTTTGGATGATATCAAGGTATGCAAATATAAAACAAATATATATGTATATACACGATATGGACAAAGTTTGTGGACAACTTTAGAGTTGTTCCCATTTAATTCCCATTTGCTGTTACAATAACCTCCACTCTTCTGGGAAGATGTTTCCTTACATTTTTGAGTGTGCTTAACAGTTAGTAAAGTCAGATGTAGATAATGTGTGGAGGACTGGGGTGCAATCAGCTTTCCAATTCATTCCAAAGGTGATCAGTAGGGTTGAGGTCAGAGCTCTTTAGCGGACTACTCAAGATCTTCTACTTTAACCCATGGAAAGCATATCTTCATGCAGTTTGCTTTGTGCTATTGACAGGCTGGAACAGGTTCGGTTTCATCGTAAAAAAAATGATTGCTGCAATAAAATGGCTTAATCAACAACTTGAATCCATTATTTTTGTATATTTCAGGAATCAGTACGAAAAGCAGCAGATTTAACACTGAAAACGCTCAGCAAGGTAAAAAAAAAAAAAAAAAAGTTATATACTTGTTATTGCATTTGCATATATTAGCATTTAGTCACTACTATTAATATTCCACTTTTTTGTTCTGTGTGTTTTTGCAGATATGTGTGCGAACATGTGAATCAACAGGTGCATCGGCTAGAAAAACAGTCGCTGTGCTCCTGCCAATTCTGCTAGACAGGGGCATAGTCAGCAACGTGGCCGAGGTGCGCGCACTCAGGTAGGAAAGGGTTTAGTATCTGAAAATAACCTGTTTTTGATTGACATTTGTTTTTGATACTTATGCTGTGTGTGTGTGTGTGTGTGTGTGTTAGTATCCAGACTCTTGTAAAGATCAGTAAAGCAGCAGGTAGCTGCCTGAAACCACACGCTCCTCGTCTCATTCCGGCTTTGCTAGAGGCGCTGAGCGTACTCGAACCGCAAGTACTTAACTACCTCAGTCTGAGAGCCACAGAGCAGGAGAAGGTGAGCAGCAGCTCTTTTAATAAGGCAATTTTCATTAAGCATTAAGGCAAGGTTCAGACAGGCTGTTTAATGATTTTCTTTTTGTATTATAAAGGAAGATCAGAAAATGACAATCTGCTTTATTACTTTTTTTATTCTTGTCACATGTGTATGTGGTTTACTATCAGTTTATGGTTAAAATGGAGAGGATTGGGTTATGAGTCAGATTTTTGAGAGATTCACTGATACTGGATACTGAATATGATAGTGAAACATGCTTTAGTACCAACTTGTGATGCCATATCATAGTATGTTGTGTTGGACTGATCATTCAAAATTATCTGTGAATATTTTTTTATTGAAGATCTACGGCATCTTCCATCAAAATACATGTAACTGTCTTAAAACGTACAAAAAACCCCACAAAAAAAATCTGCATCCCATGCAGCAAACCCTAGCGATGGAATTGAAATGTGAAAATGAAATTTCTGTACTCAGTATGTATCAGCTATTATGTATGCTTTATAGTATGAAGTATTCGCTCAAATGAAACCTGTTTTGAGTGTGAAATCTTGAACGTGTTCTCCTCTCATCACAGAGTGCAATGGATACTGCCAGGCTGAGTGCAGCGAAGTCCTCACCTATGATGGAGACCATTAATATGGTATGAATTTGCAAGGCGTGCGCCAGACTAGCACTCTGTTGCCGTGCCAAAACACACATTATGGCTGTCGGTAAAAGGGTTTTTGCCGGATACACTCTGGAAGCTAAAAGCACTTGCAGGGCTTTTCCTAATAAGGCTGGAATTACCTGGCCGAAGCTCTCCAAAATATCACTGTTGTCTTTTTGATTGTGTGACTATCATCCAATGTGTGTAATAGCATCATTATTGAATTATTAATAATGCAACACCGTTGGACTCTTGATTCTGATTGGTCAGAATGTTGAGTTTTCTCGAACAGAACCTCTTAAAGAAGTCAGTATGTATGATTTATAATAATGAACTCATTCTTACACTTGAATCATATATACACAAGGTATTGTACACCAGATGCTTTGCATAAATAGAATCTTGGAAGGATGCCAGGGCTTTTACCAACAAGTGTTGGTTTGTGTGTGTTTAGTGTTTGCAGCATTTGGATGTATCCGTGTTGAGTGAGCTGGTTCCCAAACTATGCGATTTACTAAAGAGTGGAGTCGGTCTTGGAACCAAGGTAAGTGTGTAAACACATTGTACTGTGTGTGTGTGTGTGTGTGTGTGTGTGTGTGTGTATGTATGTATGTAATACACATGGTTGTATATTTATATGCTGTTCAGGGTGGCTGTGCGAGCGTGATCGTGTCACTGACAGTTCAGTGTCCTCAAGACCTCACTCCTTACTCAGGTAGTTCATTTCATATACACACATCAGTGTATGTAAACAATTATTTACAAACATTAACTGTGCATGTGGCATTTACATTTGCAGGTAAATTAATGAATGCACTATTAAACGGGATCCATGACCGCAGCGTAGTGGTTCAGAAATCGTTTGCCTTTGCTATCGGTCATTTGGTCAGAGTGAGTAGATGAAGATTCTTTTCTATTTTCTATTTTTTTTTTTTTTTTTTGTCATCCCAACAAACAAACTCTGAATTGAATAAAATGTTTTTCTGTTCCTTCAGACAGCAAAGGACAGCAGTGTGGAGAAGCTTCTGCAGAAACTCAGCACGTGGTATCTGGAGAAAGAAGGCAGGTTTTTTTATTTATGTAAATAATTATATATATATGTGTGTGTGTGTGTGTGATCATAGCACTTGACTGTTTTTTTCTCTTCAGAGGCTGTATATAAGTCATCATGCTGTTTGACAGTCCATGCCATCAGTCACTACAGTCCCGACGTGTTGAAGGCTCACGCAAGTGTTGCCCTGCCACTGGCGTTCCTTGGCATGCACCAACAGCCCGATGAATTAGGCGAGAGCGCAGATGCCAAATTATGGGATGAGGTCTGGCAGGAACACGTGCCTGGTAATGAGGGATGGGGTGAAGGAAATGAATAAAATAGTCACAGGATGTGTGAATAATTTTTTTTAGGGGTCCAAGCACTGCTAGGATTATACTTATACTGAAGTTCACTTACTGAACATCAACAACGATCATTTCAACAGTTAAATGATTAAAAAAACCTGAAAAGCATCGGTGTAAAGCCTACTTTTAAGTGTTCAACAAAACGAACCCCTTGTTAAATCTCTTCCTGCATTTGTATTGATCGCTGTAGGCAGTTTTGGTGGAATCCGGCTGTATATGACTGAGCTCATAGCCATTACCCAGAGAGCTTTGCAATCTCAGTCGTGGAAAATGAAGGCGCAAGGTGGAGCCGCCATGGCAACCATCGCCAAGCAACAGACAGGCTCGCTTGTAGCACCTCACTTGGGGATGGTGCTAAGTGCATTACTGCAGGCGCTCGCCGGACGCACATGGGCTGGAAAGGTGAGCGTGTACACTGAGCTGATTACAAGTATACAGAACATCTGGCATGCAAGGTTTTTATCCCCACTAATATTCAGATGTATTATTATTAATAAGTAATTAAAATATTATCTTTCAGGAAGAGATGTTGAAGGCTGTGGGGTCGGTAGTGTCACAGTGCAGGTTAGTCACCTAACGATTTTCCTTTTCTCCTTTCCTCTTATGTTATACCCGCGTTCAGACCGTCGTTCTATGATATATACGTTGTACGTTTTGTGTGTGTAGTGAAGAGCTGCAGAAGCCCGCACCAGGTCAACCAACTGTACAGCAAGTGTTGGACATGGTACTAAAGGAATGCAAAAAGGAGTCTCTTGTTTACAAAATGGCCGCCCTGCACAGTGCAGCAAACATCTTGGAGGCGGCTAAAGAGGATCGCTTTCAGGAAATGGCTGATATTTTGTTCCCGATCATTAAAAAGGTAAAGAAGTTCCAGAGTATACAGCAACGACAGACTAATCATTTCCACCCCTGCATTTAGTACAATTCCAGTAATGTTTGATAAGAAAATACAGATCAATTACCCTGAGTCAGAGATTCAGATCCTCCAGGTCAAAGATCTTCTCTTGTGAAATGTTCAGAACATTTCTGCAGAGTATATATCAGGGGATGCCAATATTTCAGGACCTGAACAGCGCCCTTTTTGTTGTCTGTTTCTCTGGGTCTTGTTTTACTAAATTTCATATACTAATTTTCTTTTGGTGATCCGCAGAATCAACCTGTGGGCGGCGGTTCACCCAAGCACAAGGATGACGACGACGAAGACGTGAAAGAGCGAGAGCTGCGAACCGAAGTTCTGTTGTGTGCATTTGAGGCTCTGGGGAAAGCCTGGCCGAAGAAGGAGGAGACGCAGAGTAAGAAAGTTAACCATCAGGAATGCTGTAAAAATGAATTATTACCCTACAAATTTAACACGTATCAAATGTTTGTGTGTTGCAGTTCGGTACCAGGCAGAAGTGTGTGGGCTGATGTGTGATCGATTAAAATTGAGCACCTGGAGGGTTCAGCTAAGTGTCTTGCAGTGCATGAAAGCTTTTTATCATGGGTGAGATCAAGTTTATTTATCCAAATTTCAATGCTTTATTAACCAACTCAGCACTGTTTGTGATATCCTTTGAAACAATGAAAAGACTGTTTAGATTTAAACAAGATTTAAGACAATAAACATGTCTAGACTGGTCTGATTTAATATTTTTTAAAGCCTAAAAATCGTGTTGTTTTGTTTTTGTTTAGATTACTGCTGTTGGAAAAGAACCATCAGAACTCCCCAGTGTTGACTGGACTCCTGTCAGAAACATGCACTTCACTCGCATCACCACTGGGTAATACAGCTCTGAAAAAGTGAAATTATTAATAATAGGACAGATATAACCCTTACGTTTTTTCCCCCTTTAGAAAACAGAAGTTACTCCTCCATAAGGACTGAAGCCTTGTCCATTTTGGAGATACTCCTGAAAAAGATTGAAGGTAGAATTCCTGTTTTAAAAGCCTAAATGTGTTCATGCATTAAAAGATGGAGTTGCTCAATCATTCAGATGAACATGTTTAATGTATTTGTGTGTAGAGAGCGACCAGTGGGATTGCCTAAGTGAACAGAGCCGGCAACAGCTCCAGCGTTCTCTTGCTACGATGGAAACGGACAACCGTCCTGAACTGAAAGACAAGGCCCAAACACTGAGAAGAAAAATACAGGGTCTGCCTTAAACACATAGCAAGATTCTTCCTGCACACGTCTCTACAGTAACAGGCAAACACATTACAAACACGTCTTTCTGCACAGTGGACAGTCGTCCTTCCCATAAGCATATGACACAAAAAAAAAAAAAAAAAAGAAGAAAAAACACGTAAAACTCCATTGGGTCCTGGTTTAATGGCTGTACTTTAAATAAATTACTTCTAGATGAACTTGGATACATGATGCAGGTTGTTTGCACATGACCATTGCCAATCATTTTCAATACCTTTTACTTCTATGAAACAGTTGTAACCAGATCCTACATGATCCAGATGTGTATAAGTTTACTGTGTTCAAAGCGACTACATAAGTATAAAAGCCTAAAACGTTGCGTCTGACTTATGCAAGTGTTTAGTGTTTATCTCTAGTGAAATCATCCCTCAGTGGGTTGTGTGACTACTGCTTTTCCCCATTCCACTTTCAATAAAGAGACCTTCCCCACAATCCTCTGCAGGAGTGTGATGAACTAGTAGAATGGACTCACTCTATGCCATGAAAGTTGAAATTGGGCCGTATGTGTGTATATTTAAGGTAGATCTTCTAACATTTGCATGTTCGCACAGTTTTCAGAAGTAAAACAAATGGGGAAATTATGCTCATAAGTTTTTTTTTTTTGTGACTTTCATTAGGGTCTTGGAACCTCAGCAAGTACATCTACATTTCTGCAAAGCATTTTACCCACCCAGACAGCTACATATTCCATTCTTCATATATCCATTATTAACTTTAATCACTTGTGCAGAAGCCTCATGACTGCCTGCATCAAACAATAAACCAAACTACTCATCATCCTTCCATTGTTGAGTTATAATGGTTCTGAGGTCACAAATACCCAATTAGTAGGAATGATTAAAACCTTTTTTTTTTTGCCATTTTATATTGTATTTGTTAAATGATGCATGAAGAACAGAGGTAGTAACTGCTCCTAAAACTTGGTATGATCTTGAGGAATTGACAACACTGAGTGATTAACACCTGATGTACAGCAGCAGCTCTCAGACTCACTCACATGCTAACGGAAGCTTAAGACTTTAGTCACATGCATCAAAATAGAGCTGTAAATTACATACCGGGGGAAAAAAAAAAGGTTTAATCAATTGCACATGTTTATTGCAAAATAACAAACAAGAAAGAAAACAATGCATCTTATAGAAGTAGAAATGAGAGTAGGGAGAGTATAAAAGTGAATAGATAAAATACATTTTAAACAAAGGCAAGATAAATGAAGTAGAATGCAGGATAGAAAATATAAACACTGTACACACACAAAAAAAAATGTGCCCATGAATAATAATAAACATTGGCAGTGTACATTATGATTACCTGTTACATGATGATACCTTTTGCTGGTCAAAACTTTTAAAACAATGGCGCACTATTTTAGATCAGTCAAAAGCACAACTTACATTTTTTGAAATAATTGGTTAAGAGCAAATATGCTAATTGTTTAAAGAAAACTGTATACATATGCGTTTAGAATAAAGAAGCAAAGTTAAGAGTATTTGCGTGTCCTGCGACTGTGTGTTTAACTGGCGAGCAGCTCACGCTGGCGTTTATCCTTAGTCTTGGCTTTGGCATGTGCACGCTGGGCCAGAACTTTTCCCTCATGACTCTGAGTCGTGCGTGTGACTGTAGAAACACCGTCCACAAACTTGGTCTTGAAGAGAACGTTGGCGTTGGTGAACATGCCGTCTTTCAGCGACACAACCACAAACTAAAAAAAAAAAAAGAATGAACATATTCAACAACTAAATATTAGTCATATAAATGCTATTTTCTAGAACATTACAGTCTTTAGTGGGAGGGTTTTAACATGAAACCTGAGAGTGTGTAAAGTGTGTGCGCAGCATCTGCCCGATGTTCTGTGTGTGCGAGAGGTCAAGAGCAGCATCCACTTCATCTAGGATGTAGATCGGCGCAGGTTTAAACAGCAGCATGGCCAAAATCAATGAAAGGGCCACCAGTGACCTGGAAAAAGAAACACACACAAACATTAAAATGACAAGAATTCTCTTATCGGACAAAAGTATTGGGACACCTGATCTTTCCTGCTATATGTGGTTCTTCTCCACACTGTTACCACAAAGCTGGAGGCATCCAATCGTGCAGGACGTCTTTGGATACGGTATAATAAAATTTTGCGTTCACTTGAACTTGGAAACCCAAACCTGTTCCAGCATGGCGATGCCCCTGTATCCAAACTCCATCAAGTCAACCGAAATCAAACCAATGTCAGATTCTGGATGTAGTATTTGGATAATATCTATTGCCTGACCTTTGTCCTCCACTCAGTTCTGTCAAATTTTCCTTCCAGGTGTTTCCGAGTGCAACCTTAAACTCCAAGCCATCAAGGACACCACAGCCCTCAGGTGGAGCCAAACGAGCATCTGCTCCAGGCAACAGCGTGGAGAATATGGATCCGAAATCCTTATTCACCTACACACACAAATTTCACGTTTGGTCATTTATAGGTTCATGTTCACGACAGGATATCGGTTGTATATAAATTCTGACCTTTTGCCATGCCACGTTGAGCGCCTCGTTCTTTTTCTGGTCTAGCTCTTTGATGGTCTCCAGGATCTTTGCTTTATCGTTCTCAACGATCCTCTTCTTTTTTCTCAGATCGTTATACTGTTAAACAGACACGTTTATGAATATTTCAGATCTGAAATGTAACAGCGATGTACATCTGATCAGCCACGCCGAGGTGAAAGTTCATACCCGTTCCTCAGCCTCACTGAGCATGTTCATGGCTCTGCGATTGATGTTTCTCTCCAGCTTGTCTTTGGTCTCCTCCAGTCTCTTTAGTCTCTGACCGGCTTCTTTAGGGTTGTTCTCCTTGAAGTCGTACGCGGTGTTGGGTTGGCCGAAGAGATTGCGCTCGGATGAGATCCAGTCGTTCTCGGCCAGCATGCGCGTCACCTACGTGATGCCGGAAAACACACATCATATGTACATCCTCACTAAGGCATGAATAAGTCAACATGAGCTTCAGAATTTTCCCCACTGTGGGATGAATAAAGGTATATATATATATATATATATATATATATATATATATATATATATATATATATATATATATATATATATATATATATATATATATATATATATCTTATATACACCAGGGGTTTCTCCTAAAAATCAGGAAAGACCGTGGCACTCTACCAAGGTATATCGATTCCTTTTAATACAAGTATGCTAATAATGCTGGATGTAAAGAAGCAGACAGACTGCAGGTCTATTGATCAGCTTGTGTAAGTATTTTGTAAGAACAACTCCGAATATGATCTTAATATTTACACAAAATACAGGATTTCTGTAGGTGTCACAAAGTCAAATTTACAATTTTTTGACCATTAAGAATGAAATTTAAGTTCTATATGACAAATTTATTTTTTTCAAGCCAAGGATCACTTAACTTGCACTTCCACATAGCTATAAATTAAATCCGCTTTACGTCTGTGGTACAAGCCGAGAGAGATTTGGGTTTGGGTTAGAGATTTGTACCAATAACAAAAGCTGATTGGCTGTTGCATGTTGGTCTCATTTGTAGTTTATGTAGTTATTTGTAGCAAAATTATAGTTGGACTATTGAAAAAAAAAAAACACCACCATGGAAACGACAGCAGCAAAACAAAAACAGTCTAAAGTGCTGCGTGAGCATTTTAATGAGCATTAGAGGTTGTGTTACATGGACATAAGAAAATGATAACCTGTTTAAAATGTTTTTAATACCTAGAACAGGGATTTCAAGAGTTTTTAAGGCATATAATTTACATTTTAAACTTTAATACACTGCAGAAACCCTGAAAATATCTACAGATTATAGTCAATATTTAAAGTGGATGTGGACGACATACTGCTGTATCAACTGAAACAACCTGCTTTAATGATGATGAATCAGGAGAAAGAGGAAGTGAGCTGGGAATAGGAGAAAAAGACAGTGTGTGTGTGTGTGTGTGTGAAGGAGTAATCAGAAAGTGGTAATTAGTGATGAGACACCGCACACACCTGCCCCGGTCATACACTCACCCTAGCGGCAGCATCTGCACTGTCCTTCATATGCTTGCTGATGTTGTGTTCCAGCTCTTTGATTTTGAGCTGAGCGTCGTTGTTGCGTTCTCGTAACCGGTTGGCTTCTTCACTCTTCCCCTTGATATCTCGCTCTTGGGCCAGGATCACCTCTTTCTGCTGAGTCAGCTGCTCCTGCGCTTTTCGCACCGCATCCTACACACGCATATTTCTTACTTCAGCGTGCCGTCATGTTTCCTTGTTTCTTTTTTCCTCCTGCTATTATTCTCATTCTAAGCATGTAATACTCTTGTTTTACTTCACACTTGTATCATTTTTTAGAAAGAACATCCTTCTCTATAATAGCATGTTTTTCCTAAATAAATGATCTGCATATTGGTACCTTATTGGCTGCAACCTCAGTGGTCATTGCACTGATCTGTTCCTGTAAGGCTTTCATTGCCTCGTCCACAGCCTGAATCTGCTGTTCATAACCCGCCTGCTCCCGCTTTAGCTCCTCAAGCTCCAAAGCCACAGCATCAGCTTCCTAGACACACACACACACAGCAAAGACAGACATTAACACACAAACATATACATATATATATACACATACATACATATATATATATATAATATTTTAGGGCTGTCAAAATTAACATGATTTCAATTTGATAAAAAAATAAAATAAATATAAAACAGGTGAAATTAAAACCTTCATCACAACACATTTATTCACAACGTCCTTTCTTTACTTAGATATACAAAAATAAACTCCAGCTAAAATTAGTTTTGCGCCATGTCTCAAATCAAGCACCAAAATCCGGCAATTAAAACCGTCCGTGTGGAAACAGCAAAAGTTCCATTTGTAATTTAAAACACCTTAATTACTTTAAAACATTTACAAGAATATTTTGTCTTCATGCGCTATGTTGAATATGGTTTCATTAAAAAATAAACACACATTTGCATAAAGCATGTATTTGTCATCCATGCCCATATTGATTAGAGTATTAAAATCTCAATGTGTGGCCAACAATAATATAAAGTGCATTTAAAGGGAACCCCCCCCAAAAAAAAGGTGGTACAACAATCTAACTGCTAGAACCACAATGATTTTGGTTTAGGACTAATGGTACCTGTTGTCTCTCTTTTAGTCTCTTGTTAAAGGCATCTGCTTTGCTTTTTGCCTGGTTGAGTTTCTGCTGCGCTGCTTTCAGCTCTTTCTCCCGCTCCACCTCTGCATTCTTCATCTTGTTCTCCAAGACTTTGTACTTTTCGTCTGCTTTCTTCTGCACCTCCTTCGTCTTCTTCAGCGTCTCCTCGCTTTCCTCTAAACACAGGAAAATGAAACTTGACTCAGAACAAAAAGTAAAATCGATAGCAAACTAGATCGAATCATTTGGCATGTCATGACGGGTACATTACAATGCACTGCATTATTAATGTACATTATAGCATTAAAGTGATGAATATGATCAGAAGATCTGATTGATCAACATGCAGCTTCCACAGACTTGACAGATTCTGTTCATGTATACATGTATACATACCAATGGTCTTGCGGAGGTTCTCAAGCTCCTCCTGTTGTTTGTGGAAGGAGCTTTGTTGGAGTTTGGTTTCCAGGATCTGAGCTTCTTCAGTTTTCAGGTCCAGCTGCTGCTTCAGATGACGATACCTTTCACAGAAAATTTGAACTGCTCATTCTCTTAGATAGACAGAGAGACGAGAGTGTCTAGGCTTTCCACAAAGACGAAACACAAATCTGTTAGCTAGTCATATGAGGTACCTCAGGAGACCTAAATGATGGTGGTGGCTTACAGGGTAATAAATAAATTATTCATGATAGCTGCTTGTCTATACTTTCTACCGTTTTGAAGGGATATAAAATGCTTACTTTTCAGCGGTTCCCTTGAGGCTGCCGAGTTCCTTTTCCACCGTAGAGAGCTCTGCCTCTTTGGCCCTTAATTTGTCTTGTACTTCCTTCACCTCAGCCAGCTTAGAGAGCACCGAGGCAGTCTGAGTTCGAGCGCCTAAACACAAGGTACACGTTAGTTATCTAGAAAAGAACCTTTCAGTCAGCACCTACAGCACATTCTCTCCAGCGCTCACCTCCAGTCAGCGTTCCCTGTGGATCGAACACGTCTCCACCGAGGGTGACGGTTTTGGTGCTGACACCTTTATCGAAAGCAACTTTCTTGGCGTTGTCCAGAGTATCGCACACCAGCGTGGTTCCGAAAACGTACTCCATGGCTTTACGCAACTCAGACGGGTAACCGACCAGAGACAGAGCCGTGTGAACGTTATCCTCTCCCACCTTACACAGTTAGAGAAAATTATTATCTCTGCTGGCAAAAGTACAGAAATATTCAACCCAATGAATATGGTTGTTATAATTAAAAGGTTCATTACAATGTTTTTGGCTGTGCGAACTACTCCATCATCGAGGGTTCGTGCAGAGATCTTGTTCAAGGGGATGATGGTGTATCTGCGTTTCAATTCACCCTTTTCCAGAAGTTTCTTTCCGGTTACCTGAAAAATCATTTTAAAACACTTTTGAGCAACCAAAATAAAAAAATAAAAAAATAAAAAAAAAGAGTAGAGCAAGTACATAAACTATAAGCTGGCAGTTCATAGAGTCCAGCTCTCTCTGGGTAAAAATTATTTCAGAACAGTCCATTTCAAACTCACCTCGGTATCTACCACTACGTTATAGAGCCGACCCCCTGCCACCACTTCCAGAGCTGTAGCGTTACACACGTCAGTCACCGTGAAGAGATTCGCCACCAGCCCCTTGACTTTACTGGGGTCCCAGTTCTTCTCAGGATTCCTGCAAAATTACAACACATGAATTCAACTCCAAACAGAGACAATCTAACTATCATCAGATTAGGAGATAAGATGCCTTCCAGTAAAGAACAGGTGATACAACATCGGTATTGTGGAACACCGTGTCAAAACACACTTTTCTGTGATACTGTGCTTGTATTCAGGAGGCCAAGCATCAAAGTCTCTTTAGGCAATTTTGAAAATACCACCTGTGGATTTTACTTTATTTATTTATTTATTTAAACTCATCTCAAAAATGTATGCTAATCTTATTTATGCTAATTTATGCTATCCCGTTCATGTGACACATGACTGCTCTGTGCATTTATGAAATTATATAAAAAAAAAAAAAAATAAAAAAAAAAAGCAATATCGTGACTCATGATCTGTACAGATCTACTGTGATCCGTTGCACCCCTAATATCTATATATCATGAAACATATCACACACAGACCATGTTATGATATAGTTTAGGGGTGGAAGATATGACAATGTCATCGTTTGCGTTTCATCCACAAGTACTTACGAGTATTCAAAGCGCAGGTTAGGAAACCGTCCCATGAAGGACTCGTATTTCTCCCGTAGGTTGTTAAATTCACGAGATAGCTGCCTTTTCTGTTCAATCAAATGCTCCTCTCGACCATCTGACAAACAAGCAAGTGTTAGTATCAAACAAACACTGAGCCATTGACAAAAGGACAACAGCAAGTTAATCAAAACCTTCATAGTTGAGTTTCTCGAGTTCGGCCTGCAGTTTGTCTCTGCCTTTCTGCACAGCTTCAAAAGCATCCTGGTCTTTTTTATATCCGCTGTCCATCTTCTTCACCTGGGCCTGCTTGCTTTTCAGCTCTTGCTGAGCATGCTTCAGCTTCATTTGAGCCTAAAAAAAGACACAAAAAGCATTTTTATTATTATTAAGAACAATTTTTGTACACAAGTTCAATTTGTGGTTTGGTGAAAATCTTACCTGCTTGGCCTCCGTCTCTGCTTTGCTCATGTCGTTCTTGCAGGTCATCATTTGACCCGCCAGCGTAGCCGCCTCACCGTCCTCGTTGGCCGAGAGGCCGGCAGACACGGCCTTGAAGTGCTGCTGGGCCGCCTCCAGTTCCTCTGCGTCCTTCTGCCCCTCCTCCTGCACGGCCCTCAGCCGCTCCGCCGCCTTTGCCACCTCGCCTTCTTTCGCTGACAACACCTTCTTGTCCTTGTAAAAGAAAGCAATGTTGGGTTTAAAACCTGTACAGCAAAACCCCGGTGTTAAGCTAATGCAATATATGATTGATAAAAATTGCATTACAAACTGTGACTCTCATACTGACCCATATTTTGCTGCAAAAATAGTGAGCTAGTGAGGGCCAAGGGCCTTCCACATTGGTGGAAATCAAGAAAATGTCCATACGGATGCATTACCTCTTCCATGTTTTTGATGAGTTCTTTCCTTTTCTTTAACTCATCCTTAAGATTTTGCTTCTTTAGATCGAGAGCACTCTGAGCTTTAGTGTCCACTCGCTGGGCCTCAGCCACAGTATCCTCCAGAGTTTTGAGAACACCTGCCACTTCCTACACACACACACACACACACACACACACACACACACACACACACACACACACACACACACACACACACACACACACACACACACACACACACACACACACACACACACACACACACAGAAATACTGATATCAGTGCTGCACATTTTCAAATATAATTGTTGTCTAATTCAATAATTTTCAATTAAAACACGTTCTCCGTTTTAGAGTTACAATCTACACCTGCCTTTGTACATGTGTGAGACACTTCATGAATTCCACAAAGAAAGACGGTGATTACGTTTATAACGTTATGCATATGGAAGCCGTCCGCTGCTACTTTACCTTGTCCCTGCTCTTCTCCAGCACTTTAATCTCTTCGCTGAGCTCACGGATGCGGTCGGCGTTCTTCTGCATGCTGCTCTGGAGCTCGCTGATGGAACTCTGCATCAGCTGCAGGTCCTCAGCCGACTTTAATTTGGTCTCTTCGGCACACACGAACTGCCACGCAACGTACAGCCGGCTCAGGTGCTCGATCTCGCGCATCAGCTTCTGGTACTCCAAATAGGAAGCACGCTCCTGCAGAGTGTTTTTTGAGGGAGGGGAGAGAATGATGATGAACTCACTGTTCGGGAGAATTCAATCAAATTAATAAGACTAATGAAAAAGGTTTAGTAACCTCTTTCAGTTTCTCCATAGCAGGGGTGATCTCCTCATCCAGGATCTACAGGGGTCAAAACACACAAAGCAAATGAAGCGCAACTCATGACACACGCGGAAAAAGACAATAAAGAAAAGAAGGGGGAAAAAAAGCACACCGTCTGAATCTCTTTCAGTTTCGCGTCTTTTTTTTCAATGGTTTTCTGAGCGCTGATCTTCTTGCACTCATACATCCTGGTACCAGCGGCCTCTTCAATCATGGCCAGAATCTAGACCATATGAAAGATTTTACTCACAATATACCATCTATTTTTATTTTTCAAATAAAGAAGTATTTACATACAAATATATATAAAAAAAAAACAAACAAAAAAAAAAAAACAATGCATTTGAACAGCTAAAACAAACAAACAGATGAATTCACCACCTCACCTCTGGGGGTTTCATATTCAAGACCTTAGTGATTCTCCCCTATTTAAAAAAAAAGTAATAAATAAAAATACATTAAAACCAATTCACACCCTTCAGTTTGCAAGATAATGTAAAAAAATAAAAATGAGCATATAACCTGCATTATGAGGAAATGTGGATTGTTGACATTCAACCCGACGGAGCAGAACAGATCCTGGACTCGCATGTTGTTTGCGTTCACGCCGTTGATGAGATACTTATTCCGCCCACCGATCACAACCTGTAATAAAAAGCACAGGAGGTTTATTGACTACAGTTTAGAGCATCAGCAGCAGTTAAAGCTGTAAAGTTGGAGTGTTCAGTGGCTGAACAAGTCTTTTTTTAGTTTTTGAGACATATGTTTCTTTTATTTATATGCAACAAACTGAACAGCTCTGGGATGAACTGGATAACAAGGTCAGAAAGAAATCTCAAATTAATATGTCAAATAAATGTTTCGATTGTTACATGACCAGGTGTTTATACTTGTATTTATTTTTACAGGCATGTGTGCATCACGGCTTTAAACAGGTTTTTCTGTACATTAGAAACTCACCTGTCTAGTGATAGTGATCTCGTCGTGGGTCTCGAACCCCAGTGGGCTCTGTTTTTTGTTCGAGTTGTCGAAAGTGATGGACACTGTGGCTTTAGTGATTCCAGCAAGGCCATTTTTGTAGACTAAATCTTGGAGATTTGATGCTCTGACCTGAAGATAAACAGGAAGCACAAAAACAGCACCAGGTCATAAATCTTTGAATGGGAACACTACACTCAGAATCACTGATTTGCATCTTAATAAAACATTTTTGTCCATGAACGTGTAATAATTATTTCCAGTATTCTGCTTCAATCACATCACGTGTTGCTGTAAGACCAGCAGAAATGAACATAGTAGCAAATCCATGTTGCTTTAACCAATCAGACTGGCGTGTCATTTTCACGCCGTTTGGCATCTATAGAAAACTGCACAATCTCAAATATATCAGTGTGGATTTCATAGCTGTTTATTTCATCCCACAATATCTGACAGACGATTGACTGATTTGGTCACATATTTACAAGACAAGCTGGACAGCATGAGGAAAGTCTCAAAATGATGATGTATGTGGAGGTGCAGTTGTGGCTCCAGTGAAAGGAGACGTGTTGAATTGTGTGCATTGGGTTTCTTGCTTTAGTAAAAGTACACCATTTATTCTTAATGTATGAGATTCCTGTTCTGTTATACTGCATTTCTCTAGAATATTGGTAGCTTCTATAACCGTGGTGTCACAATAAGGGTATTAAAAGGTGGATTGATCACCACTGAAGACCTCGGTGTGAAATATACCTATCTATAGATCGATAATAGACATAAGACTCAAAGTCGGGTGTTATAAATGGTTTATAAAGGAAAAATAAGAGATTTGACGCTTTTCTTTCACTGTCAGTCGGAGGAAGAAGGTCGCTGAGGTGTTAGCTAGCTGACAGAGCAGAGCAGATGATGCAGTGTTAGCAGAGGAGCAGGTTAGATGTTCTCCTCACCTGTGATAAGTTAGTAATACCGAGCAGGAAGCAGATCGAGTCGAGGATGTTGGACTTGCCGCTGCCGTTGAGGCCGGTGATGGCGTTAAACAGCGGGTCAAAGCCGTTAATCTCCGTCCTCTCCGCGTAGGACTTAAAGCCCTCCAAAATGATAGACTTTATATACATTTCGAGTCCTGGCCAAACAAAAAAGTTGTTGTGTATCCCAAAGTTAAGGAGAAACAAGCCGGAAAATCCAACAGGAGAGAATAATAATAGACCTGAATTCTCTTCCTCTTCCTCCTCATGTGAACGCGGCTCAATCCAAACTCAAAAATCGGCGCCAAACTACTCTCCACTTCCGTTAAACTCTTCTTCAGTGGTGATTCGGCGAGTCGCGGTGTAAACGTTTATACTGCCACCTAGTGTACATTATGCGCAAAAGCACCAAATCGCCCATCCTCACTGTCATTCAACTCAAGAACATTGAGGATGGATTCGGACTGTAATTAATATTTAAAAAAAAAGCCTCAGGACCTCAATTTGCTTTAACAGTTATGAATTTTATTGTCTAACACAAAACAGTAAACTTCAACAATGATAGAACTGTAATGGAGGGACAATTAGTGCCACCCAGATGAGGATGTTCCCTTTTGAGTTTAAAACCTCTCAAGGTTTCATCCTTACTTCTCAGGAAGTTTTTTATATCTTACTTTTCTCTACAAAGCTGCTTTGGGACAATGTCTGTAGTTAAAAGCACTATACAAATAAAACTTAATTGAATTATTTGTTTTCAAATCATGATGAAATCATATCGGCCTGCATTTAAAATGAGTCTACACACTCCACTAACTCCCCCTTTTTCTCCTCTTTCTCATCCTCATATGTTTGCCTTTATTAATAATTATAACCAAAAAAATGGGTCTATTTGCGACTGGGTGTCCAGATATTAAGCATGAATTGTCAAATTTGTCATCAGAATGTCCATAAAGTGTTTTTTTTTGCCATTTAAACTGTTGGATTGCTCTAGAAAGAAAAAACAACAATACAAATAACAGAAGAAAATGCAGCAGTGTTCAAAAACATTTTATTAATTTATATATCTCAGAATTACAACAATACACAGCACAAATACCACTATTTTTTGTTCCAGGACCCAAAGACCTTTAAAGGCAAGGTCAAGGACCAAACTTTCAGGTTTAGATCAAATTATACTTTGTATAACCATAACAAAATCTACTGGATATATGGAAGGATGTGGGGAATTGACAAAAGACAGTGTGCAATCTTTTGATTGCAAACCTTTGAATCTTCCTGTGTTGCTCCTGTTCCTTCCTATCCTAAATAATGCACATTAGCCTAATTTGAATATTGTTACATATTGAATATTGTGTGTGTGTGTGTGTGTGTGTGTGTGTGTGTGTGTGTGTGTGTGTGTGTGTGTGTGTGTGTGTGTGTGTGTGTCTATATTTTTTATTATATATATATATATACAGTATATAAATGTGCCTTAAATTAATACCTTTCAAGTTGTTGTTTCAAAGGTCATAGATGTTTTTAAAGAACTTATTTATGTCTATTAGACACATTAAAAAAAGAACATAGAATTACCAAGTTCCCATTACTTCTCTTTCTTTGCACTGAGCAATTTACTTACACTAGTATGTTTACATTTTTAGATGACAAGGCAGTAAAAATATTCTTGTAAATGTTTTAAAGTAATTATGGTGTTTTAAATTACATAAATCATCAGGACACCAAACGGAACTTTTCCTGTTTCCACACGGACGGTTTTAATTGCCGGATGTGTGCATTATAGCAGATTTTGGTGCTTGATATGAGACTTGGCATATCAGTAAAACAAATGTTCAGTGATTAAAAATAATTGTGGAGAAATTTGTGTTACGTTGAAGGTTTTAATGTCTCCTCTTTTATATTTATTAATATATATATTTGTAATAAAAATGGTCAAACAGAAATGTGTGCTGCAGTAGTTGCGTATTAATTAAATGAGTGCCCTTACAATAAATTTGCGTTAACGCATTTTGACATATTCGACATATATATAAATATAAATTACTAAGCACACTTTTATATTAATGAACTCTTTCTGATTTTATAAGTTGACTGATGGATGCTATTTTTAGGACAAAGCTAAGTACTGAGTATTGATATCTTTTCTAGCATGCACCTTTAAAAAGCATATCAGTACTATTTTTAAACATCACTGTTAAGGCTTTCAGTTTAAGAAATGAATGATAACAGCATTAATGATTCACTTCATTCAGATCAACATTATATATAAATAATTTCACGGTGTCTTGGGAAAACCCATAGGAATTCTCAGTAGCTGGATTTAAAAGCCAAACAACAAAGATGACTTGCATTTTTTTTGCTATTTATAACATGCTCTGTCACATTGCATTTAAGAAATAATAAATATATAGTTCAGAATGTTATCTGAACCCAGGAGATGCATGAGAATATCATGGTAAATACAGTATATGGACAAAAGCTTGTTGATACCTAAGCATAAGACTTGTATGTGCTTTTTGAACATCTTATTCCACATTTAGTCCACATTTGCTGTTATAATACCATCCGCTATTCTGGGAAGATTTTACACTAGATTTTGAAGTGTGCTTGTGAAGAAAAGTCAGGTACTGATGTAAATGAGGTGAGGAGGCCTGGGGTGTGGTCAGTGTTTCAGTTCATCTCAAAGAAGTTCAATAGTGTTGAAGTCAGAGCTCTATAGCTGGCCACTCAAGATCTTCCACTCCAACACATGTAAAGTATGGAGTTGTCTTTATGCACAGGAAAACGGTTAAAATGGAAAAGGTTTGTTTCTTCTAGTTTAACTGAAGGAAAAATATAATGCTAATGCATCCAAAGACATGTATGCCTCCAGGTTTGTGGTATCAGCTCAGGAAAGAATCACGTAGGGCTGAAAAATCACATGTCCCAATACTTTTGTCCAAATAGTGTATACTGTAATTGAAGGCAAGGCTAAGGATAGACAAACATTTCATGGGCATTTATAATGTTTCATAATAAATTAATTACCAGTTTAAGTATATGTAAGGTAAATCAATCAAATGCAGGAGCTTTTAGACTAGCAGTGTGGTGGTGTGTCTGTGGAATTGGAATTCACTATACAATGCTAGAACGTGACCCGAGATTGATATATGTGCAAAAGAGTACATTGTAGAACAAATCATAGGAGCCTGTAATTTTTCTAAACTTCAAATAGTACAAGGTTATCATTAAGCCTGAGAAGGGTTTCCTCAGCTTTCTACCAAACTTTGCATTATGATGATGATGATGATGGATTTGTTCATGTTCTCTGTGAAAGAGTCAGGAGCAGGAGTCCAATGTCTCAAACCCCTTCCTAAGGCACAGGACACAAAGAGAGACACACCAGGTTGAAAGCATAGAAGCAGATCCGCATTAGGACCATGCAGTCACCTCTGCTCGAGTATATGGACGTCGGCTTGATGTACGTCCAGTCAAAGTTCCGAACGTGTAGTCCAGTGTGCTGACGGGAGTCGCTAAGTGCAACAAGACTGCGAGCCAGGCAGTACTTTGCAGCACAGTTCACTGCTTTTACAGAACGCACCGTGTCGAAGTGCATCAGGAAACAAGGGTCGTCCTATAAGAAAAAAAGAAAACAAAAAATGGCGCAGATTGAAAGTCAAACCCATTAGCAATTAGCAATCATTTTGAATAAAAAAAAGACATTGAACAACTTTTAACACCTAACCTACAATTTATTTAGTAACATGTCGGTCTATTTATATTTCTTACATCATCCGAATGCCGTTTGACCACCAGCTGATAGTGAAAGCAGAGGGATTTAATCCACGCTTCATCTCTAATACGATCGATGCAGCGGCACTTTAGCCTGTCAAATTCGCTGACCTTCTTCCACCTGCTTAAACAGAACTTTAAGCACCACTACACTAATCGTCTTATAGCTAAACAGTCTCAACTGTAACTCAACACATTGTTATCATATAACTGTGCTGCACACGCTGTTGATATGACAACAAACCTTAAACTAAACATTACTGAGAAAAGAAGCTCTTGGTTTCACTGTCAGCTCCTAAAACCAAGAGCTCCTAAAACCAAGAAGCTCTTGGTTTTAGGAGCTGACAGTGAAGCCTGTAGGTTATCACATAGGTGTGAGATCTGTCAAAGCAGTTTATATGCAGATCTTACCTTAAGGTCTGCATATAAACTAAAGCAATCCTTAGACAGAGCTTTTCATTCTTCCTTGGTATTTTTTTTATCTGACTAAATTTACAACCATGGAATATCAAATATATAAATATATATAATATATAAAATAAATCATCCTGTGATCAAGAGTCAAGAATGTTAAAAGTCAAAAAGGAAAAGTCGAAATTCAATGAAGTCAAATTTGTGTTTGAGAAATTTAAATGGTGTTTTAGTCGTGTTTTAGTTGTTTGTGTGTTTTTTTGTGAGTAGTCTCAGCAGTGTTTGAATTGTTTGAGCGATGTGTGATATTTTGATGCAATGTTTGAGTTGCTGGAGCGGTGTTTGAGTTGTTTTGGAGCAGTGTTAGAGTTGTTGGAGCATTGTTTGAGTTATTAGAGCAGTGTTTGACTTGCTGGAGCAGTGCATGAGTTGTTGGAGCGGCGTTTGCGTTGTTGGAACGGCATTTGAGTTGTTGGAGTAGTGTTTGAGATGTTAGAGTGGTGTTTGTTTTTTTTGAGTGGTGTTTGAGTTGTTGGAGCAGTGTTTGAGTGGTTGGAGTGTTGTTTACGTGGTTGTAGCTGTGTCTTAATTGCTGAAGCTGTGTTTCAGTCGTTTAAATGCCCCTGATACATCTAGCATACACCACTAAGGTATTCACCAATGCTTATGGCTGGAACATAAAAGCATCGGATTTAAGATGCCCAGTTTTCTTACCGTGTCAGGATCCCTCCCATCCAGAATGGTCAGTTCTTCAAGAGTCCAGACCTCCGTTCTTATGTACTGATCTTCCAGTCCAAGACGTCGTGATTTCTTACTTTTAACAGGACGAAATTTCTCACATCGCACCACTGAGATCAGAACTTGTTTGCTTTTAGATTCTACAAACAGAAACATGCAAAATTTTATCCAATCGTTTTTTTCTTCATGTAATCAATTAAAATTATAAATAGGCTGGTAAGCAGGGTTGGGAAGAATATCATTAAACACGTTAGAAGAAAACCAAAAGGTACAGGTTCATATTTTATTGATTATTAATTATATGATAAGATTAGCATGAAGCCTTAAGGCTGAACCCTTTTATGTAGAATCCTACAAATGAACCTTTTTACAAACAAAATAAATTTGTACAAAAAATTATCAGAAGAGACGTTTATAAATGTTTAGAAAAAAAAAAAAATACCAGCATATACTGCATTTTATATCAAAAATGTATATTAAGCATTTTTTTAGCATGTATAAAAGACTACAGATATTTGTGTCAAAGAAGAGAGACACTGGAATAACTTATACTTTCATTACAATTCTAAAAAGATTCCACCCAAATACAAATGTAACCATTTTAAGACACATTCATAAGCCATATAAATTAAAGCCATACAAATTCATAAGACATAAGCCAGGTGTCTTACCGGACACACAGAGGAAATGCCGTCCACTTTGTTCCTCCTCAATCTCAATAAACACCACCAGTTTCTGTTTTTCTGGTCTGAACAAGACACGCTGCATCTCTTCTTTTAACAGTGATGACATCTCCGAGATAAAGAGGAAAATAAGCAGCTTTTTTTATTGAATATTTAATAATTGAATAAATTGGGAAAAGCTAAATTAGGCTTGCTCCAGGTTTGCATAGGATAACTGTGTGTCGTTATTGTCCTGCCTCTTGTGCCTTTTTCTCTCTCTCTCTCTCTCTCTCTCCCTCTCTCTCTCTCTCTCTCTCTCTCTCTTTCTCTCTCTCTCTCTCGCTCTCTCCCCACGTCTCCCCTTTGCCTGAGCTTCATAAGTTCTCAAGTAGCATCTTCCCCCTTAACTCTCCATTATAAAAGCAGCGATTAAAGACCAGTTGCTCTGAGACCACTCAGAATATTTTTTGCGGCGCTATCAACCATAAAGGCCCAATTTGTAGTCGATTTAGGAATGCATAATTTATGTCTATGAAATTCGTTCACACAAGTGCACACACCCACTCTTCCACTTCTTAAAAGTGTATACACACAAAAGCCAGAGGCATTTATTATTGTTGGGAAAAGATAATCAATAGCTTCCTGTGTGAAGATGTCAGATGCCACTGAACAGATGCCAAGTAACCGAGTTTCAGCTGGAAACGGCGCTGGATTAGATTGGTCCTGTTTTGTGTAAGGAAAGACCCAGGGTAAAGTGCCACAGGAGATCCTTAGAGATTCGACCAAAGTGGTTTCACTTTATTTAAAATGGAAGAAAAGCACTCACACACACACACACACACACACACACACACACACACACACACACACACACACACACACACACTATTATATATCAACAAACAAGTAACCTCATAAGAAACAATGTTTGAATGATGCATTATCTGAACAAAATTATTGGGACACCTGACTTTTCCAGTCATGTGTGTGTCTTCCACAACTAAGTTGGGGCAGACAATTGTATTGAATGTCTTTGGATGCAGTAGCATTACATTTTTCCTTCACTTGAACTAGGAGACCTTAACATGTTCCAGCATGGCAATGCTGCTGCACACAAAACCAGCTCAATTAAGATATGCTTACATGAGTTGGAGTGAACATGGTTGGACCTGAACATTACTGAACACTTTTGGGATGAATTGGAACACTAACTGCCCCTCAGGCCTCCTCACCTACATCACGGGTCCATAAAGTGTATGTTTAGAAAGCTAACCTTTTTAAAGCAAATGCAAATAGGTGACATTAGTGATATACTTACTAAAATAATGCTCTTCATGCATCAATAAAGGACTAATAAATTGTTCTAATTTATTTATTTGTTATTATTTCAGTTATTTATTTCCAAATGCATAAAAAAACATGTCAGGATGACAGTTCCTCAACCCGGGCTACATCACACTAGTGCCTAGATTTTTTGTTCGTTTGTTTGTTAGTTTGCAATTTTTATTGATGTTTTTTGATAAATTGCCTTGCTTAGTTTCCCAAAATATGAACACACTCGCCTCATTTAAATCATTGCATCCATGTCCAGGCAGTTACTAAACATGAACAACATTGCATTTTTCCAGCAAGTGTCATATCGTCTCTATATCTACCCTCGGTTTCCTTCTACTTGTGTGAAAGTTGATCTCGTTTATGATGGAAGGAGAATTGAGGTATATAAAGACCACTGTAACATATTTTCTGATTTGACATCTAACAGTAAATATTTATTCATATATACATATAAAAATAATATATGAATAAAATTTTTTTTATTTGTACAGTGATTTTTTTCTTTCTCAAAGCTCACTGTAGCAAACAATATATATATTTACATACATACATACATACATACATACATACAGGTACATCTCAATAAATTTGAATATCATTAAAAAGTTGATTTATTTCAGTGATTCAATACAAAAAGTGAAACTCGGATATTCTATAGATTTATCACACACAGACTGATATAGTTCAAGTGTTTCTTTTAATTTTGATGATTTTGGCTCACATTTAACAAAAACCCACCAATTCACATCACAAAAATCTTTAATACTTCATAAGACCAATCAAAAAAATATTTTAAGTGAATTGTTGGCCTTCTGAAAAAGTATGTTTATTTACTGTACTCAATATTACATGCACTCAATACTTGGTAGAGGCTCCTTTTGCTTTAATTGCTGCCTCAATTCGGCATGGCATGGAGGTGATCAGTCTGTGGCACTGCTGAGGTGGAATGGAAGCCCAGGTTTCTTTCACAGTGGCCTTCAGCTAATTTGCATTTTTTTGGCTCTTGTCTCTCATTTTCCTCTTGACAATACTGCATAGATTCTCTATGGGGTTCAGGTCTGGTGAGTTTAATGGCCAGTCAAGCACAACAGCACCATTATCATTTAACCAACTTTGGTGCTTTTGGCAGTGTGAAAAATGAAATCAGCATCTTCATAAATCTGGTCAGCAGAGGGAGGCATGAAGCGCTCCAAAAAACTTGCTGGTAGACGGCTGTGCTGACCTTGGACTTGATATAACACAGTGGGCCAACACCAGCAGATGACACGACTCCCCAAACCACCACTGACTGTGACAAGCAACACTGGTCTTACCCTCCATGTCCAGGGTGTCAATGAACGTCTTCTGGACAACTGTCAAGTCAGCAGTCTTCTCCCATGACTGTGTAGCCTGAACCAGACTTAGACACCATTTAAAGGCTCAGGAAACCTTTGCAGGTGTTTGGATTTAATTAGCTGAATAGAGTGAGACACCACGAGTCTCCAATATTGAACTTTTTCATAATTTTTATATTTTCTTGGGGTTTTTTTTTTTAGCTGTAAGCCATAATCATCAAAAAAATAAAAATAAATAAAAACTTGAAATATATCAGTGTGATGAATCTATATAATATAAAAGTTTCACATTTTGTATTGAATTACTAAAATAAATCAACTTTTAATGCTATTCTAATTTATTTAGCTGCACCTGTGTGTATATACTATATATATATATATATATATATATATATATATATATTCCCCATTTTTCATGTGCTGAATATCCCCCATTTTTCATGTGCTGAATTTAAAGATCTAATACTTTTTCTATGTAGACAAAAGGCCTATTTTTCTCAAATATTGTTCACATATCTGTCTGAATCTGTGTTAGTGAGCAGACCAGCCTAAAGCACACCTGTGCAATAATCATGCTGTCTAATCAGCATCTTGATATGCATCACCTGTGAGGTCGATGGATTTTCTCGGCAAATGAGAAGTGCTCACTGACACAGATATTCTCTTGATTGTTGCTAATATGTTTGTACACCTTGACTGGAGTCCACCTGTGAAAAGGTTTATTGATTGGACATGATTTAGAAACACATACACGTCTCTATAAAAGTCCTCACAGCTGATAATTCATATCAGAACAAAAACAAAGCCATGAGGTCAAAGGAACTGAATACAAAGCTCAGAGACAGGATTGTTGTAAGGCACAGATCTGGTGGTGGAAAAGGTCTGAATACTTATGTACATGTGATATTCCAGGGTTTGAAAGCTTCAAATAAATAATATTTTTAATTTTAAATGGTCAAGTGTCCAAAATTCTACTCATTTGACTCCCATTTTAATAATTTTCTACATTATCCACTTGTCCACATGAAGTCTCGCTGTTTTCTTGACTTTGTGAAAGTTCTATAGGTTTCATAGCTTCCTATTATTTGGGATTTTCTTTGTGTTTCTGATTTTTAATGCCCTTTATTTGGTGCTTGACCCCTACCATCTTAACAAATCTGAAATGATATTGGGATTTAATATAATCCACATTACTCTGTAGAGTCTGGTCAAGGTGAAAAGCCAGACAATCATAGAAATTCATAGAGAGTTTTTTTCCTTTTGTTTTGCTTTCTCTCAGGTAATCTGGGGTCTTTAGTCAAGGTGCATTTTCAAAAGGTTTGACAAAAAGCCCAACCGATGTGTCGTTATTACGATTGTATATTACGTATGTGTATTACGATTGTCAGCAAAGTAGCAGGCCATTTGCACAGAAACACCACACCACATCCTCTATGCTTTTAACATGGAAGTGTTTTTTCTCTGCCTGGGTTTGTCCTAATAGTCTGTCACCACTTGATTCTCTCTGTCTCATTTCTGCCCACAAAGACATAGCTGTTAAATGTCTTTGACTGTCCACATGCTTCTGAAAGCCTCCTATGGTCCATTTTGAGTTTTCTTACAGAAAAGTTTATTACATGTGAAATGCACAACATAAATAAAAATCTCTACACAAAACTTCTTGGTTATTTGCATGTAAGTTTCATGTGAATTGTGAGAATAGAACTTTTGCGACGAAATCAAATGGAAAGGCGATAACGTTAAACAAAACCACAGTAATATCAGTCACTTGCTTTTTGCTTCGAGTGGCAAAGTGAAATTTCCAGGAAGCAATGGCCACAAACACGTGTTCTTGCATTCACAAATCATAAAGCTATAATTGATGTATTTATAATAAATAAGAATGAAACTCTTGGCTGTTCATTTAGAAGATGAACCAGTTTATTTATGCAACAGTCAGCAACAGGAGTCCTGTTAGAATACCATTGTGTTGCATTTTTTCTGTCTCACAGTCATGAGAATTACACATAATTACAACTCTACAAGTCGTTAAATTGTTGTTGTTTAAAGAAAAAAAATGAAAGGAAAAACAAATGATTTAGATAAAAATGTCATGTTTTTGGGCTTTAATTCAGCAGCAACATAGAAATGCTTTAAAAACTAGACAAAGCTGTTTTTGATACTTTTTTATTTATTGTATTGCATTTTCTATCTTTCCACCAGACATAAATATACACCTTCCTTTAATTAGTTTTTGTGTACTGTTTTGTACAAAGTTTTGAAATCCTTAAATTAGTTCTGGCACACACTGATATTGGAATTCACATAATTCCCTGTTTTTACTTGTGATCAAGGTCATCATTGCAGAGAGAAAAGCTGAACTGGCTCCCTAAGTGGAAAAGAACCCTAAAAGGAAACTGTTGCATTTTCAAGAAATGGAAAAGATGCTTACAAAGACCCAGACATTACTGGCACACACCATAGTAGTCTTGCTGGCAGATAGCAATAGCTGAGAGGACTAAACTTAGATGGTAGAAAACTCTTCTGCACAATTAATGCCTGTATTTTCAGCGCAGATGTTTTTCACATGTCCCATTTACAAGCTTTTTTATTCATTTTCATAGTGCTACACAGTAAAAGAATACTACAGGAGCACTCTAAGTTGCCAGAAAGAAACCTGGAAATAACCTTAAACCAAATGTGTATGTACTACAATTAGCAGAAAAAAACCTGTGTGTAAGTGAATTGTCACAAGATCTCAGTATAAAGACACGTTCTTGGAAGGCTCCAGTGTTTTTTGACAACATACTTAAAAAGAAAGCATCGTGGACACCAAAAATCTTTGAATAATATGATTTGGGCTTTGGTTATGGAGGACATGTATAAAAAGAAATCAGGGTAAAAAGAAACAGGTAAGGAGGACATTATTTAGGGAAGTAAGCCAGAATCCAAGAGTAGTTTTAAAGCTGTTTGCGAGGTCTGCAGCTCAGGTTAGGGAGATGTTGTTTGTATGAGAATGATAGACTGAATGCTCCTAAAAGCTTGGCTTTATGGAAGAGTGGTGAGCCAAACGACATTGCGTGTAAAACACTCTGCAAACATGTAAAAGAGGTTTTCGAGTGGGATGAAACCAAAAATGCTTTTAATAAACAGAGACTGGAAACCTGGACGAAATTGAGGTCAAAATCGGGAATAAGCATATTAACAAAGCCAACCTGAAGGTTATAAGAATGTCCCAATAAATCTATTGCACAATTTGAAAATAAAGCTTTAGATGAATTCATCAATACAATTTGATTGGCAGTTGAACATGTTGTTTGTCTGTTGTTGTTTAACCACTGATCAGGGTTATGGAGGTTTTCCTAATAGTTTTTGTCTTCATAGGGTCTGGACTGAAGAGGTTGTATTTTCAAGAAATTTAAAAAAACCTCCAAAAACCTCACAAGAAACTGACAAAAGCTGAAATGATTTAAGTCAGAGGATTGACAAAGACATGTAGCACAGAAGCTGCACAATTTGCTGCATGTGCAGGAATAAATTGTATTAGAAGAGCTGATTTAGTTCTTGCGTTTTAATGCCCCATGATAGCAGCAAGTTCTTTCCTTTGACTTGTCATGAGGTGTGATTTGAAAGGAGTCACCACAGCGGATCATCCGTCTCCATATCACCCTTTTAGTCAATGCTACTGTCTCTAAACCATACAACATAGCAGGTCTTACCACAGTCCTTTCCCACAACTTTTCCTTTCAGTCTTGCAGATACATTTTATCCAAATCACTCCTGCCACTCTTCTCTTAGTTAACACATTTTCTTTTTTTTTTGTTTGCACAGAGGCGGAAACATTAAAATTGATTTAAACAATAATATAAATAATATATAAATATATAATATATTTTAAACAAAACATACTGGCCCGTACGGGGATCGAACCCGCGACCTTGGCGTTATTAGCACCACGCTCTAACCAACTGAGCTAACCGGCCGGTACGAGCCCGAGAAAAACATCTCTCCTACATGATCTTAAACATCAAGTTCAAGGAATCGGGCCTTTTTTTTTTTTTTTTAACCTAATGATGACATTTATACGAAATAAATTTTATAATGTCATGGAAAAACAAACAATGCAACACATCTAATGTATTGTTGTAAATGTTTAGTAGCCTTGGCTCCATATTACAAAATAAAACTTCCCCTAAACCTATTATACTGAGATCTTGTGCTCACATGCGATGACCTAAGGAGTGTTTTTGTGCCATATATAATAATTAATTTCCATTACAGTGTCCATCAGAAAAAGATCGGTGAAGAATATTGGTAGCGATGCAATTTTTAGTCTGTAAAAACTCTCCACAGGTTTAATTAGGTTTAGCTTTTAATTAGTGAATGTACCATGTGTGTACACCTGGTGATGTGATGGCCCTGATCATCTAAAAATAAAAAAGTGAGTGCAAAATTGATTCATGTACAAACTGTAAAAGCGGTAATAAATTTTGTGCTTTTGTTGATTGGATTTAGCCGCATTGTGAGTGACCACCTCTGCTATTTCTTCCTGCACTGATCTGGCCTAAAGTCTCTTGATTTTCCAAAAAATGGCTTTTTAGCAATGTTTGACTGGCTTGGATCATAAAGGCAACACTTTTATTGTTAGTTATTATGTTGCTTCCATCAAAATCTCAACAGTTATGTATAGCCTCTGGATATGATTTTGTTTCTGGATTTCCAAAGAGCTTGGATAACACCTTGGATAAGTTCCATCATAAGGGATGCTTTTTCAGTCTTATATTCCCATTCATTTTTCCCCATAAGAAACTGAAGATGGCCAGACCTACAATCATTGATCTCACTGCGGTCCACATTCTCACCCACCCCACTGGCTCTATCATGCACATAGTAAATAGCTGCACTTTTTGAAACATTGAAGCTGGACTCCCTGACAGTGGGAGACAGAGACAGAGGAACAGAGAGAGACAGACAGATACGCATACAGTAGGGAGAAGAATGGGAGGAGGGATATGTATTGATCCTTCTTTAAGTGATGTAGTCCTCATTCTGTTATATGAACCATTCCTTCTTGCTTTCGTCAATGGTCTCTGTGAAATTTGGCTCAGTGGCGACGGTAGTCGTGTCGGCCGATTCAGAGTGCTCTTCGTCTTTGGACTCGTTGGTTTGATGTGTTCTCTTGTGACGAATCATATAACGGATCAGGAACACCAGAGTGCACAGGATGGTGAAGATCACCACAGCAATAATGCCTAAAAGTGCCCAAAAAGGTGTAATCAGTATCAGGTGACGGACAAAAAGGGGCGAAACTTTGCTGCCTCTATAAAAGATGAGAGAATATGTAAATAGTTCCTACCTCCAATTATTGCTGAATTCCTGTTCACCCCACCTGAAATAAATTTTTCCTCGTTGAATGGAAAACCAACACCTTAAAAAAAGATAAAATATACATTTATGAACCAAATACAAAGATTTCCACATGACATATTTTTGTTACTTTTGCAGAACATTAAACGAAGTAACTTCCTGTTATGACTTATGCTATTGCAGCTGCAAACACTTGTTTCCTTCACCAGACTCTCTCATGCAGTTAAAGACAAATGAATGTAGTCTGTATTGTTCTGTACAAAGCACCAGTATAATTGTCCAAAATACTTTCTCATAGCTGCACACATAAAGCTAATTCAATTAGCATGTCCTCCATACAAGTCCCTGTGAACAAGTTGTTACAATAGAAACCATAATAATTTAACTCAAATGAGGACAGTGGTATAAACCTTTCAGTTGGAACTACTGCCAGAGCTGCTGTTATAAAGAATCATTCAACACCTTTTGACCAATCAGAATCGAGTATTCAACAGCGCTGTGAAACTGAGTGATTTATGCATTCACAAATCAGTCATATGCGTTTTTTAATGGAAAGCTAATACTCTAGAAGCATAGGGTCCAAATACTCCGATGGTGAGAAAGCAGATATTTGTGCTGGTGTCAGAGAAACATCATGAGGTTGTGCAGTGTGGTTCAAACTGCATTAAAAAATGCTCATGTCAGCAAATGCAGATGTCACGGTTAGATCTCATATGCCAAGTTCCAGTCAAGCACCAGTCATCTAACACACTCTAGCAGTGTCTGGAAATGTCTTCACTCGTCTTACCAGACAAAACACATCAGATAATACACTAATGAAAACAAGTGCTTTTTTATATCATTAACATATAAAGTATACGTTTTTTACCTCCATTCTGGTGAGAGGGTTGAGTGGCAGTCGACATTGGCTAAACAGTTAGAGGTGAAGTGGCTCAGTTGGACTTGACCAAGTTGCCCTGGTGTGAGACTGGTGGAGCAAGTGATGAAATGCTTTCAGAGAGGGGGTGATGCTGTAGAAACTGCACAAGAGACTGGCAGTCTATGAAGCCTTCCAGATCAATGCTAAACAATCGATGTGACCAGTTATTGCAGGATGCAAAGAAACACAGGGATACAATGTTTAATGCCTGTTCTTAAAAAAATGCCAATCACTATCATTAAAGACTGTGAGCAAAATCTCAATACCTAAATCATAGTAATTCTTTAGCATAGTATGATCATGTTTTCATTGTTAGTTCATTCCAAAATGCAAATAATAAATCACACTTTAAATATTCTAACAAAACATCTGTGTGTGTGTGTGTGTGTGTGTGTGTGTGTGTGTGTGTGTGTGTGTGTGTGTGTGTGTGTGTGGGCCCAACAATTATTCTCCTGCGTGGTAATACAATCTGGACTGAACGACAACTTTATATTCAGTAGCATTTTCAGATGTGGATGTGAACCCAGTCAATACCCATGAGCCAAATTTAGTTTATGACATATTATAAGTAATAATTTGTTAAAACAATACTTATAATTGTTATTTATATCTCTTCTTGCTGTACATCCACCTGTATCAAAAGTCACTTTTCAAGTACTTTTGCATTATGCCAGGGGTGTCCAATATTTTTCACAAACGTCCGGTGTGGGTACAGGTTTTTACTTCAACCAAGCAAGGGCCATACCTGATAGTCATTGAAAACAAAAATCATTAGATTTAAACAGGTACTGCAGAATTTGGTGTGGACTTGCTTGGTTTGGAATGAAAACCTGCACCCACAACGGCCCTTTGTGGAAAAGATTGGACACCCCTGCATAAGGTTATCACAATAAAAATCTTATAATAGTGAAAATCCTGTCTTGGACACTTTTTGAAGCGAATTTGTGGTATGAAGTCTCTAATATCAGAGTGTAAAGACATTCATGGTTACCTTTTGGGATAAATGAAGAATAAAAATTCCAATCTCTCTGCAAACCGAAAAGCAAACAGTTCGGTGCAAACGTTATTTGGTTTTGCATGCAGAACGATTTCAGTCCAGAGCATCACTGATTCTTTGAAAGACAATCTTTCATGACTGAATGAAATTTAATCTACATTCTCACTGCTGCTGCTTTTGTTCTATTTAAAAGTTATTGGTTTCATTTTAATAATGTGGCTTGAATTTCACTGGACACTTATTGATCATGAAACGCTCCTGGTATGCCATCGTCCAACCAACGTGGACTCACAAAATAACTTAGCACCTTGCTGATTTTCAGCTGAATATATTGCTCGTCCAGTCACCAATGCGGACATATTATCTAATTCAGAGTTCTGCATTGGACTGAGTCACCCGGGTATGTTAGGTAAGCACGGTTTACTGAAAAAAATGCTGTTTTATGTAGAGAAATCATTTGCACTCTATCTGAACGCCAGCTGTGGTGGACCATTTGACCACAACACTCAAACATTGCATAAATATTTGATGAAGCAATACTGATGTAAGATGCATGTCAAAACCCATGAGATGGGAAAGTTTTTATTAGGATTAAACTGCTGTTCCATGAAAAAAGAAGAATCTTTGTTATTGTGATTAGCATTATTAATTAAAGTTTAACTAAGCATTATCCATTAATTATAGCATTTAAAGAATTCAGTAATTATAGCATTCTATATCAATGATAGCAAAGTACTGAATTCCTGTTTCTGACTGGCCAGAAGGTGTTGGGTCAAACTCATTCAAATGCACTTATTAATGCAAAGGAATAATTCATATATTAAACATAAAAATAGAATCTGCTCTCACATGTGTAATAGCTGCTAATTACATAAAGTCACACATGGTGTAGGAAACGGAGACATTTGTTTCTCATTTCTGGTAGGAGTTTCAACTGTCAGTCACTGTAAAAGCTACAATATGTGTGGACTCAGAAATAAAGCCTTCTTTACTCTTTGCTTTTTTTTTGTCTTCTTTTTTTGTCTTATTAATTTTAAGAGAGATTTTAAAAACAGCCAGGTTGGTAAAGGACATGACTGTTTCTAGCAACCATACTGCAAACAAAAATAAACTTTTTGGTAAAAGCAAGTCTGTAATTAGACCTTGCAGATGTGGAAGCCCTTCATGAATTTTTTTATTAAAAAAAAACATGCAATGCTTTTGAATGTGTTGTAAACACTCTTCCAAAAATTTCTAGTCATTTACATGGAGAAACCTTTATTCAAAGTCTTCCTGAACCTCTCAGTTCTGCTTTCAAAGCAGACATTGCTCAATAAGAGGATTCAGCCAAAATAAAAATAAAAAAGCTGATTGTTTCCCATTCATTACCCAAAGAAACCATTATAAAAATCCACATTAATCAGTGTCAGGAAGCTAGAAGGCCAAGGCAGCATAATACTGCTAATGCTATCAATCTCTACACAGCAATCTGCCCGATGAACACTAGCTCAACCTTAATGTCCGCCTGTCTAGTAATTTCATTTCATGTTTTGAAAATGTGTATAAGATACAAATACTACTGATCTGCTTAAACCCTACAGCATTCTCAGTAAGTATATTCTATTCATCAGTCTATTCATCATCTGTCTCTCCAACAAAACTACTGTGCCAATAATAAACACGCTGTTATAGGAATATAATGAATATTGTCATATGACACTAATCACAAAAGTATTCAAACTATTGTCAACTATTGTCAGTGTTGTCTAAATCGTTAATTCTATTTCTACTGGTAGCCATAAGCACTTCGAGTTACCATTTCATGATTATTAAACTCACCGAGAGCCAAAAATGGCAAAATGATGGTTAAATGGTGAAAGAATAAACGGTCATGAGTGGGTTGTATGTTAAATCTCTCTGAGCCATTGCATGTCACTGACTATAGGCACACACAATATAGGGGTGCTATTACTTTTGTTCTGGTTACTTGAATATTATTTGCCTCTTGAGGTTAGATGTTCAGTATCTACCATACAAACTCTAATGCATTCTCACTACCTAAATGAAAGTTTTCCATATTTTAATGTGCAGATTTTTTCGATTACCAGTAAACCTGTGTTTAAAATGATAGCTGTCTGATATGTTCATGATGAATGGTAAAAAAAGAAAAAAAAAAAAAAGAAAACATTTAGCTTTTTATGTGTAAATGTATATGCATGTATGTAACGTGATACAGCGTATTGTTATTGCATTTAAAAGGCTCTATGTACATTTGAGGCAGCTGCGGTGTTTAAATTGTGGTTAATAAGATTCAAGGTCAAAATCAGCTTAAGGCTAAGAGGCAGATCACAGTCCATGTGCCAGTGGAGCACAGGATCAGATATTACGAGAATTTCGAGAAAGAGATCAATTCAAACGACATGTACAGCATAAATTAATAAACACAAACGCTGCAGTCTCCGGTTTCACTGATTAGCATCGATGAATGTTAGCATGCTGTACACCAATGATTGCTAACATTTTTGTAAATTTAGTTGTAATGGTTTATGTCTTTTGATTACACACATAATATAAACACCATGATTACAATGTCTGTCTATAAAAAGGACGAATTCAAAACGTTGATTCCAAAAGGTACAAAAGGTACCAGTACAAATACAATAAAAATAACAATTTAGACATTTACATACATACATATATATATATATATATATATATATATATATATATATATATATATATATATATATATATATATATATATATATATATTTTTTTTACACAAAGACCTGTGTTCTTGGATGAACTTAACCGCCGTTTGAAAGTCTCCGACTTTAATTCATCCTCTTTTGTCACAACCACTAATAATAATAAATTATAATAAACAGAAAGCAGAAATGCTTCCTCTTAGCAGCTTTCCACCATCTACAATCCAACATTTACTTTCTGTTTTCATAAGGTTGTAATTAAAATAAAAATATAGATATATTTTTTCTTAAAGTTTGCTCATGCTGTCACATAAAATCTAATCAGCTCATGCTGTTGAGTCTGGTGTTTGGGAAGGTGGTAGCTTAGTGGTTAAGGCATTGGACTGCATTGGAATCCCAGCCACACCAAGCTGCCATTCATAGCTGTTGTATGAATGAGATAAATGAAAGTCTGCCAAAATGCTGTAAATATGTCTCACTCTTTCCAAAGCTCATAGAAAAACGGTTAAAAAAAAGTAATGTTTCCATGGTATCACAGTGCAAACTACTTGAGTCCAAGTTCTCTGTAATGCTGGCCCTTGCACGGTGTACACCAACTTGGCTGTGTAAGTATCTGAGAAAGTTCTCTAGTACTGTGCCAGAATTCATATGAATCATGGCAGGGATGATCATAGATTCACATATGAAAGTATACAGTAATAATAAAAGTATAAACATACAGTTTGATGGACTGGGTGCTTGGCCCCCTATTAAAAAAAAACAGAACAAAGCAGCACGAAAATGCTGCATTAGTAAGACAATGATTTGTTCATAATATAAGCTTCTATCTGGTACCTTTATCCAGATAGAACCTTGGAACACATTGTAAAACATGCATTTTTACATTATATTGTATATATATTATATTATTATATATATTGTATATGTATTATATTATCTTTTTTATACAGATGTTTAGATATGCATGGCCACACCAGCACCTTTGCAGTCATCACTGCAGAGGTGAGAGAGATAGAGAGAAAGAGAGAGAAAATGGGGAACAAAAAAGAATGAAAAGTGGAAGGTTAAAAGGGGGTGCGATCAAAAAAAAAAAAAAAAAAAACGTTGCCATGGAAACAAATGGAAGTTTATGCAGCAGGAGTAGAGATGGAGCGGGCAAAGCAAGCAATAACGAGGAACGTGGTGTCTCCATCACCCCCATCAACAGGAACACACACACACACACACACACACACACACACACACACACACACAGACACACACACAGACACACACACACACACACACACACACACACAGTCATCCAGCTACCTCAATGCCTGTCTTATTATATTTTGTGGTTGTAGCAAGACACGGGGAAGAAAAAGGGGGGAGGGGTAACAAACCGGGGTACTTGCTGCCTGACTAAGCATGAATAGATTGTGTGTAAATTATATATACACACAAGATGATGCACAGTGATGACAGAACACAGGGAATATGACACGTGTAGATGCAGAGATGAAGATGAAAAGAAACAGGTGATGAGACAACGGCGAGAAGAAAGATCCATTAGATAGTGATGAGTGAGAAATAAGGATTAATCAGAAAAATAAATGTTATTGAATATAGAGTGTGTCTGTTCCTTCAACAACCTTCTGATGTGGCTTGGTTAATTCTTTGCTGCATCTATTTGTCACACACACACACACACACACACACACACACACACACACACACACACACACACACACACACACACACACACACAGGTTTGTGCTATGCAGAACAGCTGTAGAGCAATCCCTCACACTGACATACAGAGAAGCAATGCAGGTTCATACAGGACTAATTGACAATATATACAAGACAAATAATCATCATTATAAGTAAAATAAGCATTACCTCTAGTGCTGGCATGTAGCAATGTTACCTCGCAAGTAACCTGTATTTCTGTTCTCCTCCACACCAGCTCCTGTGTGTGTGTGTGTGTGTCTGCAGCTCCCATTCAGCTTCTGCAGCTGGAAGAAAACCTGGACACTGGACGTACATACAGCAGGGATCTGGAGTCCAATCTCACCCATCTGATGAGATCAAGCTGAACTGTAACTAAGACTGCACACACACGAACACACACACACACATACACACACACACACACACACACACACACACACACACACACACACACACACACACACACACACATACACATGTACGCACTTATACCCATTTACAAAGCAAATCCTGCTCACAGGGCCCTGAGATGGACCAGACAGATCGAATTGATCAAATGGCCAGACAGAGCAGCTGAAGAGGATCTGCATTCTGTAGGGCTGCTAGATACAATACTATTACACTGACATGATTTATTTGTAATTGCTTTTTTAACCATCTGGGCATCTGCAGGGTCATGTGGGCATCTGTGCCAAGGATGCAGTGTTGCAGAATTGAGTAAAAAATAGTCAACAACAGGGTGGTGTAAAAAAGCAGGGTTTTTTTTATTTTTTATAAGGAAGCATTTTTGACTTAATTCTTACTTCTTTATACAGACTCCTTCCAAAAAAGCTACATAAACATTATCTCACAGGATTTTCCCAATATACAAAAATTACATATTTAGCAATTAAAGCATACTAAATCTTTTTCAAATACAGAATTGTTTGCATCCACAGTGTAGATCATGCTGAAATAAAATGATAGGTTCCTTACCTCAAAACTTGCTCCATTAAAATCTGAGAGCATCTGATTTGAACAGTACTCGAGTATTTGACTCGTATTGACTGTAGGCTCAAAGACGCACTAGCCTTCAATACCAACACACATGTTAGTGAAAAGCCAAAACCAGTTTATTTGTGAGTTTTTTTTAAAATACAAACCTGAACACTGCATTAACCATCAACACAACAACCTCTTGAACATCCCAGAAGAAACAAAGCTCAAAAAAGACAAAGCGATCTTTTTTTTTATTATTAACAAATAAATTGACAGTATCATGTCACAAAGTAAAAGAACCGTTAGTAATATATAATTTAAGTAAATATCACTTCTTGTGCAGAATAAATTAAACAACGGCAGATAAAGCTGCCATGTAAAATGTAATTTCTAATGCTCACTGACAATTCAAATATAGTGGAGTAAAAAAGATCTATTAAATCATAAATGTATTTGATTTGAGAGAAAACGTTGCTCAAATCTTTGATACGCAGTAAAATTAGATAATAGCCAAAAACTTAAGTACCGTAATGAAATACATTTACACAAATACTTTACACCACTGCTATAGACTAATTTCAAGACATGTCATGACTTCTTGGAGATAATATCTGTTATGCTCCGACAGATAATGTGCTAATTGGGTTTAATAGACTTTAGGGGATGAGAGCACTGGCGTTCTAAACCTTTTTCTTTTTTCCCCACCATTATTGGAGCTATTCATTTCAAACCACAAGTAAATATCACTGCAGAGGATTAATCCGATGTGTTAGAAATGTGTTGTGATGTGTTATATGAGGTATTGCTTTCAGAAAGGTCTACTGAAACCCTGATCAGGATAAAATGAAAGCTGAAAATGAGGGAACACCAAATAAATAAAATACAGTTCAGCCTGTTTTTTTTTTCCTTTTCACATCCAAGCAATAATGAATAGACTTGCTCTTGGCCCATATGGTATAGTGTGCTCTGAGAAGGGTGGAATGACCTTGACAAAGACCCACACTAGTGAACACCGCTTGTCTCAGATCCCTTGAGCTACCAGCTACCCTGATAAGCATCTGAGGTCTTCAAAATGAAGTGTGAAAACGCAAAAGATCAATTCACACAGTGAGAGGAGAAGCATGATAAAAAGCTTATACAGCTAGCTGTGACACCAAACCCAGGTTAAAGCTACGTTTCTGATCACAACACGTTAAGAAAGTTTAATTAGGTCACCTGGGCCTCTATAGCTGTCTTTTTGAAGTATACATACATACATACATACATACATACATACATACATACATACATACATACATACATACATACATACATACATACATACATACATACATACATACATACATACATACATACATACATACATACATACATACATACATACATACATACATACATACATACATACATACATACATACATATCTTTAACAAGGTGTACCAAGAGACATTAGGTTTTATTCATGTGTCTGAGGTCAGCTCATTGTAGACCACAGAGACTATTAGTGAAATAGGACTACGTCTCACAGAAACTCCAACTGACACTCAGAATCTCATTTTCTAGAAGTAGGGCTCTGGTACTTTTTCTTGGCCATATGGCTCTGCTCCTATGAGACACCACTATGTCATGCAATCAGAAGAAAACAGATGCAACTACAGATATTACATTTATTTAAACAAACACCAATAACAAATACAAAAGAAAACCAAAAAACTGAGACAATGGGAAGACAAGCCATATTTAAATGCCAATCAGCTATAAAGTGGAAGCAGGTGCAAGTGATCAGTGACATGTAGGGGCTGATGAGAGGTGTAGTCCTGCAGGTTTAGACATAATCCTGACACTCTGATCATTTATGATGCATTGCCAAAGAGCTTTAGGTACTCATACTGCACAGAGAATGTGTCTTCATTCAGGGATAGGCTTGGGGAAAGGAGACCAGTCACTTGATTGTCTAATAAGTAAAATAAATGATCTTTTAAGCTTTTTAAAAATCAATAATCATCAATTATCATAATCAAAATCACATCATCTCAACAACCACCCAAAAGACCTGAAATAAGCTTTATAATTTAAGCTTTGCCGAAATCATTATAAGATCATCGCATTCATTTTGAATACAAAGACAATGCCCACTCAATCTTTGCAATAAACATTTAGTAAAGAAAAAAAAATTATTATGGCAAAATTTTGGCAAACATGTAATATATAAACTAGCTAAATTTCATGTAGCAAACATTAAAAACCTGGCAACCATGCCACTAAACTTTCTGTTCACTGAAAACATGCACAGGGAAGCATGGTGCAGTGTGAGTCCTGGCCTAATGACCCTTTATTAGCACTTATTACAGTTTACATTTCTATACACCATTGGACAATAATAGTAAACCTTTATAAAAGAGGTTTAAGTTTTAACAGAATTTTAAATGTAAAAGCTGTGCAGAAGGACCTTATGGTTGAAATGCACTGCGAATTTCCTGGAAAAGTTGTTCGACTCCTGAAAAAGTTCCTGTAGCAGAAATGTGGCCTAAGATTTCATAACACTTACAGATAAATGGAAATTCTTTAGTTGAGGTCCATAATGATAAAGTGGTTTCCTCGGTAATCCTCAGTATGAACCCTCTTGAGATGAGCACATTTAACACTTACAAATGATAATATCTGGTTAATTAAATATAAACTTCATTACAGATCACAGATGGATTTCATGGTATGTGAACTACAAAACACATTGCACATTTACAGCAGATTTGCTTAAAAGCCAGAGGACCAATTCAAATTCCAACTCCATTTGTATACTATCTGTATATATATTGTGTATCAACTTGGTTTGTATTTATAATACCTCATATATTTTACATTTTATATATATTGTATATCTAAACAATTTACAAGCTGTTTTAAAAAAATAATAAATTAACAATATATAATTTTTTTTATACATTAACTAAATATAATACGTATTTATACATTAACTAAGGTGTCTAAATAAATAGAAGAAAATAAAGTGTCTTCACATAATGTGATTAGGCTTAAGGTATGGTGTAGCTGATAGAAGGAGAATGGTCCAGCTATTGAACACACACACACACACACACACACACACACACACACACACACACACACCTGTAAACATTATGGACTGAATATTATTATAATGAGGGCCAATTAACATGGTCAAATGTAACAAATGATTCTAAAGAAATGTCCTGTCAGTTAGAAACCACAAAATCATCCCTCCCGACAATCCTGTTCTAGAAAAGTTTCAGCTTACCTCTAACAGGCTTCTTTCATGACTGCTAAAGAAACATCTATTTACCAAAAACAAAATTGTCCCATTAGAATGAGTACATTTATATAAACCTGGGATTTTGCTGGGAACCATTTAAACAAACTAATCATCTCAATCTGACCAATCAGATCTAAAGAATTCAATAGCAACTCAAAGATGGATGCAACTGAACATTCATTCCATATCACAAGTTCCTTCACGATTGTCTCAGCAGTACCTCATTTCAGACAAAATGGTACAAATTGGCACATGGGAAAAAAATATGTACTCATTCATAGTACTTGCTGTGTAAAATATAAATTAGGAAACATTTCCACATGATTAATTAATTCTGCATGAAAACAGAGCTGTTCAGTATGTTTTAGGGGGCCATTGGCTTTTGGCTCCATCTGCTGGAACGCTGCTTTCTTCACGCTTGACTTTTACATCTCACACAGTGTCAATATTTTAAATGACCTGAGGTGTATGCATACATTGGCAGGAACATTCTCGCTAGTTTTGTTGTAGTTAATGGATAAATCATGGTAGTAATCATAAAGTCTAATTCTAAATTCATCTAAAGCATTATTCCTCTCAGGGATTCATTTCTGGACCCCTGGGCAGAACCATATGCAAGAACCTTCTACTCATCTCACCATGCAGTTCAGCTCATACCAAACACTCATGCTTATGATATTAAACATCTATTCAGAGCATCATACACCAAAATACAGCTCTTTTTCAAGCAACAACTCAGTGTCCAGCTCAGACAGCATGTGTCTTCTTCAGGAATGATAAATGACATGGTTCTGATAAAAGACCAATAAATTACAGTTAGGTAACAATCTCAAATCTCAAAGTGAAGATAAATGTATAACTTTTATATAGTACCATTTTCATTGTCGAGAAGTTACGAGGCAACATGGTCATCATATACCCCCTCCCATAGGCAAATATACTCACCTGTGTATATAGAACTAGAAATCTTTATTGGGAAATATCTCGACAACTTTAGCCAACCAGCACCGTTATCACCTAATTTTTTTAATCAAAATATGTAAGAATCAGCACATTTTAATCCCCTGAGGTCGATCATTTTCCAGTGTTATTAGTGTTATTGCTGCCACCTGCGTCTCATTCTTCTGTATTTAGTTTGATCATTTCCTAATGCTCAGTGTGTAGTTGTGCTAAGATCAGCATTTTATACGTCGTTTGTGGTTTTTGCCGTCTGGATCTTTTTCTTTAGGATTACTTTTTTAAAGAGATGTTTAATGCAATGATTGTCATATTGATTAAATTATTTTAATTGGATTGAGTTAATAAATCTTTTGAGTAATCTTTGCCTATTGTTTGTTATTTGGATTTGAATGAAATGTGTTTTGGAACATTTTCAGTTTCATCTTACAGTACGTTTCAATTTTTTTTATGGTTCTGCTTGTCTTTTCTTTTGAAAGTTTTTTTTTTTCTAACTCCCCATATCTAGCTTCAGTCAAAAGCAGATTGGTTACAACTTCAGATCCACCCACCAAAAAGATTTCCTTATGATTTCATTATTATAACTTATTTTCAGTTCTGTTACTTTGCATTTAGTGGATTATGTTTGTTTAGGGTGTAGTGTGTGGCAGTGTAATGGGGTAATAATTCATTTCTAATATATGCTCTTTGAGGGTCCCCTAATGCTCAGGGATTCTGGGCATGTGTCTGTTTGGTTTCCTTTCCATTTGTAATGCTTTGTGCAGTGGAATAATGATCATGTTAAAGCATTGCTTTTGACTATTATCTTCACAGCACCAGCTACTAGCTGGAGAATAACAAGCCACCATGAGAACCTTCTCCAGGGCAGTAAGCCAGTTTTAGAAATCCTTGCTAATGAGATAAAGCACCAACGATGCATTTGGAGGTTTAAACAAGAGCCATTTTTATTATATATTTAATTACAATTTAAAATTGTATTAAATTGTTCCCAAGAGGACACTAATAGGAATCTGGGCCATCATTAATAATTCCAGGCTAAGGGCCTGAATGTGTCATTTTGACAGTTTAATGGCCCTCTAGTCACTTATAAAGTCACCAGACTGAGAGGATTTCTCTGAAGAGGATAAATATGGGGCTAATGCAGGTTGAGTGCAAAGGCAAAAGTGTGTCATGAGATCACTGGCACTCCTCTGCGTACTCTCTGAGATTTTTTCCCACACACAAAATTCTTTTCACAGTTATAGATATGCTTTGATTGATAACCCTGACACTGGAATATTTCACTGTGACATATGATGTGGATCGCTATTGCTGGCCAACACGCCAATTTTATAAAAGAAATAGAAGCTGTGCTATTTTAAATGCTTACCTGTACTCAGTTAAGATGATTCCAGTCAAGATGTAGTGGCTCAGATGTGTGTGTATTAGACGTGTATTTCGATATCGACAATGAAACACTTTTTTTCTTTACAATTTATAATATATAAAGGACACCTAGTTTGCAGACATCAGTACTCCAGTATTGTTCTCTTTTTTCCCTGGAGTCCTGGGGATTTTTGTTTCAGTACAGTAAATCGTCTCCTGTGGCAGTTGGCTCCTCTGGTTTTTTGGTCTGTATTTTGGGCAGATGAATTCTGCTTGAAGCAACCACCAAAATATTGGCTCCATGTGAGACAGAGCTGGCCACACAGAGCCAAAACGAGAATCCCAGGGTCTCTTCTAAAACCACTAGGTGGAACAGATTCTCCTGAAAGTTCGCCACCCGCTCTGTTAACTGATGACACCGAACTGCTGCGATGAAACAGGCAAAGCCAAGAGAGCAGAACAGAGCTGAGGAAAAGAGAATAGGAGTTTGTATAAGGTTTGGGGAAGCTGATGAATACAATGTTTTCTACAATAAATAAAAAATACAAGGATGTGTTGTAATTATTGGCACCCCAACAATTTTTAGGAACAGAATAAAACTTAACTTTTTGTCATCAGTGACCTGTGTCACTGGGGTACATATATAAGATGAGGAAGAAGCCAATTTCCCTTAGTCATAAGGAAACACATGACTTTACCTGTACTATATAAAGAAAATCTGTAATTTAATTATTAGGAAGTCATTACTAACCTACCTGCTATGAGGTTCCAGAGATAGAGACCTAAAGGTCCTTTGATGGACTGGTAAGGCACTTTTCTGGCGTTGTAAATGTAGAATGCCAGACTGACCAATGCAAAGCCAATAGCAAAGAAGAGGAAGAAGATTATGATCATATGAAGACCACTGTTGACTTTCCTAATTAGTTTTGGGAAAACTGGAAAAAAAAAGAGAAGAGCATACATAAAAAAAAAAAAAACAACCAGTAGCTATTATACACACAAAGGCCAAAAGTATATGGACATCTGACCATCCCAGCCATACAGTATGTGGCCCACAATTGTATACAATGATTTTGTATGCTATAGCATTGCAATTTTCCTTCACTGGAACTAAGAGGCTCAAACCTGTTCCATCATGATAAAGACAAGGTTTGAAGACGTTGGAGTGGATGGACTCGAATGACCTCAACCCGACTGAACACCTCTGGGATAAACTGGAATGCTGATTGCAACCAAGACTTCTCTAATGCCTGATCTCACTAATGATTTTGTGGCTGAATAAACACAACTCCTCATAGCCATGCTCCAAAATCTATTGGAAAGACTTAAATAAGATAAAATTTAGCTGGTACTGGGTGTTTAACAAACACAGATATGTAATGATCTGTCCACAATCTACACAAGCATTTGGCAATATAGTGTATTCTTTCAGTACATCACTATACACATGATTTTACTTTTACTTATTCCTTGGGTATCAACTTTGCTAAAAAAAAACACAGTTGTATTCTATTCTGAATGTCCTGATAATTTAAAAAGCAAATAATAATAACATTTGCATCAATATGCAAAAAAAAATCAGATGTCATCTGGAGGCTTGTAGCAACTTTATTGAGAATGTTATTTCCCCTTGATTCAGAAATTGCAGTTCTTTCTACCCTTTTTTACCACCTGACAAAGACAGGATACCAGTTTGACCAGCTCCGCCTGTGTTTTGGTAGCTATAGGGATGAACTAAAACGATAAATTATACTCACTGTAAATTTTAAAACGACGACTTCCCAGACCGCATCTCCTCGTTTTGCCACCTTGAAAGAGTCCGTAGTAAATATCGCCAGTGAACTGCTCAAGCTCTGGATTCGATGCATTCACCAGATCAACCCCAGTTTGACACAGGATGGTGGCAGTAATCCAGCGCTCGGTGGAGAGCGCAACAACCAGTAGCACCACCGAGCCGATGCTCAGTATGGAGCCCAACGAGAACACGATACGCTTCCACAGTGTCGGCATGGCTCCTTTCACCCTCACCGTCCCGCCACATTCCTCCTCAATACTGCTATTCGAGACATCTAGTCCTGAGAAAAATGCAAGAGGAAAAAGTGTAGTTCAATAATACTTCCTTTTGGGATGTTTTTCTCAGGTAAATATTAAACACTGAACGAGAGAGCTGAGGTAAAGTCAAGGAAACCGAAGCTGAGTCAGGTCAGACATAGCTCTCTGTCACGCTCTGAATGAAACCTTATACTTTAGCTGCGCTTCTGTTCCAGGCTAAGGGTTTTAATGCCCTTTACCACACACAACACACACACACACACACACACACACACACACACACACACACACACACACACACAACACACACACACACACAACACACACACACAGGCATTCTTATCCTTGTGGGGGCATTTAGTCGCCATCAACATTTGAAGACAAGTATTAGGCACCTGGATAATTCATACATAACACACTTTGACACACAGACCCTCCACCCACACACACTGGCATTTCAAATGGATGTTGGGTCCTCACTAAGATATAAAATCAGATGTTGCAGATGCTTGGAAATTTGGTACATGACACATCCACATATAAAAACAGACACTTTGGCATTATGTATATGACACCCCGCAAAAACACACACCCACACCATATAAATGTATCCTCTTAATGATCTTTTGCTTGGGTGCACATATTTAGAAGCCAATGCACTCTTTTGTAATTATTCATCCTTTACAGCTCATAAACCCGGCCTGTGATCTAATCCTATAATAAAACACGGTGTACAGCGTAAGCTTTCTAAATTTTAGCACCATATCTTCATCAAATGCATGATGAAGAAAAAAATCGGGCATACAATAAGTGGGTCTTGGCTTGAAAGGAAAGCGTGAAACTTCACCATAGTGGCATTCGTACAACATGTGACCTATAAGAATAGATTGTAAGATAAATGTAGCATAAATTTTAAATCATCTGATTTAAAAATGATCCGACTTGAATTGGACTGTTGTTATCTTTGATATTTGTCAAATGTGTCTTTAAATAGAGTGGATATGGATTTGTTTGTATTTGTGCATAATCAAAAAATAATGTATGGTTAATTAAAGAGAAACAAAATGTAATTAGTTCATTAGGTAAACTCATATTATGAACTGAACGGTTTTTGAGGTTAAAGAACTAGTGTTGTTCTACTATAGAGCATGAATGTAAAATAATGCTGGATCAGCCAAGAAGAAGTTAACTGTTTGTGTTAGAAAGATAAAGAAAAATAACCTGATAATATATGTGTGTTAGAATTGTATAAAAGGATGGACCAGTATGCACTCTGCAGACTCTTTTGGCTTTTGCTTAACTTTTGAAATCCAGACCCTGAGTCTTTGAGAAGATGCCTTAAAAATGGAGTTAACGCATCCTCAGCCAAGATAAACAAACAAATAAATAAACAAGCAAACAAATAAAAAAATATGAATATCAGCATTGTTTGCAGTTCTTTCTTAGGAATACAATTGTCCAGAAACAATAAGAAGTACCTCATATATTCATACAACCAATTGCTGAAAAGAAAAAGAAAAACCTTGTTAGCAACACAGACACTGAAACGTCAGGTCGAAAATAAACTAATCAGAAGGTTATTAGTTCAAATCTTAGCACCACCAAGCTGCCACTACTGGGCCCTTCAGCAAGGCCCTTAACCCTTCAGTTGTATGAATGAGATGATTGTAAGTTACTATGGATAAAGTTCTGCCAAACACCATTATGAGTTAAAAGTCAACAATTCCTATATGACTTAAAAAGTCATCAAGCATCTGATTTGAACCGTATTTCAACACCAAGATACATGTTAGTGAAAGGCCAAAAACAGTTGATTTGTGCGGTTTTATTTCCTTAAATACAAATCAAATTGTACACCGCATTAACCATCAACACAACAACCTCTTCAACATCCCAGAATGAAACACAGATCAAACAAGTCTAAACAAAGACAAAGTAGTTATCAAGGTTTAAAAAATGGATTCTTAATCACCAAATAAAATAAACAAATAAAAAAATATGAATATCAGCATTGTTTGCAGTTCTTTCTTAGGAATACAATTGTCCAGAAACAATAAAAAGTACCTCATATATTCATACAACCAATTGCTGAAAAGAAAAAGAAAAACCTTGTTAGCAACACAGACACTGAAACGTCAGGTCGAAAATAAACTAATCAGAAGGTTATTAGTTCAAATCTTAGCACCACCAAGCTGCCACTACTGGGCCCTTCAGCAAGGCCCTTAACCCTTCAGTTGTATGAATGAGATGATTGTAAGTTACTATGGATAAAGTTCTGCCAAACACCATTATGAGTTAAAAGTCAACAATTCCTATATGACTTAAAAAGTCATCAAGCATCTGATTTGAACCGTATTTCAACACCAAGATACATGTTAGTGAAAGGCCAAAAACAGTTGATTTGTGCGGTTTTATTTCCTTAAATACAAATCAAATTGTACACCGCATTAACCATCAACACAACAACCTCTTCAACATCCCAGAATGAAACACAGATCAAACAAGTCCAAACAAAGACAAAGTAGTTATCAAGGTTTAAAAAATGGATTCTTAATCACCAAATAAAATGACAGAATCATGTCACAGCAGAAGAAATATTAGTATTCAATGGACGAATAAAATGTAAGTAAATATCGCCACTTCTGCAGAATAAATAAGCCACAGCAGATAAATCTGCCATGCAAAAAATAATAGGTAACGCTCATTGTCAATTAACATATAGTGGAGTAAAAAGTGCATCTACTATATAATAAATGTGGTTGACTATAAAAGAAGTACATTTACTCAAATACTTTACACCACTGCTCAACACCCAGGATAATGTCAAGACATTGCAAATGAGCTACTTCTCAGTTGTAGCCTGTTGGTTGTTTTAATCACAAGAGGGAGACATTTCATTACTGATACTTACAGATTCCTCTATGATCATTTCTTACACGGATTTCAATAATACTATTGTAATGTTTTTTAACCGATTATTGAGCTTGATCTAAAACGTGCACAGTGTAAAACACTTCCTACTCACACTGGGACTTGTAATGTCTCATATATAGCATGCTATTAGATAAATGACAAATGCAGGTAATATATGGTGAAAATTTCTTTTTAGAAAGATGTGTATTTACCCTTAATACACAGAATCTGCAGAGCCAGCACTTTGTAATGGTTGGTTAGATTTGTCCCTCATAGGAAACTCATGAGGATAGGTGACTTTTGGGTTTCCTAGGTAACTTGATGAGGTTTTTCCTGTTCTTATACAGTCCAAAAAACAAAACAAAACAAAAACAAAGCAAGAATGACAACTTTAACTTGAAATAAACTGTACAGCAGATAAACTCCACATCTGACCATCATTAATGATCTTCTTTACATAAGAGAAGCACTAGCATTAGCTGTATATCAAGATGAAAGGTTTATGTAAATGTATTCCTGCCATATTGTCAGAATTTTGTCTTTTTTAGATTCTAGGCGTCAGTATAAGTGTTTTCCGATCTGTCTGTTAATCGTGTCATTTCTGCCACCTGTGTCCCATTTCACCCTGTGCACTTTAGCTGCAATAAATTGTTTCCTCACTGTGTTCAGTTGTGCTAAAACCATACATTTGTGTCATGTGTGAATAAGATTTACAATCATCCCAAAATGCAACTATAAAAGATCTAAAGTAAATTAGACTGGTAGCGTGTTTGACTCTTATGTTCCTGAGCTCCAGTAAAGTTGAGCTGAGGTCCAGTCCAGTATCTTATACAGGAGCTTGTTTTCCTGCATGGTGAAGAGAAGAAGATTAAAAACATTTGCAACATAGTTTTAAATGAATTGTAAAAATATGACACTGGTTTTTCTTTAAATATTCGGAAATGCTATAGCTGACATAAATCACTTCAAGATGTGCTGTTATTGACTACAGAGTGTTATTCTGGCATTATTACTGTCACATTTTTCTGTCTAATCACAACACCAACATCCTGTAATGACTTTTCATATTTCTTTCACCTTTATCTGCACCTTTGTCCAATTGTGGCTAATTTCTAGACATCTTAAAAATCAAACTTCAACAATTACCCAGTCAATGTCAACAATGCTGAAGTATGTGAGCTACAACTACTTTTTTTGTGGTTACAGAGTCTTATAATATTGATTGTGAAGTGGAGATATATTGACCAGAAGAGCAGCAGCGGTGTGCGCTAAGCTAACTGCGCAAGTCAAATGACTGGACTTGTGGTTTGGCAGTAGTTTATAGGTTTAATGCATGCTGGAATGTGTTTTAATGTGTTTTAATGCAGTTATGAGAAAAGTTATAAAAGCTTCTAGATGGTTCGGTAATAATGTAAACAGGCCAGTATAATTGCTCTCATGGCTCTCTTTATACTAGTGTATTTCTTGTCCCTTTTTCTCAACACACCTTTTTTCTGTCTCTCGTCTTTCATCACCGAACACTCTTTCATATTCTTAATTTATTATGCATAATTACATTCTCTTTTTATTTCCAGTGTTTCAAAGCCAATAAAAAATGTTTTTTTCCTATTACCTTGTGTATCATGACGAGATAACATCTTTTTGTAACACAATGGGAAAATGTTATTGGTAGACAAAATGTTATATGTCTATAAAGATACAGACGTAACTTTGGTTTTGTACAATGCAGGTCAAACAAGTTCACAACATCTGTGGAAACAACAGGACAAGCGAAAGTGGACCACAAAACCAAATGCTCTCTCAGTTCGAAGACATATAAACACTTAAAAACCACTATGGGAGACACCGTCCTCTACCCTGATTATGTTGTAATGGGATGTAGGGTCCAATGGACTTTGGATTTTGGTAGACTGGGGTCTTCTGCACAGTCAGCAAAAACCCAACAGGGCAAACTTCATTAGGTTACCATTATCCTCCATTACACCAGCTCTCAACAATGGCGTCTCTATTTAAGCATTGCTTTAGGCCGTAGACATGAAGGTGAAAGAAGGGATGATGAAGAGACGTGAAAAGCTTTCCTGAATGAAGAGTAGAAGCTTCACATAGTCATATTTCTCAAGAAATACACAGTGAAGGTAGAAATGAATGAAACAGACTGCAGTGGGATAGCTGGCACTCAGAGTAAAATGAAATGAGAGAAAATTTTATAAAAAGGTTATAAAAAGTAAAGTATGTCTTCACTTTGCTGTCTTTTCCCTCAGACTACAGACCTAATTTTAGAGTAATGAGAATGATCTGGATCTGGAAAGCCTCATGATGCTAGATAATTGCTGTAATTGATGGACTTCATTTTTCATTTATTTGTTTACAGCAATTGACGCATTTAATTGCTTTTTCAACTGATTATTGGTGAATCTATAAACCGATCAGCTGTAAAATTACAAACGCCTGCTTAATATTATGTAGTTCCAACTTGTACCACAAAACCAGCTGGTGTGTGATTGGGGTCTGGCACCTAGACATTAGCAGCAAATCGAATTCATTTAAGGGCCAGAATAGATCACATTTGTTTCTCCAGCATCCTACATTTGCTCCCTCAGAGTTGAAAGCTGAGGAATTTGGAGTCCAAATCAACACCTTGAAGAAGTGTTGTCATGTCCTCGTTCTGTGTCATGTTCCTCCAAAGAATTCTGAACAGTTTTTTTTAGAGTATAAGTGTGGATTATCCTGCCACTGCCATTAGGAAACATTGTTTATGAAGGAGTGCACTGGGTCTGCAACCATGTTTCCCTTATCAAGTATCGTAAGACATTGGGACTGTCAAATTTGTACTATATGTCAAAGTAACAGCCACATGAATACATAAATGCCAGGATCCAATGTTTGCCAGAAGGACATTTCCCAGAACACTTTGCCTTCCTCACATCTTTTTGGTAGGTATGAACCACAGAATAACAAGAGCAGACCTGCCTGTTTTGGAAAAACGTTGTCTGGGAAAAAAAATTTCAGACAAGATTAGGATTTAGTCAAAGTCACTCAGATATCTACCCTTGTCCATTTCTTTCCAATGTAAATAGAGTTGTGAAAGTGAAATTATCTATCTATCTATCTATCTATCTATCTATCTATCTATCTATCTATCTATCTATCTATCTATCTATCCATCTATCCATCTATCCATCTATCTATCTATCTATCTATCTATCTATCTATCTATCTATCTATCTATCGGCGATAATCATGTAATAATTATTTCATTTGTATAGCCCCTTTCTAACACTCAAGATCAATTTACACATTTATCTTTCTTACTCATGCCCAGGCTCAGTGGTCAGTAGGCAGATTAATGTGAAATGATATAGTTGTTGCAATAGTGGATAGTGTTTTCTGAGGAAAGGAGGGGGAAGGAGAAGTGATCATATGCCCATAGAGATCTGAGTGACTCACGCTGAGAGAGTCAGGCAGTGAGTCAGCATCTTCACCTTTCTTTTGTTTTTCCCCTCTCTCTCTCTCTCTCTCTCTCTCTCTCTCTCTCTCTCTCTCTCTCTCTCCCACTCTCTCATGCATATGTTTAAAGACATATGGATGTATAATAAAATAAAAATTTAAATCATTGGCGCTCCCCTGCCCACTCTCCAGGACCTGTACCATACAAGAACCAGAAACCGGGCAGGAAAAATCACGACTGACCTTTTGCACCCTGGACACAACATCTTTCAGCTCCTCCCTTCTGGCAGTACTGCAGAATCAGAACTGTCAGTCATCACATTATCTGTATATGTTACACACACTATGGCTGCTGTATATTGTACAAAGTTATAAAGTAAACTCTTTATCATACCTGACCCACAATACAGTTATTTGCACTACCATGCACTCTCACACTTTATGTACATCACTGATCTGTCATATAATCTGTATTCCTATTTAATACTCACACTGTCTATACTGTCTCAAATTGTCTTTTATTGTCTCGTATAGTCTGTATTGTCTTGTCTGTTTTGTCTCGTATAGTCCAAGCTGAATGTATAGTTTTATTTATGTCTGTACTTTAAAAGTCACTAACAGCTGGAAGCAAATTCCTTGTGTGTCCACACACTTGGCCAATTAACTTGATTCTGATTCTGATAAACACACAAGGGCTAAAGTCAGACAACAGACCAACAGACAATACAGACAATTGTGCATACTTCAGAAAATTGGTTGTTTGCTTCCATATTAATCATGAAGTTTTAATGAGGTACAGGTAGATAAGAAGTGGCCAGTGGAACCCTACTGTGGTACATGGCCACTCCTATGGCCACCCCAGTAAGAGATTATGATAGTGACAATGATGATGATTATTCATTGCGGAAAAGCATCTAGGATTCAGAACATGTCAAACCTTCAGATGGATCGCCAACAATCACATCAGGTTTCATCTTTATCTGTCCAGTTGTGCCTTTGATGGGATCAAGTGAGCCCCTATGTGGCCAGATACTCTTGTAGCACATCCACCTCAAGATTGAATGTTTTTTTTTGTGTTCTGAGATGGCTTTCTGCTCACAATGATTCTAAAGAGTAATAATTTAATTACTACAAGCTTGACTATACTATTCTATAACCTGATTGGTGGCTTATACCAATCTGTCCATTTCCTTCAGTCCTCTATTATCAGTAAGGCGTTTCCACTTACAACTTATGTTTGCAATTTTTTGTTTTTTCTCCACACTGCACCGTCTTTAACTCTAGAGACTGTTGGTGAACAAAAATCCCAGGAGATCAGCATCTAAAATATTCACCATCAGCCCATCTGGTGCCATCAACCACACCACAATTAAGTAAAGGTCACCAAAACCACACTTTCTTTCTTTCTTTCTTTCTTTCTTTCTTTCTTTCTTTCTTTCTTTAGTTAGGTGTTTGATATAACATTACATTAACTACAGCTCTTCTCCTATATCTGCATGGGTTTATACCTTGCGCTTCTGCCCCATGATTGGTTAATTTAATGGTGTACAGGTGCAGGTGTACAGGACGCTTCGTTGTCTGCGTTTGTGGTAGATCCTACTTGGGCTATGGACAGACAGAGGGATGTGGGTGAGGATTTTTGCCCCATGTCTCCTTAAAAAAATTATTATTCATAACTTGGACACTCTGTGTGAGGTGTCTATAGACATGTGGTCAGTGTCTCAAATCAAACTCAACCAAGGTATACAACATGGATCAGATTTTCAAAGAATAACAAACAAAAGAAATGGACACCATTCATGTATCAGCATCCTCACACACACACACACACACACACACACACACACACTCTCCCCTACAGACGATATTGACGCAGCAGACAGACGTCATCACTGATGACCTGAGATATTAACTTTTTTTTTCGTCCTGCGTGATTAAGAAGACAAGGCGGTTCTTCAAGCAAAAACGAGACACACACCCGGTGACTTATGATGCTGATAGTGGCGCGAGGACGAGCCAATACCGGACACTTAGGCTAATGGGAACAGTTTTTGTCCAGCACGAGCGCTCAGCCCTCATTTCCGGGAAGTGCAGGCACAGTGCCCGTGCACGGTGTGAGCTCTCCGACTAACCAGCTGTCCAAAACAAACACGCCTCATACACTCCCTATACGCCTCGGATTGATTATTACCCCCTCACACACACACACACACACACACACACACGCATCACTACCGCTTAACACGCACCGGAGCGCGCGAGCGGTTTCACTCACCGTGCATGGGATCCAAATAAGATGGCACGCGCGTGGATTCTGTTCACAGTCACACTTTTATTCACCTTTCCGACAGGTAAGGGGTCCTTTTTTTTTTTATTAGACTCTGTCTGTTTTAAAACTATTTCAACTAGTTGTTTACCTTTTCTTTAAAATTCTTTAAAATGTAAAATACAATCAGCTCATTATATATATATATATATATATATATATATATATATATATATATATATATATATATATATATATATATATATATATATATATATATCTCATGCATTTGTAAATTTGTAATTGAATGTTTAATTTCATTCTCTCTCTCATATATATATATATATATATATATATATATATATATATATATATATATATATATATATATATATATATATATATATATATATGCATGCTTTAAGGGTTAAAAAATACTGCTATATGTTTTCCCCCCCTCTAATAACATTAATGGAACGTTTCCCCCTCTTTATAATTTAAAACAATAAAACATTACAAATGTATTTTTTTGAAGAAAAAAAAAAATTATGGAAATGCGTCAAGAAAATCCACATATCATATCTCATGATCATTAAAGTTAATGCTGATAATAATAGGGTTATTTATATCAATCAGCTTAATTGAAGCTTTCCAAAGTAAATTATTACACATATGGCATATGGCATATAAGACGCTTAGCCCTGAGTGTGTTTCTGTCCGTTTCTTCTTTTTTATTTTCTTTAATAATTAAAGAGCTTGTAATTAGAGACGTGTAGTATTAAATGAAGCAACACGAAACGGTAGTATTCCTGTGTTCCCTCAGCAGGAACAATGGAAAACAAGGGGTTATATAATATTTAATAGTTGTGGTAAGTAAGGAATAGGGGTTGTTTGGGGGCTACATATGTGCTGAACTGTCAGCAGGTTTGCTAGGGAAGACGTTGGAACTTGCTTACTTAGTTGTAATTCAGCCAGTTCTCCAAGCCTCTTCACATTTCTACATTTGCATAACTGCAGATTTCTAAGATTACATTAAGCAGCAACAGGTTCTGGTCTGGGGAAACCCTTATAACAACATAACTCCCTAAACATTGCTTGTAATATGGCATTTATTGGTATTTGTTTATATAATTATATATAATTTCAGTGTGTGATTTCAGATGTATTAGTGCAGCTTTTTGAATTTCCAGTTTGTTTGAGGCTTTCTTGCTATGCATATTATTGAATTTCCTGACACATATGACATGGAGAAATACCTCAATCAACCGCAAGGCTTTCACTGGTTATATGTACAGAAAGTGAAGAAAAAATGCTGAAGGCTCGTCTGAAAAATAACAAATATATGTTTTTATTTATTTATAATTTTTCTTACATATTTGGTCATTTGGAGCATTGTTTTCTTTGGCCAATAAAAAGGACCTTAAATTGCACTATATTAAATAATAAATAAAATTATCTATCTATCTATAGAATATAGAATAGCCTTTATTTGTCACATATACATTACAGCACAGTGAAATTTGTTCTTCGCATATCCCAGTTTTGCTTGGAAACTAGGGTTATGATACGGCGCCCCTGGAGCACAGAGGGTTAAGGGCCTTGCTCAAGGGCCCAAGAGTGGCAGCTTGGCGATACCAGGGCTTGAACCCCCGACCTTCCGATCAGTAATCCAGTGCCTTAACCACTGGAGCCACCACTCCCCCCGATAGATAGATAGATAGATAGATAGATAGATAGATAGATAGATAGATAGATAGATAGATAGATAGATAGATAGATAGATAGATAGATAGATAGATAGATAGATAGATCTATCTATCTATCTATCTATCTATCTATCTATCTATCTATCTATCTATCTATCTATCTATCTATCTATCTATCCATCCATCCATCCATCCATCCATCCATCCATCCATCCAGCCATCCAGCCATCCATCCATCTAAAGTTTGTATTGTTTACATTTGTTTTAATGTGTGAAAGCAACAAATCTATGCAGTCATGAGAGAAATGATGCTATAGATGTCTTCACAGTTATTCAAATTTTGCCAAAAGTCAGAGGTTTGTGTTATTAGGAGAGGTGGTAGCTTAGTGGGTGAGAAATTGGACTTTGCCCAAGTTAAAGGTTACGTAATTTTTGTTATTCAATCAAAAATGGACAAAGATAAAAGTTCTGCGGAAGGCTTTTACATTTCAAGTCATTCTTAAGGCTGGTTAATAATGTTTAAAATGTGCAGAGTTATAGCAATGCTATAATGCTATAAATGATACAGTAGGTTTTCTGCTCAGCAGATAGATCTTGTGTTATGTGTATTTGTCCCACACTGTCTTGTGTTGTCTGTCTGTACTGTTTTTTGTCTGTACTGTTTGCTCTCGATGCACTTTATGTAGCTTTGTGTTGTGTTGTAGCTCTATGTCGTTTAGTGCAGCACCAGGGTTCTGGAGGAACGTTGTCTCATTTTTACTGTGTACTGTGTACCACTGTTTACCACTATAATCACCCAAATGAGGATGGGTGCCCCTTTTGAGTCTGGTTCCTCTCAAGGTTTTTTCCTCATAACATCCAAGGAAGTTTTTCTTTGCCACAGTCGTGATGGCGGCTCTTCAGGGATAAATACACATTGTTCACCTTCACTGTTGATTTCTGTAAAGCTGCTTTGAGACAATGTCTGTTGTGAATAGAATAGAAATAAACTTGACTTGACACTGTGTATAGTAGAAATGACAATAGTAGCCTCTTGACTCTTGACTCTTGAAATGAAAGCGCAATCAAAACACAGTTCTGGATAAGGATTAAAACATGCTGTTACAGGTCAATAATAAGTAATTGCTTATTCCCACTGTAAAGCTGAGTATTTGCTCAATATTTTTTTATACTACAGAGGAAAAGAGGAAGGCTAAGGAGGAGGTTTATAGATGTGGTGAGGGAAGACATGCAGGTAGTTGGGTTGAAAGAGGCAGATGTAGAGGACAGGGGGGTATGTAGACGGATGATCCGCTGTGGCGACCCCTAATGGGAGAAGCCGAAAGAAAAAGAAGGAAAAAATTTTACAATTACAATTTTCGTTTGCCAAAAAGCCAAAAAGAGCTAGAAAGAGTTGCAGTTTATTTCTTCCCAAAAAGACAAACTAGGAAGAAAAATACAGGCTTTCTTTTTATACTGAAGTCATTTTCTGTAAAGATTTCTCCTTCCCAGAAAATGTAAACAGCTTTTTTTTTATGACACTGGAGACTCCTTCCAAACTTTTTTTTTTCCTTTTTTTTTTTTATTACAAATTCTAAAGCTTCTGTCATTTAAGTCACCATGTAAACTGCTATTAAAGAAAGGCTAACATAATATTCTTCTATTATATGTACTTACTCTGAATCTATGCAGCCTGAACTACATTCTGAGCCATGCTGTTAATGATTTTAATTTATCTGTATATGTTTAGTAATAGCTAGTAATTACAGCTTATAACTACCCCTCAGTACATATGATAAGAAATAACTCAAACGTGATTAATTCATTTAAGAAACATGAAGGTGCCACAGCTGGGACGATGGTTTTTATAAGGCTTTTTCCTGCTATATGCACTGCTATATACACTTTTAACAGAAAGCAATAACTTGCATAATGTGTTCTCTCGTCTAGGCTCATCCAAGCCAGTCATCACTCCTAATGGTCCTCACCTGGTCATTCTAAAAGGTGGACAACTAGAGCTGCATTGTGAAGACAACACAAGATTAGATCCTGGGAGACTACAGTGGCACCGTGATAAGGGCAGGAGGATTGAAGGAGAACAAGTGGTAGATGGAGCCACTATTATCAACCTCGCTTTCATCCAGCCCCAACACATGGGCCGCTATACCTGCGAGAACACTCAGACCAGAGAAAAGAGCTCCATCTACATTTATGTGAAAGGTGTGCATGTATTTGTATTATTAGAGACCTGGTACTACTGCTCTGTTCCTTCCAGCAGGTTCTGGGATTAAGAGCTGAATAAAACTTTTCATTTGACTAAAGGTTAAAACCACACCTTAGAATGGCTATAGCTTACTTTACTCCGTTCTGTTTGATTTAGTGTGTTTGCAAAATGGTTCCTGCTTGGACACACGTATTTCTATAGAGAAATATATTAGAAAACAGTAAGTGTGTCAAAATGATAAATTTGCATAATTGGCATTGCACCACAGAACATCATCAAAGAGATACACTGTAAAATGTGACTCCAGTAAATGTTAAAGTGTCCCTTTGAACTTTAAATGTTCTGCTTGATGTTAAACTGGTACTGAACTGAATGTTGGTGATAAGTAAATACACCAAGCGCCAATCAAATCAAGTTCAAAACAGAGCACGTGCTCTTTACTTTACATTTACTTTATTACTGTGCACCACAGTAAAGTGAGTCCATGAGAGCTTTCCAGTCAGTTTGAACCAATCTGGCTTTCTCATTAAACCACAGAATTGGGATTGGATTCTTCATAAACACATTGCCTTCACACACAAATATCCACAAATATATTCAGACAAAAATATCAGTAATACTCTACTAATGATTATGTCATGCAACCTCTGTATGTAAAACGGACGCAATCCATGTAGGACTTCAGTCTTACTGAATTCCGTAAAAAAAATAAATGCACATTAATTTAGCAAGTAAGATTAGACCGATTTATGTAAAATATATTTGGAAACGATTTAATTATGGCTGTCGTTCGATTCAAACATTTAATCACGATTAATCACATGATCACTATGAGTTAACTTGTGATTAATCGCAACTTAATCGCCGATTTTTAACTGTTCTACATGTACCCTAAATTAATAATTTTCAAGTTTTTAATACTCTAATGAACAAGGGCATGGACAAATATGGATGCTTTATGCAAATGTATATTTATTATTAGTGAAACCAAACTCAACATAGAGCTTCATCTTCTACTCTTGCCGCTGCTCCCGTTAGGGGTCGCCACACAGATCATCCGTCTTCATACTACCCAGTCCTCTACATCTGCCTCTCTCAAACCTATATGTCTTATTCATACCATAGAGCCTGAAGACAAAATATTTTTGTAAATGTTTTTAGTAATTATGGTGTTTTAAATTACATAAACTATCTAGGCACCAAACAGAACCTTTGCTATGTTTCCACACGGACGGTTTTAATCAACGGATGTGTGCATCATGGTGGATTTTGGTGCTTGATGTGAAACTTGGTGCATCAGTAAAGCAAATGATTTGAAATCATTTTTCCTGTTTTTTTTATATCTGAGTAAAGAAAGGACTTTTTGAATAAATGTGTGTTGATTTGCAGGTTTAAATTTGGACTCTACATATTTATTAATATTTGTTATAAAAATGGTCATACAGAAATTCGTTCTGCATTAATTGTGCATAAAAAATTTTTGTGTAGTTAAAATGAATTTGCGTGCACTTGTTATTGACACGTTAATTTTGACAGCCCTAATTTTAACATTAAAGCATTCTATACTTTAGACTATATACTACATTTGGTCTATTAGTCTATTACAGAATGCTTAGTCAGGGACAGCTCCAGAGAATTCTGTCTCCAGCACTTTGGCTTGTGTCCAAGGCTTGAGAATTTGTTCTATAAAATGAAAAAGAGGTTGATTTTTTTTTTGTTGAGGAGTGTGCTTTAGTTGTGTAGCTTAATAGATCTGTACATCAGTCTAAATATTTTATAAATAACTACCTCATTACTGTAATAACTCTCTCACTCTCTCTCCTGAACAGATATGGAGAATGCGTTTGTGCGCTCCATGATGAGCGGCTTGCTAGCGAAAGAGGGTGAGGACTGCACTTTGCCGTGCTTAGTGACAGATCCAGCTGTAACCCATTTGTCTCCTCTGACCTGCAGCGGCACTGCCGTGCCAGCTGGCCTTTCCTTCACAGCTGACCCGCAGAAAGGCATCGTCATCCATAACATCTCCAAGGCATTTGAGGGATGCTACGTTTGCACTGGTGTCATGGGTGGGACGACGGTGAAGTCAAGCCAGTACAACGTGAATGTGCGACTAGGTCTGTAGATAATAGATAATCTGCTGATAGACAGAGGAAATGAGAGGTTTTAAAACTTGTTTTTGATGCAGATTTTACATTTTACACATGCCAGAAAATGTAAATAATTGGCAAATATTATATATATATAGGAAACAAATAAGTTAACATAATTCCTTTGATAGATTGATAGATGCAGTAAAGTTTGATTTGTCAAAGGTGTTATATTGCATCGTGTGTTTGTTTGTTTTTTTGGATGTGTAGTTCCACACTTTGTTCCAGTAATAAGTCTATCCAGATCGGAAAGTGTGATATTGATGAAGGGCGAAGCTCTCGAGCTCATCTGCAGCACCTCTAACATCAACCATGACTTCCATTTGATGTGGAGCTTCCCTTCAGGAGCGGTGAGATTCCTGTACATATTACATCCACATTAAAGGAGAAATCTATTCTGAAACACATTAGCATTGATGTCAAAGAGGGTTTATCCTAAAGCATACAGCCAAAAGAGCAAGAGCTTTTCTCACACATTGTCATTTAAACTCATAATAACAAGAAAACACAGAATATAGTGATGTTGGTATATATATATATATATATATATATATATATATATATATATATATATATATATATATATATATATATATACACACACACACACACACACACACACACACACACACACACACACACACACACACACACACACACACACACACACACTACAAATATAAGAACTGAAGTACAGCACTTAGACTTGACTTGGCTAGTTAGCAGTGTATAAGATGGTAATACAAAGATAATGTTGATGGTGGTGTGAAATTTGAAACACTGAAATCTGGAAGAACTGGTGAAAAAGCTACTGAAACACTGCTGCACGCTTTCTTAAGGTAGAAATAAAGGAAGTGATAAATCCAATTACCAACACTATCAGCAGCTAGTCAGTTGACATTGTGGGTAATGTTGAAAACTGGAAACTGAAGCTGGAAGTGCAAACAGGCCAAAATTCCAATTAAAGCGCATCTCAACAATGATGGAATTACAATTAATGGACATTCGGTGCTACACAGATGAGGATGGATTCCTCTTAAGGTTTTTTCCGCATGCCATCTCAGGGAGTTTTTCCTTGCCCCACTCGCCACTGGCTCACTCATTAGCGATAAAATTATAAAGAACAAACTTATAGGTACTACATTTCTACATTCTTTTATACATCTGTATAACCACTTTGTCTCTGTAAAGCTGCTTTAAGACAATGACCATTATTACAAGTGCTCTACAAATACAAATGAATGGAATTGAATTGAAATGAATTGAAAAGATCTGATGATAGTAGAAATTTGCATATATTACAATTGTTAAACCCTTGCTGTGTTTTCTAATTTTAACCTCCTGATGTGATTCTCAGAATGCACTAGAGTCTCATGCTTCTCACATCCTGCCTGGCTCCTGGGGTTACAAGCGCTCCTCTACACTCTGGATTAGCTCTGCAGTGCCGAGTGACTCTGGGAAATACCGCTGCCAAGCGCAGAACGAGAAGGGTGTCTCCAGTTCTACCATCCGTCTTGATGTTTATGGTTAGTAACAGTAGCCTAAGTGCGCATGTGTATCAGTGCAGCGTAGTTGCTAATGTTACACACAAGCTGACTGGCTCTGTCTATGGGAGACCTTTTAATGGCACGGACGGTAAACGTTGGTATGTTACAGATCTTGGCTTCATTAATGTAACTGAAGGAGAGAACAGGGTTGTGGATGTCCGAGAGGGAGAGAGTCTGACGCTGCAAGTCGAGATGATCTCATACCCCAAGCCAAGTGCTGCGTACTGGACGTATAACAACCAGCAGCTCAAAAACACTTCTGAGCACGTCATCACACTGCACAATCAGCAATACAGGTAAGCACACGTATATATAGCATTTTATTTAACACTCTTTTTCTATGGCTATATCGTGTTCACAATGATTTATTTATGTATATTTATTTATGTATGAATTCACGGTATCTTGTGCTTATGTGGAATATTGACAGATAAACGACACTTTAACTTTAAAACTTCAACACTTTGAAATGTAACTAATATCATCTAAAATCGAGTTATGCTAGTTAAAAGTGTACGCCATAGTCACGAGTTTTTAATTCAAAAAACATCCATAGCTGGCTACCAAAGGGAGGGGGAAAAGTATTGTATACTCTCTGACATTTCAGTGCCACATGTGGGAGCTCATGTATGAGGAAGAGGGCAGATAGTGTTCACATCTATCCTTAGCTTTTGGCTTTAAGTTGTAGAGTCTTCTCGTTTTCTTCTCTTCATCTCAAAACAATTTTTCTATGGTTAAATTGTGTTCATAGTAAGACGCATTTAAAAGTTAGCGAATTGGAATGAGTCCAAAGGTTAGTTATACTCAAGAGGTTGCAAATATATTAAATATATTAAATTGTCCCAAATGTAATGATCCCTTCAATTACAACTTCTTTAATTCAGCAACCCTTAATATTTAAGTAAATATGTTCACAACATGTAATGAGGTGAATATGGATACACGCTATTTTATCACAATTAAAAATTATTTAAATGTTTCGATTTCATTTGGTGCAGGTTTTGAAGGTAAACTGACTGAGTGCTAATCTGCTAAATTTTACGCTTTTTATCTATAAAAAGCACATGATAAATAAATTAATACATACACTGACCAGGCCACCGATCAGGCATAACTATGACCACCTGCTTAATATGGTGTTGATCCCCTTTTACAGCCAAAACAGTACAGTACAGCCACAGTTGCTCATCTGTTGGATCAGACCACACGGACCAGCCTTCGCTCCCTACATGCATCAACGAGCCTCGGTTGCCCATGACCCTGTCACTGGTTCACCGCTGTTCATTTCTGGAACACTTTTAATAGATACTGACCACTGCAGACCAGGAACATCCCACAAGAGCTGCAGTTTTCGAGATGCTCTGACCCAGACGTCTAGACTTCCCAATTTGTCAAACTCGATCAAATCCTTACTTGCCCATTTTTCCTGCTGCTTACATGTCAACTTTGAGGACAAACTGTTCACTTGCTGCCAAATATATGATAAAGAGATCAGTATTAATAATTAATAATTAATAATCAGTATTATTCATTTGACCAATTATAATGTTATAAGGGCATAATGTCCCGCCTGATCCGTGTACATAAACACAAGAGTTAAGGTTAAGAATCCCGAGTAACTAAGACGCCTTTGTAAGTCATTCCTGATGTCAGAATGTCTAAAGTTTAAGTGTCTTTAATTCTGGTCATTTTAATATTGTTATTAATATATTTGTAGGTACATCAGTGAGCTGAAGCTGGTCCGTGTTCATGGCTCCGAAGGCGGCATCTACACTTTCTCAGCTAGCCATAATTATACGTCTGTCAATAAGTCATTCTTCGTCCATGTCAATTGTGAGTTAAAGGGGAAAAATGGTTTAAATATCTTCTGTTGCCATTAGTTTTTTTATCCTGCTGTTTTTGTTTTGGTTTTGACACATGGGATTGTATGTGATGTAAAGCAGTGCAAATGTTTACAGTATTTTAACTGCAAATAATCCTTTTCTCTTTCCTGACCAGGCAAGCCGATGATTGTTTCTCAGGAGGGGCCGATTGATGGACAGGTGAAATGTGTTGCATCTGGATACCCTGCACCAAAGATATTCTGGTACTACTGTGAACCACGACACACACGGTACAGTTCAAATGTGATTATTTGACTTCATATAAAAGAACTCTTTATAGAAATGATTGTTTCACACAAAGTGATTTTTTTTAATGACTAGCACAAATGCTAATGGCTCAAAGACATTTTAACATTTAGTTGTATTAAGTTGACAGACTTTATTCTACTCTATACTAATATTTAATATTAGTGGGGACAATAACAGAGAAGCAAAACAGTACAGTATTGATATGTGTTTCCCATTATCGTCAGGAATTTCAAACAATGCAAATCCTTGCTGACTGTGTGACTTGTGGAATATACCAAGTATTTTTCAGGAAAGGTAATTATATCCCTAAACAAGTCAAATTTAGGAATGTCAATTCTCTCTCAGATGCTCTCAGCTAATGAACGCCACTCAGGAGGACGAGGATACAGCAATAGTGACGATGTCATTGTCACAATTTGGCCGCACTGAGGTCGAGAGCCGCCTCAACATCACTAAGGGAAAGTACCACACCCTGGAATGTGTGGCAACTACACAGGGAGAACAGGCATACACACTCTTCAGCATCAGCGGTGAGCTTTACAGGTCTCACACACACCACACACAACACACACACCTACGCATTACAGCAATGAGAGAAAGATGAAACTTATTAACATCCAAGTGAGCACTCAGTTCATGCTAATCCCTTCTTTACTTCTCAGACACGCATACAGCACTCAACAGATTTGCAGGGATTATTTTGTGCAGAGTGTGCACAGTACGGATTCACAACCACTCTAAACTCGTCTCAGAGATACACACAAACATGTGTGACACTGTGCATCCTGTACATGACCGGACGATAATAAATTTATTAGCTAGACCATTATGCGACTAAAAGCTCTAATGTGCTGCAGGGTTGCACAGGCACCTAATTTCATAGGCTAATAATCGGAAGCTAATATAATGTAATAACAATGTATGTCAAGTTACGCTAGAACGGCATAATGTCTTGTTGGAATCAAGAAACATGCATGGCTGGCTACCAAGGGAGACTTAAAAGGGATGTATACTCTCACATGTCAGTCACAGTGAAACTACCCAATCAACCACATCTCAGAGCTTCTGTATGTGGAAGAGGGCAGATATTGTTTACATCTATCCTTAGCATTTGGCAACTTGGTGTCTTCTTATTCTTTTCTCTTCATCCCACATTAAAATAAAATATGTATATTTTTCTTGACAGACCATGTGATGTGTAGATCCCTGGCTACTGATTCATCCGGTTTTGATATTGCTGTTTGTAAATGTTATGTGTTTGTGTTTCTGCATGCAGAGCGCACAGTTCCTCATAAACTCTTCACCCCTGTACTGACCGGAGTCGTAACAGCTTCTGTAGTGCTCATGTTGTTTCTAATCATACTTCTCTACAAGTACATGCAGGTACAGATGTTAAATAATAATAATCATCATCTTTTTAGACATTTCACTACATTAAAAAAAGTAAAAATAAATTCAATGCCAAGCACACAGACACGTGCAATTCATTTTAATTGTATTTTAAAATGGCTTTATATCCACATAAATATTTTATATAGAGACATTTTTTATAGATATAGATCCCAAAAAAAATCCAGGGATTTGCTTTACATTAAATTGCTCTAAATCTGTGCTGGGACGTGTAAAAGATATGTTGATGATGAAATATGAGCCCGAAGCTTAACGGAAGCATCACGTCTCCTACATACTACATATAAAACACTTTATAATTAAAGCTGATATTTTAAGTGCACACAATGTTTAGCGCCAAAAATCAGATTTGATTCGGATGAAAATCCAATTGTGCACCACACCAATTCAATTCCCTGACCGTGATTCTCCTTCCTGCCTGCTCTTTGATTGAAATGCAGAAACCCAAGTATGAGATCCACTGGAAGGTGATTGAGAGTATCCACGGTAACAACTATACCTATGTTGACCCCACCCAGCTCCCTTATGACCCCAAGTGGGAATTTCCAAGAGAGAGGCTACGCTTCGGTAATGGATTACTTTTTTTTTACCTCACCACCTGTCTCTCTGTGTGGGCAAATTCATCTTGAGTCGCATGGAAACAGTTGCTTTGTGAGGATTTTTTAAGTCAAAATGTGTGTGTGTGTGTGTGTGTGTGTGTGTATGTGTGTGTTTTACGCACAGGTAAAGTTCTTGGGGCTGGTGCATTTGGAAAAGTGGTGGCAGCAACAGCGTATGGTCTTAGCTCACCTGACGCAGTCACAACAGTGGCTGTAAAGATGCTCAAGCGTATGTATCATTGTGTGTGTGTGTGTGTGTGTGTGTGCGTGTGTGTGTGTGTGTGTGTGTGTGTGTGAGAGACTATTTTTCATTCCAAGAGCCCTTTCCACTGATTTGATTAACTCCACCCAATGTCTTTTTACTGATTTCTCCTTGTTTCTTTGTGTGTGTGTGTGTGTGTGTGTGTGTGTGTGTGTGTGTGTGTGTGTGTGTGTGTGTTCAGCGAGTGCTCACTCCACTGAAAAGGAAGCTCTAATGTCGGAGCTAAAGGTTCTCAGTTACCTTGGCAACCACATGAATATTGTCAATCTGCTAGGCGCCTGCACTGTAGGAGGTAAGAGGTTAATGTGTTCAAAGTTCAGACAGAGTTCAAAGTCAGTTTTTTTGGAATTTGATGTCAATAAAAGCCCACAAAGAAAGAGAGAGCTGCTTCTAAAATGAAAAGTATGACAAGAGTATCTCACTCCTTGCCATACAGCAGCTTATAGAAAGAAACACTGTATAAATACTGTATAAACCATGTTAATCACTCTCAGATGTTCACAATCTGAAATTAACAACTCATGTATTTAGTAAAGTGAAATCTGGCTAATGTGCTATTAATAAGTGCCTTAAGCTAGATTTTTGGATTTTTAGTGGAACTGGACCTGGTCTGTCTGATCCAATGATCAGACAATGATTCTTTAGATTTGATATCAATTTTGGCTGATATTTTTTATAAACATCTATAAACATGGCATCAGCAGTGATTATGGTTCTTTAGTTACCTGCAATGCTGTGGGATCTTTGTGAAATATTTTTAAAACCTTTCTATCTTCTGCAGGTCCGACTCTGATGATAACTGAGTACTGCTGTTATGGCGATCTGTTGAACTTTCTGAGGAGAAAGAGGGATGCTTTTTTCAGCTCAAAAACCGGAGATGGATATTATAAAAACCTTTTAAGTCAGACCCAGTGTTCAAGGTAAAGCTATACATGGGGAGAATTTTCAGATAAACATATATATATATATATATATATATATATATATATATATATATATATATATATATATATATATATATATTAGGACTGTGAATTGATTGAAATATTTAATTACGATTGATTTCATGATACTCCCAACTTAATCGCACATTTCTATCTGCTCTTTTATTGTTTAAACAAATAATATAAATTTCTACTCTTGGTTTGATTTCTGGGCTTTTCCTGTGAAGGATAAACTAACATAAAGATCAGAAGCTGCCTTTGGGGAAAAACTATTAACTGTTTACTGTTCCAATACATTTTCTCACTAAGTAATTGGGTGGTGTGACACAGAGGGTGTCGTATTCAAAGTTATCATATTTTTAAATATCTTGATGTAAATATCAGGGAATTGTTGCTGAAATTTTATGACATATGAGTCGATCTTAAACTTAAATATCTTTTCTGTGGAGCAAAATTGTTAAATAAATTTTGTGATCAATAAATCTATGTATATGTAAATCTGTACATATGAATTGTACAGTCTGTTTACCCCTATCTTTGTGTGTGTGTGTGTGTGTGTGTGTGTGTGTGTGTAATAGGGACGGTATAGAAAATGGCTACATGCCTATGAGGTCCTATGAAAAGAAATCCAAACAAACAGGTAAATCTGACTACATCAGTATGAATTTAATAAGATACCAGATTAGAAAATAACATTTCTTTCCTTATTTCTATCCTTTCTTTCTATCTTTCTTTTGTTTCTTCCCTCCTTCCTTCCTTTTTTCTCCCCCAGAATGGAGTGATGATAAGGATGACTTGTCTATTGATACTGAGGATCTGCTCAGCTTCTCCTACCAAGTCGCCAAGGGCATGGACTTCCTCACATCCAAGAATGTAAGTTGACTGCTTGAGTACAAACTTGAGGCATATTATTATAAAACTATTTTAGTTTTATTCAAAATGATGATTGGATAATGAGATTTTTAAAAAATACATATTGTATATATACACACACCACTCTTTTTGTGTATGGACAGTGTATCCATAGAGATCTGGCAGCCAGGAACGTTTTGCTGACTAAGGGTCGGGTTGCTAAGATCTGTGACTTTGGCTTGGCTCGTGACATCACCAGGGACTCCAACTATGTTTTGCGGGGAAATGTGAGTCAGGGTTTTTTTTTATAATATTTACACTCCTAATAGCTTTGTAGAACCAACACTGACTTCATTCTTTACAGGAACCTATTTTCTAGTTTACTGGTTTACATTTAATTAAATGGAAACAATAAAAATGATTATTCAAAAAATGCTTTGGAAAAAAACTCAGATCTCTCTCTCTCTCTACGTATAAATGTTTATCGATGACATCACCAATGACCAATATTTGCTTCATAGGCACGCCTACCAGTCAAATGGATGTCTCCTGAGAGCCTGTTTTCATGTGTGTATACATTTGAGAGTGACGTGTGGTCCTATGGCATCTTATTGTGGGAGATCTTCTCTCTAGGTATGCTTTAGAAGAAATGTTCTATTTTCTATCATATAACAAGGTCTCACAGATATTTTTAAACCGTACTGAAGATGCTGTTCAGTGATTATTGGATCGTTGTTATTAGGATATATGACGCCTCAAGAAAAAAAATCACTATTCACAAGGACAGTGTGCTTTCAGGTTCGATTATGGCAGCTAGATGAGTTTATGATGCAGCGCTGCAGATTTTTTGGATGGTCAGAATTAGTAGTTCATGAACTGGAGTGAGTAAGGATGAGGAAGTGAGTAAGGATGAGGGAAAAATTGTCTATAACATTCCACAACATTAAATATAGCTCTAATCAGAGGCATCATCGAATAATGAAAACAAATTTGCATACTTTCATTGGCTTTTAAGAAAATCCTGCCGATGTGTTGATGTTTCACCTGCAGCTAAACCAGAATTAAGGTTTCCTATATTAATATTGTGTATAGTGACAGCAAAACAAAAAAATAATGATTTCTTAATCACCCACAGGTAACAGCCCATATCCTGGAGTTCCAGTTGGTTCCATGTTCTACAAGATGATACAGGACGGGTACAGGATGAGTGAGCCGGAATTTGCTCCGAGTGAAATGTAAGTGTAAACTAAGCGCCTACGAGCTCATAACTCTTATGAAATCTTTTTTTCTTTGAGAATATTCTCAAATCTTCTGCATCTGACTGAATGTAAGAGCTGGCTAATGGCATTCATGGCTTCTGTTCATCGTGCTTATTTTTATATTGAGAGCATGATTACAGACTTGTACTACTCGATTAAAAAAAAAAATCAATCACCAATGGCGCTTCCTCTGTACATCAATGGAAGTTTGTTTTTCCGTGTCTCGACTGTCAGTGGATTCAATAACCATATAACCATATAATCAATAAGGTCCCCTGGTGGTCTAGTGGTTAAGATGCAGCGCTCCCACCGCTGCGACCCGGGTTCGATTCCCGGTCAGGGAACCATCCCCAGCCACTCTTAGTGCCGGTCCCAAGCCCGGATAAATTGGGGAGGGTTGCGTTAGGAAGGGCATCCAGCGTAAAACATGTGCCAAATCAAACGTGCAGAGAATCCGCTGTGGCGACCCCTAACGGGAGAAGCCGAAAAGAAAGCTTTATAACCATATAATCAATAATGTAATTACGTGAATGTGTACACCTGAGTGTGATTGACCAGTTATATTGGCTGATTGTATGCATTTCTAGCTATGAGGTGATGAGATGGTGCTGGAGCTCGGATCCTCTGAAGAGACCAACCTTTAGGAAATTGGTGGAGAGGACTGAAATGTTGCTCTGTGAGAACACCAAACATGTAAGTGGTAAATATCTAACAGTAAAATTTAAATATTGGTATTTACCTGTTTGAGGCACCAAAACGGTAAAAATCAGTTTACTGTCTCATTAATTATACTGCATGTACAGACCTTTTTTTCTTGCCACCAAACAGGTGTATTTGAACCTCAGTGAAAGTGACTCACTGGATTGTCCCGGCCTGAACAGAGCATCGTCTCAGAGGCTGAGCTCAGTAGGTAGCACCACAGCATCGACCCAACCGCTCCTGCTGGCCACCAACGACGTTTTTCTGGAACATGACACTTGCTAAGGACCACTCACAGACTACTTACTCTCACCCACCACATTGATTCCACTCACACGTTCTTTACATTTTTTAGAGTTTTTTTTGGCTTCTGTTGTCGTGTCCGCCAGACTAAACTCTACACACTGGAGCTCACAACACTGCATTTAGTCAATGCCATGCAAATTGTCACGATTCTTTAGATTTAATAGTTATTAGTCTCTTTCCTTAAAGACTAATTACACCCAATAATTATTTATTATTTTTTGAAAGTAAATGAATCTATCCATTCTAAAAGTGGATTGACACTTCTCCCTTAACCTTACGCCAATCTGTTCATCAAACCTATTAGGAATAATTCCTATCTATTTCTATACAATGGAACCTTGTTTAGAAATGAATCACACTCCAAACCGCTTAGCGCTTCGTCTAAATTAAAAGACTTTCCGTGTTTACTCTTGCTGAAGAGAACAAATAAATAGAATATTTTGACAGTCGGGATAATAGCACTATATTAATAACACTATATTTGCTAACCAAGCAACGCAACACAACGCAGTTGTCTATGCTAGTACACTATTAACATTTATTCTTAGGGCATTTACGAAGGTAGGTTTTATAGACAATGTAGTTAATTACCCGGAACAAATATCGAATTATTGTCGATTATTTTCATAGAACAGCATGTACAGATGTCGAGTTATACCATGACAATTTGCCTAAAAAAAATTTAAAAAATTTTATGTATTTATTAACAGCATGTCATAATCACTTACGGTATAGCAGATGTGGCTGCTTCATCATCGGCCTTTATTAAACTCTCTCCTGAAGTAAAAAACAAAACAACAACAAAAAGCTTGTCACGTTGCAGAGAAACTGTAAAGAGTTACTGAGATGAAAAAAATTGTGACTGTAAAAATCACTAACACTGGGCGACTCCTTCCATGCTGAGGAAGTGGATGCTCAGTGTTTAAGGCTCTGCTTATTGATCAGAAGGTCAGCAGTTTAAGCCCCAGTATCTTGCTCTTGGGCCCTTGAGCAAGGCCCCTAACCCACTCCAGGGGTGCTGAACCATAACTGACCCTGCACTCTTACCCCAGCTTTCTAACATCACTGTGATGTGCGAAAAAAGAATTTCACTGTGCTCTAATGTGCATAAGTAAACGTCTCATCAATTCAACCAATAAGACTTGAGAATTTAACAGCTTCATGGAGCGACGCTTTAGAAATACGGAATTGAACTCGTTAATTTGAAAGAGGGGCGGAAAAAAAACATTGAATAAATAATATAATAATAACATGTAATATAATAAATGCGCATCACATGTTACACCTCTCAAATGCTATTATCTTCATCTACTTCAGGGGGTCCAATCTTTTCCTCAAAGGGCTGGTGTGGGTGCAGGTTTTCACTCCAACCAAGCGTCACACCTGGTAGCCACTGAAAATAAAAAACACGAGATTTTACAGGTAGAATTTGGTGTGGACTTGCGTGGTGGGACACGCCTAAGTGCTTCCTGCTAAGGAAAATAAATTTTTTATTAACGTTTGTATAAATAATTTTTTTGTGTGTGATTTTCCTGGATTTGTACATGAGTTTGATCTATAAGCTAGCTAATGGCATTTTTTATTTATTTAAATGTAGCATGTTTATAGTATTTATTTCTATCCTGCTTGCTAATGTGCCGTAGGATTTATTTGTTAGCTAACCAGCAAAGTTTACTTAAGTTGCCAGTTCTTTTCAGTGGTGGACGATAATGAGGTAAATGTAAACTGTACTTAAGTATCTTTTTCTGTGCTTTACTGAAGTATTTATGACTTTACAAAGTCAAATATCTCACTCAACTATACTTTGAGATATCAGTCGTTCCTTTTTTATTCATGTGTGGATAATTCTTCTGAAGCAGCTGAAAAGGATTTGGACTCGTGATAATTGTAATAGATATCAGTGTTTGACTTATTAATATCATTCTATTAATAGATTGTTGTGCTCAGAGTCACATTAGAGTCTTTTCATGTAAACTGAGATGATTAAGCAAAGAGTCTTGTGATAAAAATGATAATAGGATCATTATAGCCGTAATAAATCATAATACTTTGGATACTTAAGTACATTTGAAGTTTTGTACTTTTACTTTTAAGTGAAATTTAACTTTTACTGGCATCATATTTTACAGTGTATCTACTTTATCTAGAGTACACGCTTTGTGTACTTCGTCCACCTCTGGTTTTATTTTCTTATCGTTTCCTTTTTATACGCGAGTGCTTACATGTAGACACTTTTAAACTTTTCGTTGTGATTTTGACCAAATTTAAACTTTAACGTTTCTCAGTAGTTTTGGAGAAAGTGTGATTCCGGATGATGAAGTCTTCCAAACAAGCTCTTGGTTTTGAAATTGCTATTAGCATAAAGCTCGATCTGCATGATTACTATTATAAACTCCTTCCCTCCCTGCCTCCCCTACATATACAATCAATGGTGTAATTACTCTTTAACAAGCACTCATTTAACAACATATGAACTTCACGCACGACCGTTCTGGTCATCCAGAATACCTGTTGATCTATTTATCCACGTGCAGCTGGATCCCAATTTCACCATATTGATCCAATGCTGCATTCCAAGTGCATGAAAAGCTGACTTGACATGATCTTAAGAGTCAGCGCATTAGATGAACATCATTATAACACTGCTTTACTGAGGACCTCAGAGATCAATGACCATCTGTCACGATGAGATCATCATGTAAGTAGCGACTTTGGCCATGCTTAGCAGTGTGTGTACATGTTTTTGTGGATTAGCGCTCTTTAATTGGTAAACGTGCGAAACATCTTCGTGTCCACTGTATGGAAAAAGTCTTCTTTATTACATTATATCTGTGAAAAAAAGATGTGCATCGTATTTATTAAAAATGTGTTTTGTGTGTAAAAAGGGGGAGGGGGGGGGGAAGGGCCCCTTTCGCTTAGTGCCTGTGGAATTCTAAAACGATTATGTAATAAATATTAAATTAATACTTATTTGCTTTTTTGAGACGATGAAGGCGTCTGTGTCGCATGCTAGCGTTCATAATTTATTCGAATAAACGATGTAAGAATGTAAATAAAACGCACTGAATCTGAGCCCTTGAACAAACGCCGAGATGAAGAGAGAAAAAACGTCGGACTGTTTATGTAAAATGTTAATCATTTGTACGTAATTGAAGATATTTTCCCCCATTGTTTGGAACGAGAGAGAGAGAGAGAGAAAGAGAGAGAGATTCAAACGATTTTGTACATATGTTTTTGAAAGCTTTGATGGAAAACCTTTCATGTTTTGATAGTGAGACTGAAAATAAAAAATGAGAACGAATGTTTCATGTCCGTTTCTTGACGAATTTCCTAGAATTTCTCTAATAATAATAATAATGGGTATGGCGTTAAACTGTTAAAAAATAGCTGCAAAAACAACTGCAGTGTATACAAATACATACAGTATATTCATTCAGTATACACTTTATCAATTCTTACATAAATGAAATAAGAAAATCTGGCTTTCGTTTTGAAACAGGATGCTGGTTGGCTATGACGGGGGTGTGGGTGTGGGGAAGGAGGGTGTTAACAACAGACTGTGGAGTTTAATTCACCTTGTTCCACAACAATCTCAACCAATACCAGTTTTAGTTATCGAAGTTATTAGTTATTTAGTGTCCAGTAAATAAGTTTGATTCAGCAGGTCTTCTCACTTTTGAACGTAATAAAACAAATCAACTCGATACTTTACCTGCGAGTTACAAATAGCTAACACTGGAGACTCCTTCTAAATTCTTTATAATAACCATATCATCTAATTACACACATTTTGAAATGTACTTTATATGGAGCACTGGCCTTACAAGCTCCTGTCTTGGGAAATGTGAATGTCTTCAGATTCCTTTATTATTAGAATACCGACGTTTTTCCAGCTGCACTTGTTATTCAGAATATAATTGAGAATCTTGAGATTGCACCATGTGAAGGGTTTGACTTAATACACTGGATGATAGAAAACCAGCCAAAATCAGGTGAAGGACTGACAGGTCATCTCCAATAACACCCACACATTTGCACGACCTGTGAATGAATACTTCTCTCGGTGTCGTACAGAAATTTAAGAGAAATAATGAACCGAATCACACAGTGTTACTCATCAGGCTGAATGCTGCTTTCGTCTTTTATTTCAGATTGTTGCATGAAAAACAACAAATATTAGCTGCCTCACAGCTAGCTTATTAATTGGAAAAAAACACAACACAACTCGTTTTAATCTTCATGGCCAAGAATTTCTTACTGTATTCAGAGTATTGTTTGGGAAGATTGTGTTTTTAAACATTAAAAAAATAAATTTCATAAAAAAAAAAAAAAAAAAAAAAAAAAAAACCTGTACAAACTTGGCACTCGACAGCCACTTTTTTTTTTTTTTTGAAACATATGATGCTTTTTTTGCCCAACACAATTGTAAAAGAGTGCTTTAGGGAAACAGGATTCTTCCTGTCAGCCTGAGCCTCTCAGTCCTGTTCTCATTTGATCTCTCATCAGCAAGAGGTTATTCTCTGAGCAACTGCTGCTCGCTGGATGTTTTTTGTTTTACGCACCATCCTGTGTGAACTCAGACTATTGCAAAATAAACAGTAACACTTGCTGTTTTCATCTCAAAGGAAAAAACATTTGATTTTCACCCGATCCATTTAGTTATTTTAACCCACAGAGAGATTACGTATCTCCACCGGATTCTCATATGTTTGATATGAAACTGTATGACTGTAAGCACCATGCTGCTGCTGCTGCTGTTAGATCACTGCATACTCAAGCAGAGCAGGGTGTACAGATGTGAAAGTGGCTGGCGAGTGTACACGATGCGAGAAATCCGATTGTACAAATTCTTTGGTGATTGAATGAAAAAAAAAAAACAACACAAAAAACAAAACACAGGAAATGACAAAGATAGATACAAAGAGGTACACAGGGTTCAGTTCCAATACAACATATGATAATGACTGTAAGTGATACGCTCCTATGCGGAAATTCTGTTTACTGCAACCCTCCTATTTTATTTACTTAAAAGCTTCCAATGCATTTTTATTTTATTTTCGCACAACAGTGTTTGACGGTCTCGACACAGATAAGGTCAATTGCATAGGAAAATAAAGTTACTTTGGATTTTGTTATAGAAAATAAAATGAAGTTACTGCAAGGCAAGAACTGATTGGTTATCGACTGGAGGGTTGACCCACACAACCCATACAGCAATAACGGAAGAGGTACAACAAGTTTTTTGCTTTTAGCAACACACACAAACACATAGAAATACTTGATTGAATGACCATTTACACTCAGAATTCAAGAATCGAATGTCTACACGGTCCGTGTATGTTGAGTTCGAAATGATTCAAGAAATAATAACTAAAATAAAATAGAAAAATTAATTACATTCTAAATGTATATATGCACATGCACACATACTACTGTGAAAAAGTATTTTCTCCCCATTCCTGATTTTTATTTTTTCACCCTGAGGGAAAAAATCCTAAGGGAAAAAAAAGCAGTCCAAACCAAGCGGGTCATGCTGTAAAAACACAATTTCTCCATAGTGATATAAAAGTCTCAGTGTCAGTTATCACAAATGCTTGATTGCAGTTGTTGTTACCAAGGTTGGCACAATCAATAATTAGGTTTAGGGGGCAATTTCTATTTCAACCAACGGCCAGGCAGGCTTGGACAGCTTTATCCCTTTAATAAAAGAACAAAGTAAATTAAAAAACTGCTTTTTGTATTTACTTAGACTGTCTTTGTGTAATATTTAAATGTGCTTGATTATCTGAATCATTTAAGTGTGACAAATATGGAAATAAAACCCCCCAAAAAACTATAAATCAAGAAATACCTTTTCACAGCAGTGTGTGTGTAAATATAACATTTCAGATTAACTTTGGGACCAGAAATAATTAATGATCTGTAATGACCCGCATATGTATGAGCTATTAGTAGGTAACTAATATAAAAAATAAAATTCAAAAATTTTTTTTTTTTTTTTTTTTTTTTTATTAAGTGCTGTCCAGGTGCTGAAATGCACTCCTAAAATGCATTGATGCCCATCTTGATCCCTTGCATATTATTTACTGAAAAAATTACCACACGCCCCTATGAATAGCCTGTACAACAGGGTTCAGGAAAATCTGACTTTAAAAATTTGAGCTGTGAACGAATTGTAGTGAGAGAAAAAAATATTAAAGAAGGCCCATATTCATTTCACTCATCCATTTTTTTGGTTTTGAAAAAAGGAAAACCAATGATGAAATAACCAGTTTTTTTTCCCCTCAAAATGTTAAACCTGATTTATAGTTTGTTGCATCAGATTTTTTGGATTTATTTGGGATTGTGGGACACTTAATAATTCATCAGTGGCTTCATTAAACATGCTGGTTTTCACTCTGAGAAGTTCCTATGGATCACTACGAGCTTTTCAAAAGCGACAAGAGTGTGACAGGAAATCGGAATCCGACACTTGTACTCTTTTACAAAGTTATTCTGTGTGCAAAATCTTCGGACACTCAATGCAGAGCAATCGAGAACAACCCCACCTCACCTCGATCTGCCCTGCCCTGCCCTGCAGACTGTCTGTGATCTTTGAATATGTTGCTCTAGTTTGTACCCTATTATTCTTCTTTTGCACAAATAGCCCCAGGGTGGGCATTTCTCCCTAAGAGCAGACAGACAATGAAATTCTCTTTGACTCCCAGGTGAGGACATTAGATTGATATAGAGCACTTTAGGGCATTGATCATATATTGTGGTCCGTGTACATTCTGGTCATTCAATTTTTATTTTTTGAAGAAGTATTAGAACAATGAAAAATGACATTTTATTTTCCTTGAAATACTCCCGAACCAAACATTTTATAGGCTCTGCAAGACGATGGAGACAGCAGACAGAACAACGGTGTCTCTGTCCCACACACACACACACACACACACACACACACACACACACACACACACATTACAGTATTTCTCTGGACTGTTCAATTTCTGCTTTACAAACTATTATTCCTCCCTAAACACACACACACACACACACACACACACACACACACACACACACACACACACACACACACACACACACTTTCAGCAAAATGCATAAACAGACCAGGGGGTTCTCGATTGCTCTACAATGAGTGTCCGGAGATTTTGTGCACAGCATAACGTAAAAGAGAAAAAAGTGTTAGATTCCCATTTCCTCCAACTTCTCTTGTCACTTTTGAAAAGCACATAGTGATCCAGAGGAACTCGTTAAAGCCGGAATCCATAAACAGAAAATCAGAGGGAAAAACTAAAACAGAGAAATGTTTGTATTTTTTTTTTATGTCTAAATGCAGAACTGCAGAAGCAATACTGTAGGCAGAGCTTTTACAGTCTGCCCTACCTAAAACGTGTCATTTCCATTTATTACCTATGAACTATTTTACATAGATTTTTATTGTATCGATATTGCAATTTTTTAAACCTTTGGTTAACCATACAGAGAAAATTAATAAATAGGTCATTGTTTTTGGTGGGCTTGAAGCAAGCTACTTTCTCCTTCTTTCGCTTTTAGTATTGAATCAAAAAAAGGAAATTAAAATCATAACATTAAGTTTTTCAAAAAAACAACAAAAAAAAACATTTCCGAATCATAAAAATTAACAAATGCAACATACACGAGCCAAAAAAAAAATAAAGAGTTTGTTTTCCCATTTCTAATGCAACATACACAAACCTGACATCTTAACACACAAAAACAGTATTCATGCATAACACTTTCGAATCCGATTACACACTGTCTGATTAAACAAAAAAAGGTTTAACAACAACAACGACAACAAAAAAAAACCCTTTATAAGTTGGACATGGTCTAACATGACCGTCTGCACAATTCCTCAAACAACAATCAATTCTACCTGTATAACGAATCCTTCTCAGGTGTTCTTTTTTCCCCTGGTGTTTTTACGTCATATATGACAAATATAAACTCCTACACGTTTATAGAGTCAGGACTCAACTCTTGTGCTCTTTTACAAAAAGATTTTAAAAATAATTATTAGGATAAGGGCCATTTAGTGTGCAAGAACACAATAAGTGCTATAAAATACAATAAAAACTAAAAATATATAAATCAATACTGTGTTTTTCAATGATATTTGAACAAAACTATTAGGACACCCGACTTTCCGAGCTAGATGTGGTTCTTCCCCAAACTTCTGGAGGCACACAATTGTAAAGGACGTCTTTGGATGCAGTAGCATTACATTTTCCCTTCACTTGATGTAGAAGACCCAAATGTGGTCCAGCATGACAATGCTCCTGTGCACAAAGTAAACTATATGAAGATATGCTTCATGTGGTTTGGAGTGGAAGATCTTGTGCTACAGAGCTCCAAACCTACTGAACACCTTTGGGATGAATGTGAACGTTGACTGCATCTACACCAGTACCTGACTTTACTAACAGCCTCGTAGCTGAATGAGCATCTTCCCAGAAGAGTGATGATTATATTAACAGCAAAAAAATATAGAATGGGACATTCAAAAAAACAAATTTTACGGTCAGGTGTCCACAAGCTTTAGACAATTTAGTATATTATATATATATGCTTTTTTTGTAAAGAAAATTCCCTAATTTTTGGCACTTAAAACATTCAGAACTGCATCTGTCCATTATGTCGAGGTAACACTGTGGTTATGTATCAAAATATGTTTCAAAGAATACTTTTCAATGAGGAACAATATATAAATCCGAAAGCTATTTTCCACCTTTGGGGCTGAATAGAAAACCAAAGCTACGTTAAAATAACTACAACAGTAATGTTTTTATTCCCACACTTTAAACACGATGGGGAAAAAATCGTGACGTATAAACGAAAACTTATAAAATAAGATCTTATACTTTTTATGCAGAGTATAAAATAGTTTTTGTTCCTTTACAATTAAATTCATGTGGTTCATAAAAATAATACAACTTATAATTATTATTATATTCTTTTTTTTATGAATTTTTTCAGAGACTAAACTGGATTCCTTCAATAAATTACAAAAAACGTGAAGAGAAACTATTTAATGGCACCGACGTTCATGCTGTTATTGCTGAGAAATACTGCGAAGTCTGTAAAACACTGCCCCCGGTGGCCATCTGGTGATACTGAGGTCAATCTTATTACTGTAGAACTGAAACCCCCCAAAAAGTATTTTCCAAAAGGATTGCTGCTTACGTCGTCCTGCGTCACTGTGACTGAGTGCTCGAGGTGTCCATATGGTGAGAGGATGAGGTTTTCGGCTGCTTTGGAGTCTGCGGCTTCAACTGCTGCTGGGGTTTTTGCTGTGGTTGATGTGGTGGTGGTTGTGGTGCTGTTGTGGTGAATGCACCCTGCTGCTGAATAGGGAACGCCTGCAGGATCAGCTGTGTGGACTGGTTGCTCTGCAAAATGTGGGTTCCCTGTAGAAAACAAAACAACGCCACAAAACCAATTTGTTAAATAATTATCATTTTTTTAATTAAAAAAATTATTACTTATAAAAACTATACTGTGTATCTACCCCGATTAATGCGTCTTGCCCTTCTAACTGACATTTGGTAGATGGCATACTATAGGCAGGATGGCTGTCCTGTCATTTTTGATTTTCACGATGCTCTTTGTTACGAATGTCTTCTAAAAATTTACGAGTCCAACAAACTGTTTAATAGACCAAAGCCATAGTGTGCTACATTTGGTCATTACTCTCAGAACACCATCTCTACAGTGAAGCATGGTGGTGGGAGCGAAGTGAACATATGTTAACCTCAGCAGTGAGGGAACTATAATGAATGGATATCCGGTTTTACCCAGAGGAGGATGGGTTCCTCTCAAGGTTTCATTATCGTATCGTATATTCCCTCACCATCATTACCTCTGGCTCTGTCATTAGAGATAAACTTATAGGGACAATTGTAGACTGTATACTTAATCTATTAATTTCTGTAAAGCTACTTTGTGATGATGCCCATTGTTTTACAATAGTAGCTTTTTTAGAGCTAATTATATATTAAGACTCTTTTAATGAATCAATTTTTATATTAGTTTATTAAGGACTAAAAAAACAATCAGTCTAAACCTGGTATAGAACACTTTAAAAAGAGCCATACAAGTTAATTTGACGAATTTGTTTGCGTTACCTGTAAAAATGGCTGCTGTTGCTGAGGCAGTATTGCCCCCTGGGGCTGCCCCTGTTGCTGAGAATCAGTCACCGCTGCTATCGCCTGAGTTCGGCCCTGCTGCTGCGGCTGCTGCTGCGCAAACGGGTTGTACGCGGTCACTACTTGGCCCATAAACATTGTCGTGGGAACCATCACGGTACTGCAGGCCATGGGAGCCGTGACTAACTTCGTGACCAACTGTTGCCCTGGAAACCTGAGGGAATACGAGAAACAATTTATGACAATAGTGAATGCAAATGAGATTCTACATCTTGCACATAAATTCACTTCTAGTGCATCTCTGCGGAAATCTCAACAGTGATTGGTCAGAAAGAAACGCTCCCTCCAGTCACAAATATAAAGAAAAATAAAAAGGTAGTGTGGAAAGCAGGACACGATATTACACGCTCATAAGTGGATAAATGAGGTTTTTTTTTAAAAAATTAATAAAACTGCTGCCATCCATTGTCGGGAAAATGAAATACTCCAGCACTGAGAAATAATCCAATTCATAGTAGTAACTCAAACTAGTAAAAGTTATTTTTCAGATCACATTACGGGTGTTGAGTCACAAACACGTTTTTTCGTATCAGCAAAAAAAGGGAGAGGAGACCAAAATAATTAGCTTTTATTATATATATATATATATATATATATATATATATATATATATATATATATATATATATATATATATATATATATATATATATAAATTACAGCAAGGAAACGCTCATCCAGGCTTTTTAAGTTCTTCTGCTCCTCCGCTAGACGCTGTTGTTGACTGATTAACACGTCCCGTTAACGTGAACACACGTCTGCTCTGTGCATTTATGGAATTACTGAAAAAGCATTTTCGATACAAAAAAAAAAAAAGGCTGCTAGTTAAAATAACGAGCAATTAATCCGCGGTATTTATTATACATACACTATATGGCCAAAAGTATTCGGACACTTGAGTGGAGTTGGAGTTAGAGTCACATAATAGCATAGAATGATGTGGTAGTACGAATCCACAAATGTTTGGCCTTAAAGTGTAAATTAGATATTCACACCTGTTAATTGTAGTTACTTGTGTGATGTTATGCGATGGGGTGCTTGGAACCTGCAGGACACTGTCGCCACCAGGCTGACTGACCATCATTGTGTTGGACACAGAACCCTGCAAAAACAAACAAACAAACAACAGTTTTTAAAGTTTTCAAACGAAAAGAATTCACATAACCTCCGAAAAGCTGCTTCGCCCCGATACCATTAGCATAATGGTGTGCTATAAAGAGAAACGGAGGCAGACAAATGTAACGAGGTCACGCCTAATGGATCGCTCAGAACCGAACAGAAAAGCAGAAGACGTATTAAATGCTTCCGAGTCATTTGGTAGAAACATGGGTTCTTTTCTGACGCGATTTGGAACTGCACTGTTCTCATTCTGCTGCTGGAAAATACGAGTCATGTATATTTTGCGTTCTCATTTTTTTTATTGTTTAGACGCGAAATAAGTGTATTGGTGTTTAACCTGTGTGAGGACGGAGCCTTGTGAATTCTGAGGAGGCGGAGCTTGCTGTGGCTGAAGGGTGCGATGTGTTCTGTTGGGGGCGGTGCTTGTGACAACCTGTACTCCGACTTCAGCTTGTGAGCCTGAAGCTCCACCCACCTGAGAGAGGTGCACAGCTGATGACTGCTGCAAGTACATCTGGAACGAAGAGAAGAAGTAGAAAAAAAGTCAATTAATTTTTCCATAGAAAACCCAGAGGTGCTGACACCGATCACAAACTTTCATACACTTTTCACTATTTTTTTGGTTCAATGGTTTAAAAAATGACATTTTGTGTTTTTGAGGTGGTGTGGGTTTGTTTTTTTCGTGGAGAAATACCTGAAGGTTTTGGCCCTGCACCTTCTGCAGCTGCTCGTGAATTTGCCTCAGTTCTTCCTGCTGCTTTTTTATATTGGCCTCGATCATCTGCGTCCTCTGTTCCAACTGCTCTTTCAGATGCTGCATGGCGTTCAGCTGTGCGGAGTACTGCCACACACACACACACACACACACACACACACACACACACACACACACACACACACACACACACACACACGCACACAATGTGTACACAATCATAAAGCTGATGGAAGGCATTACTTTCCTCAAAAGAAAGGCAACATAAGAAGAATCCACCAGTTAGTGATGAAGTAAAAGATGCTTTCAGTGGAAACAATTAATTCTTTAAAAAATAAAGTTTATTACTTTTGAAAATCCAACATTTTGACTCAGATTCAGGCTATTAGCGTGCGATTCATAATTCCTTTTTGCTACATGACCGTGTTTGATAAAATATACACTACATGAACAAAGGTATTGAAACATCTGATCAGGTGACCAGGTGTCCTCAAACTTTTGCCAATTTATTATATGTTAAAAAATACCCAATATATGGACAAAAATCTTAATGGACACCTGACCTTATGATTGGTAAATGATTTGAGCATCCCATTCCATATTTAGTTCCCATTTGCTGCTATAGTAATCCCCACTCTTCTGGGAAGATGTTCCATCACATCACATATGGCTGGAACAGTCAGATGCCCCAATACTTTTGTCCATATAGTGTATACGGAAAGTGATTGCTCTTGCGTGTATATTAAAACTGATGATTAGTAACCTGCTGCAGGAACTTCTATCTTGGCAAATGCAAGTGTGGTTGTTACCTGTGTGTTATGTTGAGTTTGTTGTTGCTGCTGGTTTACTTGAACAGGGGAACTTGTGTGAGTATTCTGGGGGGAAAAAAAACTACTATCAAACACATTTCACAGCTCATGCAGTAGGAAGAGTCTCCCAAAATCAACCCTATGGGGTTCTCAAGCTAGATGAAAAAAAAACAGGTCCTAAAAGGAGATACGCAGTATTGGCAAAGGTTTGTGGACACCTGGTCATAAGTATGGTATGTGCTTTTTGAGCATCTCACACCACATTCAGTCCTAATTTGCTCTTATAACACCCTCCACTCCTCTGGCAAAATGTGTTTGTGGAGATTTGTTTGGAGAGCTCAGTAGCAGGCCACTCACGATCTTCCTCTTCAAACCATATAAACCATATCTTCAAGGCGCTCACTTTGTGTACAGAGGCATTGCCATGATGGAACAGGTTTGGGTTTAAATGCAAAATTTTATTATATCGCATTATTATACAATTGTAAGCATTTCAAAAATGACTTATTAAAACCATACAATCACTGCTACTTTGCAATCATGAATATAACCTGTATAGAAATAAGCACAATCCTCAATTCTGCCGGTTTCCAAAACTAATAAAAATGATCCAGGGCAGGTTTCTATGCTAATTACAGCACTGAAAACAATTCTTGCTTTTGCATATCATGCTTAGACTTCTGTGCTTGGACATTAGGATGAAAAAGAATCAGGCAGTAAAAATGATGTTGTACAGTACAGTGCTGTAAACAAGTATTCGTTTACTCTGTTTTTTATTTTTTTATTTGCATTATTGTCACACAAATGATTCAGATCGTCAAACAAATTTGAATAATTCACAAAGAGAACCTGGGTAAATACTGAATAAATTCAAAATACAGTTTTAAAAAGTTTATTTAATTTATTAAGGTAATAAAGCTGTCCAAACCTGCCTGGCCCTATGTATAAAAAAAAAAGTAATTGCCCCCTAAACCTAATAACAGTTTGTGCCACCCTTGGTGGTAACAACCCCAATAAAGCATTTGTGATAACTTGCAGTGAGTCTCTCAGATCACTGTGAAGGAAATGTGCCCCACTCATCTTTGCAGAATTGTTATAATTCAGCCACATTAGAGGGATTCGAGCATGAAATGGCCTGTTTAAGGTAATGGCACAGCAAATCGGATTTAAATCCGAACTTTGATTAGGCCGCTCCTAAACCTTAGTTTCTTTCTTTCTTTTTTTTTTTAAAGCCATTCAGAGACTTGTTTCTTGTTTTAGTTCATGTCCTGCTGCATAACCCACATGTTCCTGAACTTGACCTGCCTTTTTCCTCATAATTTTCTGGTACAACACAGAATTCATGGTTCCATCAATTACAGCAAGTCGTCCAGGTCCCGAAGTTGCAGAGCAGCCCCAGACTATCACACTACCACCACCATGTTTTACTGTCGGTATAATGTTCTTTTTAAGAAATGCTGTGTTAGTTTTACACCAGATGAAACGTGGACGCACATCTTCCAAAATATTTAGTCAATGTTTGTTAATCAGTCCAATTTCTTTTTCACATAGGGCCAGGCAGGTTTGGACAGATTTTTTTTTCCCCCTTTATAAATAAAATCATCATTTAAAACTGCATTTTGTATTCATTCTGGTTATCTTTGTGCAAAATTAATGTTTGTTTGATGATCTCAATTATTTAACTATCACAAATATGCCCCAAAAATACAAATTCCAAGAAGTGAGCAAATACTTTTTGCACAGCACTGTATGGATATGCCTGTGAAAAATACAATTGAATTTGAAGGCCGAGTCTCACCTGATCGCTGAGGGAGGAACGTCGCTGTAATGTCATGTCGATGGTGCTGGGCCGAGGCGGTGTTCTCACCTCCACCTGGGACTCATTGGGAGTGGCTAAAACAGAAACGGGGAACGATTGAGTACAATCAAAGTTACGAAGATCCAAATCTGCAGGAGCAAAGGATCATCAGTAAGTCATGACTGCTTTAAATTCTGTTTCATAGTTGCATGCCCTCAGAAATGCTTTAGAACATTTAGAAAATGTTTTCACTGCAGTCTTTTCACCACTGAATGTTTACACCAAGTCTTTCCCTGAAAAACTTTAAAATCAAAAGACAAATATGAGTAAATTGTCTTCCTTTTTTTTTTAAAGCTTATTTGGCAATTCTGTTATGGCCAGCCATTTTTACTGCTTATGAGTGAGTGGTTTGTATTTCATATAGTTTCAGTATTTTTTTTAAATGGTGGATTGTGATGTCTTCATTCTTGCCCTGGTGATTGTTTTCGATATGGACGATTCTCGAGCTCTGATAAACTTCAAAATGGTTTTATTTTTCCCCCCAAAAATATCTCACTTGTCTTCATTTAGGTTTATCCTTCCTAACTCTGGGTTTCTGCAGGTTTTACCAAGTCAAACTTAAGGCCTTTTAAAACCTTTTTAAACACACACAAACACACTGTTAGCAACTGGCCTTCACCTAGAACGGTGATTTTTAAGACGATTTAAGGCCTAAAATTTGATTAAACTTTTTAGACTTTTAAGACCCTTCAGAAACCCTAAGCTAATAAATTATTAAATAATTGATCTAACAGAGCACATCTAAGCAAAAAAAAAAAAGAAAAAAAAAAAAAAACCTGTCTGTCACATTTTTCTATATTTCTGACCAAAGCAAGACATACAATGTTCTACACATCTGGATGGAAATCTCCTCACATCGTCTCAAAGTAAAAGAAAATGTGAACAGAATTGGATGGTATTTCTTTTTTTTTTTTTTTTTTAATCCACATGTATTGAATATCCACTAAGCTCCACTTACAGGTGCACATGCTGTCTGACATGGCTGTGTGTGATGACTTGCGCGAGCTGTGCGAGGAGGTGGACGGTGTGGGGCTGTGATCGAATCGCTCTAGCACCTCCTTTAGGCTGGAGGTGTTTAATTGAGATTCAGATCCTGAGTCCTGAGACTGCAAGGGTAAAGAACAGAGAGGAATGAGCAGACTATAATGAAATCATACGCATCCCCAAGAAGCCACTTCGTTCTCAATGGTCTCTTACCTTGTCTACTGTTCTCTCAGGAGGTGAATCCTCGATGCCCATCTCTCTCCTTTTCTCTGCCCGTACCTCTGCATAGCTAAAAGGGAGATGGTGCATAATTATGAACAAAAGCTAAAAAATTGTCCTTCCTGTATGTTTAATAAACTGTGTTAATACTCTCTAACCGTTCTGAACTGTGACTTTTGTGTACCATTACACCCCTACTAGGTGACCTGGTGACCTTGCCATGAGGTACACAAGTACTCACTGAAGTACACAAGGTCTCGATCCATGATGGGGGAAACAAATATTCACTTGTATGAATAATAAAATGCTGGTATTTCTTTCTATGATGTGAGAAACATATGCAAATGTTACCTCACTACATTGTGTGTACACACAATAAACTCAGGCCGTGAGTTCCACTGGTGGTAGGTGATGTAATAGTGAGTCTGGAGCCAGATCCACTGTTGGCCTTTGGTCAGGAATCGATAATAACATGACTTGCCCTTTCCAAACTGCATCACTGCACAAGATAGAAACAATATTTAGGTGGGTAATTCAGTAACACACCTTTATGTACATGCAGACATATGGGTGCATGGGTACAATTACTCACAATGCTCGTGGCATTTAGCCAGGGACTCCAGGTCGTCAACGTGATAGTAATCATAACCTGATGTCCCCAGAACTTCAAAGGGAAGATAGCCAATGATAGGAGGGGCTCTGGAAAATGAGGTAGAAAAGAAACACATATAAAACGAACGCAAGAGTAGAACAGAGAATGGAAAGAAATGGAAAAAAAATAGCAAAGTAAGTTTGACTGTTACCTATGATCTAAGAGCAGAAATTTCCACTCTAGACTGTGTCTGGATGTAAACTCTTCGTTAGGCTCCTCTATGGTACACATCTCCTGCACACAAATTAAATCAATCAATAGAAGCTAAGCTACATGTGCCTGTGGTACACATCATCTTCAGACGGTCGAACGGTAATCAATAGAGGTGGAGCACAAATGTGTTTGTCATAGACAGAGCACAAGTTCGTCTAATCAATAAACGGTCAATATGAGCTAAGCCCACACGTGTTCTAGACTTGAATGAATCCCCTTTCCAGGTAAACACATTTGCTTGACAGCAAAAATAACATTCGATTGTTAATATTTAACGACACCCACAACAAACTCTACGAGTAAACTAGAATACCAGTAAACAGGAACAGATATGTCTCAGAACCAATCAACAAAGAGCTTTGTTCATTCAAAAATCTAAACGGAAAATTCAGATGAACATGGACCGCACTTACAAACCAAAAAGAACAATTCACGATTTTTGTAGGTAACCCAGAATCAAAACTGAGCCTCTTGCCTTGATGAACTGAGGCTTGGTTAGCCTCACTGTTGCTACAAAACACACGTGGTCGTCAAAGGCTGGCCTCAGTGACTGCTGGAGTACTCCTTCCAGTCCGTTTCGGCTTATACGTGGCACTGAGACAGGAAGAAGACAAAACGAGAGAGGGAGAGAAAGGTTATAAATTGAAAACTGAGACACACTGAGATGCCGTTTTCAGTCAATGAAAACGTAGCTTTTTGAAAATGCTCTCCAACGTGGATACGTTTGAAAACAAAATTTTCACGTCGCGGTTTGGATGGTGAAAACGGAGGCTTTCGGAAACGATGGCGCATTTTTATCCGTAGCCGTGACGTTTTAGAGAGCCGGAAAGTAATGACGCGGGAAATTGAAGCGTCTTACGTGTAGTTGTTTATGCGCAGTACACGGACGAGAGCGTTTTCAGACATTTCAGTGTGGATGAGCAAACGATTAAAAACAAACCATCCCCCAATACTAATCTAGACCAGTATATCATTCAAATTAAATTCCATACTTATCCAAAATGCGTAGGAACCCTGAACAGTTTAACAAAATTTGGGATCTCCTGGAACATCTTCCCAGAAGAGAGGAGAACTCGCCAAATATGGAGTTTTGTACTGAAGTGTAAACAGTACTTACTGTTGCTGAGAGACTTGAAGTTGCCGATGAATCTGACGTATTCGTACATGGCCGGATCTTTGGGTTCCACAGAGCCTCGAAGCATGTGACAGCAAAACTCCAGCTGGCCCTTAGCTAGAGATAAACAAAGATAGATTTTAATTCAAACGCAGACTTAAAAAGAACAGTAGCAACTGAATGAATCAGGTTGTGTGGTCTCTCACTCTTGAGGTATTCTGGGCTGAGGTTCTCGGCTTCTGGGTGTGAGGAGAGGGCTTTGTACACATCACTGTGCTCTCCGGTTGGAAGGAAGTTAAGCAGGTTCTGATCTACCAAATCTGACTACAACCCAGAGACAAAGCATTGCAATATTTTACAGAAAAATCACACGCAATGAAGTGATGTCATGTGTTCTGACTTAAGGCAGATCAGCAATTACACCACTGTAAATCGAATCTTTTTCTAAAACAGCACATATCAGTGGGTAATTCCTCCCTAAATGCAGACACTTGCAAAAGAGTAAATTTTTTATAATTGAAAAAGGCAGCCTTTCACCTTTTGTGATTAATAAAAAAAAAAAAGGCATGTTACAGGAAAAAATGCAAAGTTCATCATTCTAAAAAAAACCTTGTGAAATATATAAGTTGCTTAAACAGTAATTCATTCATTTAATGCCCCCAAGCATTTTTATCAAACAAAAAACGGAGCATCTTGGGTTCATCAGCCAGACGATTTTTGAAAAGAAATATTCTGATTGACGAACATCTCAATTATCACTTACCGGTAAGTGGCCGAGTAAAGACGTGACACTTTCAGACACATAGATGACGTTTCCATCGGTCAGGATGACGAGGAAGAAGCCGTCCAACGCCTAGGAATCGCAAAAGGTCAATAAGCATTGGGAAAAATAAATAAACAAATAAAACCATCACTCATATACACCAATTTATAAACTTCTCACCTCCAGCATGAGTTGTGTGAACTCCTCATTGCTGAGGAAAGGGGGCTTCCAATCCTGTCTGATTTCGCTCGATTCAGACTGTGCAGTGATTTCTGAACGAAGGAAAGGTCTCAGATTACTAAATGGACAAAAGTATTGGGACACCTGACTGTTCGCATCCATATGTACTTCTTCTCAAACTGTTACCACAAAATTGTACAGGATCTTTGGATGTTGTAGAATGTAATTTTCCCTTTGCTTGAACAAAGAAACCCAAAGGTGTTCCAGCATGATAATGCTCTTGTTCACAAAGCCAACTCCAAGAAGACATGCTTTACATGAATTGTAAACCTGATCTCTGACCTCAATCTTACTGAACACCTTTGGGATGAATGTAAACTCTGACTGCATCCCAGGGCTCCTCACCTTCTCACCTACATCAGTACATGACTTAAATAACACCCTTGTAGCTTAATGAGCACAAATCTCCACACTTCAAAATCAAGTGGAACATCTTCCCAGAAGAGTGGAGGTCATAATCACACATCAGAGACATGTACAATGAGTATTACTTCATCATCTTTGACTCACAGATGGACTCATTTGTAATGCATGCATAGACCAGTGATATTTCCTTCAGGAGGTGGAAGATACGAGGCAGCAAGTAAACTGTCGCTTCTCAAAGTGGATGTGTTGGAAGGAGGGAAAATGGGCAAGCGTAAAGATCAGGGGGCCAGATATTTTTTAATTCCTGTAAAGTGTCGTTTGCCAGGTCTGTTTGTGAAATCACTAGTTCTACTGCAGTAACTATTTTGAACAAGGAAGTGGAAGAGGTTCTGTGTCGAATCTTGTTACAGTGGCATCTGTCAAGATTATATATTAGGATATATTAAGGCAGCAAGTGAATTTTTGTTTGATTCCAAGTTGATTTGAAGCAAACAATGATGAAGAAAAATGGGTAAGAGTAAAGATTAAAGGTTGACCGATTCATCTGCACTGATAGCTGATTGCTTGAACTATTGGTTATTGGCAAAAATCCATACAGATAGTTTTTCCGGGTTGCATCTTATGCGGAGAAGGTCTGCTGTAATTATACAGTACGAAAGCGGCCTCTAGAGTCGAATCACTGACACCACGTGCTCTTTGTTGAAGTTTTTTTTTTTATTCATTTTGTAACTGTTTTTATTTATTTTAATTGTTACTTTTTATGCATGCCTTTTATTTTCCTAAATATTTATTAATATACAGGTAGTCCCAGAATTATGAGAGATGTGTTACAATGACCCCATCACAACCCAGCCATTAGGGGGGCACAAGCCAGTGTACTCTTAGTGCCGGTCCCAAGCCCGGGTAAATGGGGAGGGTTGCGTTAGGAAGGGCATCCAGCGTAAAACATGTGCCAAATCAAATATGCGGATCACAAATGAGAATTTCATACCGGATCGGTCGAGGCCCGGTTAACAACGACCGCCACAGGTATCGTTAGCCGACAGGGTACCGGTGGAAATTGTGCTACTGTTGGCCGAAGGAGGAGAAGGAGAGGAGGAAGGCGTCTACAGAGACGGCAGGAAAAGGAGCAGTGTAGGAGAGTAGAGATTCGGGTTGGTACTTTAAATGTTGGAACTATGACGGGTAAAGGGAGAGAGATAGCTGATATGATGGAGAGGAGAAAGGTAGATGTGTTGTGTGTTCAGGAGACCAAGTGGAAAGGGAGTAAGGCCAGGAACATTGGAGGTGGGTTTAAACTGTTTTATCATGGTGTGGATGGGAAGAGAAATGGTGTAGGGGTGATTCTGAAGGAAGAGTACAGTAAGAGTGTAGTGGAGGTGAAGAGAGTTTCTGATAGGGTGATGATCGTGAAGGTGGAAGTTGAAGGGATGATGATAAATGTCATCAGTGCCTATGCTCCACAAGTTGGCTGTGAGATGGAGGAGAAAGAAAGATTCTGGAGTGAATTAGATGAAGTGGTAGATGGTGTACCTAGAAAAGAACGATTGGTGATTGGGGCAGACTTTAATGGGCATGTAGGTGAAGGGAACAGAGGTGATGAGGAGGTGATGGGTAGGTATGGTTTTAAGGAGAGGAATGTGGAAGGGCAGATGGTGGTAGATTTTGCTAAAAGGATGGAAATGGCAGTGGTGAACACGTATTTTAAGAAGAAGGAGGATCATAGGGTGACGTATAAGAGTGAAGGAAGGTGCACACAGGTGGATTATCTTCTGTGTAGGAGATGCAACCTGAAGGAGATTGGAGACTGTAAGGTGTTGGCGGGGGACAGTGTAGCTAGACAGCATCGGATGGTGGTCTGTAGGATGGTTTTGGAGGCGAAGAAGAAGAGGAGGAAAGTAAGGTTTGAAAGAAGAATAAGATGGTGGAAACTGAAGGAGGAAGAGTGTAGTGTGAGGTTCAGGGAAGAGGTCAGACAGGGGCTTGGTGGTGGTGAAGAGGTGCCGGATGATTGGGCAACTACTGCAGGAGTGATGAGGGAGGCAGCTAGAAAAGTACTTGGTGTGACATCTGGAAATAGAAAGCAAGACAAGGAGACGTGGTGGTGGAATGAGGAAGTGCAGGAGAGCATTAGGGGAAAGAGATTGGCAAAACAGAAGTGGGATCGACAGAGTGATGAGAAAAGTAGGCAGGAGTACAAGGAGATGCGGCAGCAAGTTAAAAGGGATGTGGCGAAAGCCAAGGAAAAGGCATATGAGGAACTGTATAAGAGGTTGGACACTAAGGAAGGAGAAAAGGATTTATACCGATTGGCCAAGCAGAGGGACCGAGCTGGGAAGGATGTACTGCAAGTTAGAGCAATAAAGGATGGAGAGGGAAATGTGTTGACTAGTGAGGAGAGTGTGTTGAGAAGATGGAGGGAGTATTTTGAGCAGCTGATGAATGATGAAAATCAGAGAGAGAGAAGGTTGGAGGAGGTGGAGTTGGTGAAGCAGGATGTAGATAGGATTAGTAAGGAGGAAGTGAGAGCAGCGATTAAGAGGATGAAGAATGGAAAGTCGGTTGGACCAGATGACATACCGGTAGAAGCGTGGAGATGTTTAGGAGAGATGGCAGTGGAGTTTTTAACCAGATTGTTTAACAGGATTCTGGAAGGGGAGAGGATGCCTGAGGAATGGAGAAGGAGTGTGCTGGTTCCGATCTTTAAGCATAAGGGAGATGTGCAGACCTGCAGTAACTACAGGGGAATTAAGTTGATCAGTCACACCATGAAGTTATGGGAAAGAGTAGTGGAAGCCAGGCTGAGAGAAGAGGTGACCATCTGTGAGCAACAGTATGGTTTCATGCCGAGGAAGAGCACCACAGATGCCTTATTTGCTTTGAGGATGTTGATGGAGAAGTATAGAGAAGGACAGAAGGAGCTGCATTGTGTATTTGTGGATTTAGAGAAAGCGTACGATAGGGTGCCGAGAGAGGAGTTGTGGTATTGTATGAGTAAGTCAGGTGTGTCAGAGAAGTATGTGAGGGTGGTGCAGGACATGTATGAGGACAGTGTGACGGCAGTAAAGTGTGCAGTAGGTACGACAGACTGGTTCAGGGTGAAGGTTGGACTGCATCAAGGATCGGCCCTGAGCCCTTTCCTGTTTGCAGTGGTGATGGACAGGTTGACGGACAAGGTCAGACAGGAGTCTCCCTGGACTATGATGTTTGCAGATGATATTGTGATTTGTGGTGAGAGTAGAGAGCAGGTTGAGAAGAGCCTGGAGAGGTGGAGATATGCGCTGGAGAGAAGGGGAATGAAAGTCAGTAGGAGTAAGACAGAGTACATGTGTGTGAATGAGAGGGAGGGCAGTGGAGTGATGCGGTTGCAGGGAGAAGAGGTGGAGAAGGTGGAGGAGTTCAGGTACCTGGGGTCAACAGTGCAAAGTAATGGAGAGTGTGTTAGGGAAGTAAAGAAAAGAGTGCAGGCAGGGTGGAGTGGGTGGAGAAGAGTGACAGGAGTGATTTGTGATAGAAGAGTATCTGCAAGAATGAAAGGGAAAGTTTATAGGACTGTGGTGAGACCTGCGATGTTGTATGGATTAGAGACAGTGGCATTGAGTAAAAGACAGGAGGTGGAGCTGGAGGTAGCAGAGCTGAAGATGTTGAGGTTTTCGTTGGGAGTGACGAGGATGGACAAGATTAGAAATGAGTTTATTAGAGGGACAGCACATGTAGGATGTTTTGGTGACAAGGTGAGGGAGGCGAGATTGAGATGGTTTGGACATGTGCAGAGAAGGGACATGAATTATATTGGTAGAAAAATGCTGAAGATGGAGCCACCAGGTAGGAGGAAAAGAGGAAGGCCAAGAAGGAGGTTCATGGATGTGGTGAGGGAAGACATGCAGGTAGTTGGTGTAAAAGAGGCAGATATAGAGGACAGAGTGGTATGGAGACGGATGATCCGCTGTGGCGACCCCTAATGGGAGCAGCCGAAAGAAGAAGAAGAAGAAGAAGAAGAAGTGTTACAATGACCCCATCATAACTTTTTGTATACAAATATTGTACGTTGAGACATGGCCTAGCCTACCCAGGAGTCTATAATTAGGGTGATCAGTATGGAGTAGCATACGGTCATTTGTTAATAATTTAACATATTGCAGTACATAATTTAGCAAACCAGAGCAATTTCACAATATGGAGATGCATCCATCCTGGCAGTATCCCAAAATTAAATTCAACACCGCCTACATGATCGCTTCACTTTCCAGGCCATGCTGTGAAAAGATGGCAGATGTACACATGACAGGACGACTCGAAGTAAGTGTTTTATATATTTTAAAGTTTATTCTTGTGTGGACCTTAAAAATATAATTTGGTGCCTGTTGTTTTTCTCATAGCAGCCAATAGCTCCTTATTTTTTTAATTTAGCTCAATTTAAAATCGTTTGATTAATTGGTTATCAGCAAGTACAAGCCAACCAAGCTCTTGGTATCGGTCGAACTCTAGTAAAGATAAATCCATGGCATGATCGTAATGGTTTGATGACTGGGTCAGAGTATCTCCAAAACAGCATGATTAATCTGAGATCCTGGTTTGCAGTGGTTAATATGGGAGATGGAAGTTCAGTGATTGAGACATTGGACTTTGGATCGATGGTCACAAGATCAAATCTCAGCACCATCAAGCTGCTCCCTCAACTTCTCATTTGCAAGTCACTCTGGATGAGGACGTCTGCCAAATACCACAAATGTAAATGTTAATGCCTACCAAGAACAAAACTGCCTTCCTTTTTCCATTCCACAAGCTTTCCTGCTTTTCATTCCTGGAAAAAAACCTAATATTGTTTGCTGATGACATCACTAGCATTTAATTAATTCGAAAATGGAAACTTACATGGCAAACACATTATTGGAACATCGCTCGACCGGTCAAATTAGTGGACTGGAACTAACTGTTTAATAACAAGTTCTATGAATTTGCATTTCAAAGAACGCTTCTGAAGAACCTTTTTTAGAGTTGGTCCTTAAATGTGAATGTACAAACTGCTCTGACCGGAATGGGAAATTTCACTTTAACCCATTGATTGGAGAAGCATAAAAGTTGGGATTGTGGAGGAAAAAACAAAAAAAAAAACAAGCTTTGAATATTTTGATTCTGGACACAGATCCATCACTTGTTCGTAAATCGTGAGACATAAATCAGGCTTGCAGCCGTATCGCTGAGTCAGCTAGTTTACCGGCTTCGCTTCTGCGAATGAATTCGAACTGCAAGTTGCAAGTGGATAAAAGCATCAAGCAAATAAATGCATATGTACCTAAAACAGGAAGAAAAAAAAAGCACAGAGTGTCCTCAAAGAACAGCACAAAGTCGATACAAATCAGTACCCTAGGACATTTAGGCATTATCTCTTGATAGTGTGTGTGTGTGTGTGTGTGTTGTCAAAGATGGGATGACTAAGCACATCAAAGAGTAATGAAAAATGACTCAAGTGTGCATCAACATCTGAAATTGGCTTTCATTAACACTGAGTGTGTGTGAGTGTGTGTGTGCGCGTGTTACCTTTTTGCTTGCGTAAATAGTCAATGCTCTTCTGTAAGATGGTGGACTTGTCCATCCTGCGTGTGTTGGCAGGCAGCAAGGTGCCCAGCTCTTTGATGAGCACATTGAACTGGTCTCTCCTCCTCTTCTCTGATTTATTCCTGGAAACGCTGAATTGCAATTCAAAAAAATCTATCAATACACTGAACGAGGATTTACACTCATGAAATCTGAAGTGTAGGAGCTCCAAAGAAAACACAACAGTCCTACCGTTTGGCCTTATCCCTCTCATCGCCTTCCATCAACTCATCAAAAATACTGCCATCATCCCTGTGACATACATTAAATACAGTGTGATATTAAGCAAGTGATGACAAAATATAGTATATATAATAATATAAATAATATATCTCTTTTTTTCTGCATAAAAAACACACACGAATACACACTGATAATAACAGTAAAGCTTAGAAGGGAAACCTCTGACCCAAAACATGTCATCTGACACCAAGAAAATCATTTCTTACACTACGGTGGCCACCTGACATCAACTCTGACACCAAAACATCCCCTTAGACACCAATAATGTCATCAGAAAAAAACCAGGAAATGTCATGAGGGATTTCAGAAGCATCCTCAGTGATGCCACAAACATCATGAGTGACAATGGAAACAGCAACTGTAACACCAAAAACTTCATCGGTAAAACCAGAAGCGTCATCAGTCAAGCCAAAAACGTCACCAGTGAAACCAGAAACACCATCTGGGAGGTCAAAAGGGCCATCAGAGAAATCAAATGCGACATCGGTGACACCGTTCGACATGAAAAGTGTGGCCAATGGCACCATAAACACCAGGAGTGACACAAAAATATCATTACTGACACCAAATCCTGTACATCATTAGAATATTAAATGAGGAGAATAAAAAAAACAAACATCTAATAGACCCACCCACCTGTCTATTGAGCTCATTGTGATGCTTCATGGGTCAGCCTGTGGACGACACACGCCAAATATCGGGAAGACATCTGAAAGAGAAATGAAGGAGAGCCTGCAAAACACACACGGCTCTCATATTATAAAAGTATTTTCTATAATATATATATATATATATATATATATATATATATATATATATATATATATATATATATATATATTATTATTATCAAATATTATATCTTAGTATATAACATATAACAATAAATAATCAATATATATTTATGATACCTCAGTAAAAGTGAAGTGTGATATCATTACTCATGATGTACATGATATTGATATATCGTCTAGCCATATCTATACATTTATCCAAAACATACTGGTTTTATTCCCCACCTTTTCACTCCTTTTAAACGTCCGAGTGTGTAGTGTGAGATTCGAGGTGAAAGGTTGGATGTTGAACACACACTTGATATCTGGCTGCTTCTCTGGAAGCCCAAATCTCCTAGAAATAAACACAAGAACAATGTTCGTTGAGAACACTTCAATCTCAAATGATTAGTGTGACTGTTGTGTGAACAATGCAGCTTATCAGCATCTGAATGGACGAAGCAGATCGTTTATCGATAAATTAAAAGCCAAGTCTGATACCGCCGACATTTCATTAGAGCAGCATTTGGGTTTAGTTATATTCATTACACAGATGAAGAAGTGGAAACACTCCTTCCACTGTTTATTCAAATGAAACAATCTGACACCAGAAGCTTTATCTCTGTCACTCGACATCAGACACCAAAACTGTCATCACTGACCGCAAAACAACAGTTACACAAAATATCAGTGACACCAAAGCTGTCATCAGTGACATCAAAACTACCATCAGCGCCTTCAAGACTACCATCAGTGACACAAAACTACCATCAGCTTTACCAAAACTGTCATCAGTGACACAAAACATCACTGACTCCAAGATTACCATCAGTGACAAAAAAAAATTACATTGGTGACAACAAAACTTTCATCAGTTACACCACAACATCAGTGACACCAAAACTGTCATCAGTGACACCAAAACTGCCATCACCGATACCAAAACTGTCATCAGTGACACCAAAACTGTCATCAGTGACACCAAAACTGTCATCAGTGACACCAAAACTGCCATCAGTGACACCAAAACTGCCATCAGTGACACCAAAACTGCCATCAGTGACACCAAAACTGCCATCACCGATACCAAAACTGTCATCAGTGACACCAAAACTGTCATCAGTGACACCAAAACTGCCAAACTGCCATCACAGACACCAAAACTGCCATCACAGACACCAAAACTGCCAAACTGCAATCACAGACACCAAAACTGTCATCAGTAACACCAAAACAGCCATCAGTGACACCAAAACATCAGTGACACCAAAACTGCCATCAGTGACACCAAAACTGTCATCAGTGACACCAAAACTGCCATCAGTGACAGAAAAAAAATGCCAAACTGCCATCAGTGACACCAAAAATGCCAAACTGCCATCAGTGACACCAAAACTGCCATCACAGACACCAAAACTGTCATCAGTGACACCAAAACTGCCATCAGTGACACCAAAACTGCCATCAGTGACACCAAAACTGCCAAACTGCCATCACAGACACCAAAACTGCCATCACAGACAACAAAACTGCCATCAGTGACACCAAAACTGCCATCACAGACACCAAAACTGTCATCAGTGACACCAAAACTGCCATTAGTGACACCAAAACCGCCAAACTGCCATCAGTGACACCAAAACTGCCATCAGTGACACCAAAACTGCCATCAGTGACACCAAAACTGCCATCAGTGACACCAAAACTGCCAAACTGCCAACACAGACACCAAAACTGTCATCAGGGACACCAAAACATGAGTGAAACCAAAGCTGTTATCAGTTACACAAAACATCACTGACTCCAAAACTACCATCAATGACACAAAAAATTACATTGTTGACACCAAAACTATAATAAGTGACACCATAACTGTCATCAGTGACACCAAAACAGTAAAACTGCCCTCACTGACAGTTGACTGGATGATGTGATCAGCAGGGTTTCTGTTGCACTTCATTTGCAGTGAACTGTTTCTCTCCTTCATGTTCCACAGCTGGAATAAACAGTGATCATAAACCCAGACATAGCATCGAATAATATGGTTTTATCAGTCTCAGTGATCACAGGACGCCCACATGGCCACAGTAACACTTACTGAGGTTTCTGATCTTCTACATCTTCCCCGAATGGGTGTCAACAGGCCTCGTCGTAGCGCGCGACCGGAAGTGCTTTATCCAATCTAAATGCTCCAAAACTGCCCGGATTTCCTGTCTGCACTAATTTACCCTTCTTTAGGGGTGAGATTTAGCTCTTTGTTGACCGGGTATAAAAATGACGAAATGCATAGTTGGAAATAATCATAAAAACCGCCAGGCCTAACCTATTTTTGATGCTCTGTTTTACGTGTGCGTTTCTGTCATGCGCACTACGTTCTTCCGGGGAGCAGTATTTTTTTTTATTAATGATCTAATTTAACGCACTACGCGTTCGGAACAGGCCTGAGGTCAAACAGTGTTAAAGCACCGCTAATAATAATGCGGACTTTTTTGTATCGTTAATACTTTTTTTTTTCTTTTTGCAAGTTAGAATTTATTTTCCAAAGGATAAAAAGAATAGGCTTTTATAAGATTCCTGTAACTTGTAGTACGCGGTGTAGGTGTAATATTATTATTTTAAATACGTTACTTGAATATACTGTATTATCTTACGCTTATAATTTGGCCTACCGAATAAAAAATGTTTATTATAAATTGTTTTAGCTTTAATGAATATATAATATAATTTTATAAATATTTAAAATTAACTATTTAATTTTAATTTTAAGGGTTTTTTTTATATGGCGCGATTTAATGACGCATTCGTCGCGACGAACCCGCTTCTGATGGTTGAATCTCAAATGGCTTGTAACTTCCTACGTTAGTGCACTATGTAGTGTATATACTACCGGCTGCTACACACTCTGTAGTGCACTCCATGTCTGAAAGGAAGAGATTTAGGATTTGGATAAAGGACAACCTTCACGTGGGAGAAGAGAAGCTGAGGGTGAAGTCAGGCTTGTGTATGAATGTGTGCTGAGAAAAAGCTGATACAATGTTGTTGATTTTCAGGAGAGTGGCAGCGTCTGTCCACGTCTCTGTCCAAGTCTCTACTGTCCAAACCCTGAGACACAACTGTCGACTTTTCTCTTCTTCTCAAAAGATTGGCAGAAAAGTAAGTCTCTCTCTCTCTCTCTCTCTCTCTCTCTCTCTCTCTCTCTCTCTCTCTCTCTCTCTCTCTCTCTCTCTCTCTCTCTCTCTCTCTCTCTGTCTGTCTGTCTCTCTCTCTCTCATTCTGTGTCTGTCTGTCTGTCTGTCTCTCTCTCTCATTCTGTGTCTGTCTGTCTGTCTGTCTCTCTCATTCTGTGTCTGTCTGTCTGTCTGTCTGTCTCTCTCATTCTGTGTCTGTCTGTCTGTCTGTCTGTCTCTCTCTCTCTCATTCTGTCTCTCTCTGTCTGTCTGTCTCTCTCTCTCTCATTCTGTCTCTCTCTGTCTGTCTGTCTCTCTCTCTCATTCTGTCTCTCTCTGTCTGTCTCACTCTCTCATTCTGTCTCTCTCTGTCTGTCTCTCTCTCTCTCTCTCTCTTTCTGTTTTCTCTCTCTCTCTCTCTCTCTCTCTCTCTCTCTCTCTCTCTCTCTCTCTCTTTCTCTGTCATTCTTTCTGTTTTCTCTCTCTCTCTCTCTCTCTCTCTCTCTCTCTCTCTCTCTCTCTCTCTCTTTCATTCTTTCTGTTTTCTCTCTCTCTTTCATTCTTTCTGTTTTCTCTCTCTCTCTCTCTCGCTCTCTCTTTCTCTCTCTCTCTCTCTCTCTCTCTCTCTCTCTCTCTCTCTCTCTCTCTCTCTCTCTCTCTCTCTCTCTCTCTCTCTCCTTCTCATTAATATGAATTAGCTGCAGTAATACCGAGTCACTGCAGGGTTGTAACTGATATGTGTATGATATTGTGTGTGTTGCAGGGTTTAGTTCTCGGTGTGTATGAGAAGGAGAAAGAGAGCGACACTGCATGTCTCACTGAAGCAGCTGCTGCGTTTGACAGAACTGTATCAGGAAAACTCAGCGATGTTCTCACTGTGTGAGTGTCTCGTACATTTCAGATTCTCTTTCATCGGTGCCGTGCCGCTCATTTCACTCCCAGGCTTTCAGCCGTGTCCTCCTTCATGTAGTGTAACAATGTGACATAAAAATCTGGAATCTTTATTCCAACACTCGTTCTGTGCATTACTGCGTTTTCCCGGGGATTTGAAATGAAGGCAAATTGTGTGTTTTGCTGCAAATTTGACAGGAACGAAAAGTCATGGTTCATGAAAAACCAAATCGCAATCTGATACATTTTTAAAGCAACATGGAGTTTATGCAGATTAGATTAGATTAGATTCAACTTTATTGTCATTGTGCAAGGTACATTTACAGAGCAATAAAATGCAGTTTAGCATCTAACCAGAAGTGCATTAGTGGCCTATTTACAATAAATAGCAGTGTGATAAATAAGGGTATGAGGTCTGTATATACAGTGGTGAGGGTGAATAATATACAGAAGGTGCAGTAGGTAATAATATATAGTAATATACAATAAACTAAACTTTCTTTCGGCTTCTCCCGTTAGGGGTCGCCACAGCGGATCATCCGCATGTTTGATTTGGCACGTTTTTACGCTGGATGCCCTTCCTAACGCAACCCTCCCCATTTATGCGGGCTTGGGACCGGCACTAAGAGTGGCTGGGGATGGTTCCCTGACCGGGGATCGAATACAATATGCTGTGCAAAGTTTGTGCGTATTCATGTGAGAAGATAACATGCTCAAATGACATGATACAGTTATGTACAAGTATGGATGTATATACAGAATAAATAGGGATGTAATATACAGTAGTTTGGTGATAAACGTGAGTTATAGATGGTGCAAAAATGCATTGTGGATAAAACAGTGCAACATTGTATGATGATCAGCTGTTATTTATCATCTTTGATGTTCTCTTTCTAGATCTGGACCTCCACTGAAGAAAGGAAAGAGTCGGGTATTCTACGGATTAAACCAGGTATCTGAAATGTTATTGGCTCATAATACGCTTTGTGTCATGCTGGATGCTATGTAGACCTCCACAATTGCCCCACCTTGATCAAATATTCATTGTATCCTCTTTCTTGAGATTGCACAGTTATATTTGTTACTATTTGTCACAGGAGTTCCCAAATGTAGCAGTAGTGGGTCTCGGCCAAAAAGGAGCAGGCGTGTGCAGGAAGGAGCACTGGGATAACAGCAAGGAGAACATCCGAGCAGCTGTAGCAGGTAACCTGTTTTGTCAGCTAAAACCTCTCGGCTTTACACACAGCAATATATGTTGAAGTAGATTTTATTTCTTATTGAAGGAGGGTTGGAGGAAAATGTCCAGGGAGGCAACAGTAAATCAATAAGCCTCTTTATCACCGTACTGAACAGAAAAGCATATTGGTCAAAATCCATAGTAAAGTCCAAAAGCAAGACTTTATATTGATGACGATTCAACAGTTTTGTGGAATAATTGGTACCGATAGGTGATTGCTGGAACTATCGGCTATCAGCAAAAATCCATAACGATATTTTTTCCGGGTTGCGTCAGTTGCTGGAGCGCCTGAGAACGTCCACTGTTATTATACAGTACGAGGGCGGCCTCTAGAGGCGAATCACTGACACCACATGCTGTTTGATTTGACACAGGACTGCACATTTTACCTGATTCATGTTAGTTCATGGTGCATCAAGTTAACAGATAAAATGAAAAATCAACTAGATTTAAAAACGTATCAGGCAATGTTGAAATGAACAAAAAATATTTCTGAAGCATTTAATAACTTCAATTAAAATGGAATCTTATTGTAAAGCGTTCTTATTTCACATAAATACAGTCATGTTTAAAATGGCCATCTTTAAATGTCTTCACGAAGTCCAGAGCACTAATATTACATTTATTTGTATTTTTTATTTTTTTTTTATATTGTAGTAAGGTTTTTGCATGGAGTGTTATGTTTTTTTTTTGTTAGTTCGTAAAATGGTTAAAAAAAACAATCGGTTGATTAATCAGTTATCAGGTAGTACAATCCAATCAGTATTGGTAAAAGCCACTATTGGTAGATCTCTGATGATTATATTTTTTCTTACAGTGGGCTGCAGGCAGCTTCAGGACCTTGAGATTGCTCACGTGGAAGTAGACCCATGCGGAGACAGTCAGTCAGCAGCAGAGGGCGCTGTGCTCGGTTTGTTCGAGTACGACGAACTTAAAAGCAAAAAGAAGACCCAGGTCACTCTGCAGTTATACGGCAGGTATGGCAGGATGCAATTGTGCTGTAATGTAAATAATTAAAAACAAGTTCTTATGGTTTCCATCCCTCTCATACAACGTGTCATACTTTGGATCCATTTCCAGTTCCCTTTAATAAAGACACAGTCTGTTCATTTCTAGATGTCATTTCAGAGGTGTGTGTTTCCTTTGTAGTGGAAATGATGAAGCGTGGGCAAAGGGAGTCCTGTATGGAGAAGGCCAGAACCTGGCCAGGAGATTGATGGAGGCTCCAGCTAATCACGTTACGCCTACGGTTTTTGCCGACACGATCGAGCAGAAGCTGTTTCCCTTTTCAGACAAAGTAATCGTGCACAAAAGGTATCGCTTTTATTTTCCTACTGATTTTTTTTGCTGCCCAGGATTAAAAGGTTTGAGTTCGAATTATACAAAAAGTACCAACTTCGATTCTCAGAAACAAGTCATGGATCGAGAGCGAGCAGATGGGGGCGTTTCTCAGCGTGTCAAAAGGTTCAGAGGAGCCTCCTGTCTTCCTGGAGCTGCATTACGCTGGAAACCCAGATTCCACCCAGGCGCCTTTAGTGCTCGTAGGCAAAGGAGTCACTTTCGACAGGTGATTCGTTAATCTATTTATACAAACACACTGATGTCAAGGTTTCTATTCCCTCTCCTGACGCTTCACTCTCACGTTTCTCAGCGGTGGAATCTCAATAAAACCCTCCGCCGGTATGGATGCCATGAGGGCCGATATGGGCGGAGCCGCAACCGTGTGTTCAGCCATCGTCACAGCAGCTGCTCTGCAACTGCCAGTCAACATCGTAGGTCCGCATACATCGTATTCCCGCCGACGTTTTAATGACTTCTGCACTTGCGTTATTCCTCATACAAGGATTTTTTTTAAATTAGGTTTAGCACCTCTCTGTGAGAACATGCCCAGCGGAAAAGCTAACAAACCAGGAGATGTTGTGAAGGCAAAGAACGGCAAAACCATCCAGGTATCGTATCCAATCACGTACAACAGCGCTGCACAATTAAGATTCGTGAAATCATTTCTGTTCTGCTCTCCAATAGGTTGATAATACCGATGCTGAGGGGCGTCTGATTCTGGCCGACGCCCTCTGCTATGCTCACAACTTCAATCCCAGGGCGATAGTCAATGCTGCGACTCTTACTGGTGTGTACCTGCTTTTTATATATGTAGTATAAGTATATAACATACACATTTAGTTTTGAGGCACAAGAAATGTATAGTTTCTGTTTCCATCTTAGTATATGAGCGTATATCTGTACTCGTATATTTTCTTAAATGCATCGAATAATTTTTTATTTTTATTTGTAATTTTTCCCATTCCATCAGGTGCGATGGATGTAGCCTTGGGTTCTGCTGCTACAGGAGTTTTTACAAACTCTGACTGGCTTTGGGAACAGCTGCATAAGGTAACCCCAGACACATCATTCATTTATTCATCCTCAGTATAATAAAATCCTTCTTAATCCCGATTAGAATCCTGGTAGATCTAATGAAGCTTTTTGAACATTCCACATTTAATCTCCATTTGCTGTTATAATGACCTCCACACTTTAGGGAAGATGTTCCTCTAGATTGTGGAGTATGTTTGTAGAGATTTGTGTGATGGGTGCAGTCAGCGTTCACATTCATCCCATAGGTGTGCAGTAGGGTTGAGGTCAGAACTCTATAGCAGGGGATCATCCAGTCTGTACTCGACATAAAGCAGATCTTTATGGAGCTGGCTTCCTGGACAGTGGTATTGTCATGCTGGAACAGTTTTGGGGCTCCTAGTTCAAGTGAAGGGAAATTTCCTGCTACTACATAAAGTGCGTCTGTATTTTTCTAGTCCATAGTGTGGAGCAGAATGTGTTTAGACCAGTGTGGTTTTCACAATGTGGATAAAGATAAATAAACAAAGATACGAAGGGTATTTTTATATATATATATATATGAGTTCTTTATTAATTGACTGAGGACATGTGAGGCTTGAAAATCAACACCCCTATAATGGTAGAAAAAAAAACGTTTGAGAAACAGTGGTTTAGACAAATCTACTCCTTTTCAATCAAATGCACTTCATGACCTTTCCAAAAGGGGGCGCTATTTAACCAAACATCTTCATTTCAGTGTTTTTAAAATGTGGGACATAAATCCTAAGTGGCAGGTTGCTCACCTAATATTGGTTTTGTTGAAATTGTGTAGAGTTTAGAAATATCTTTAATATTTTGACATGTGATAGTGATGAATTCATAATGAAGGATAAATTCAACACGAATGAATTACATTTGCTATGTTTGTGTTCTAAGATATGGATGTTGAAAAATATAGACGTAAAAACTTGGACAATGCCACAAGATACTGCATGATGAATAAATAAGATCTGAAGTGCAGGAGGAATAAAATGACAATAAAACAAAGACATTTTTTGTCATGACTGGGATTTGACTGTTTTGTGTGTGTGTGTGTGTGTGTGTGTGTGTGTGTGTGTGTGTGTGTGTGTGTGTGTGCGCGCAGGCGAGTGTTATAACTGGAGATCGCGTGTGGAGGATGCCACTGTTTCAGCATTACAGCAGACAAGTTACAGAAAGTGCTCTGGCAGACTTGAACAATATCGGGAAATATAGCCGGTACCTGTCTTTTTCACTGTTGTAGGCTTTCAATATCCCTCCATTATCTTTCTTACTTCTCTTTCTACCAATCTTTCTTTTTCTCCCTTCCTGTGTTTGTTGTTTTCTTGACTCCTCTATGTTTTCTCTGCTCAGCTCTGGTGGAGCGTGTACAGCCGCCGCCTTCCTGCACGAGTTTGTAAAAGCCAGTCACTGGGCACATCTGGATATCGCTGGGGTGATGTCTAATAAGGATGAAGTCCCCTACCTGCGCAAGGGAATGTCCGGGAGACCCACGCGGACACTGGTCGAGCTCGTCGCTGCCCTGGCCACCGAGTCTTAACGTCTTAAAGGGACCTGCGTGGGATCTTTGACCTCTCAGACCACAGGACTGAAAGCGGTTAATATTCATAACGCATTTTTTTTTTCCCCTTCAAAATTGTTTTCTTTGTGGGAATCAATCACTCACATGTAGAACTTGAGACTTGGTTTAAAACTTGATGGGAATGATCCTGATGTGTTTATAATACAGTACAAACTGCTAATTCTGAAGGTTTTTCCCCAGACTGCCTCACATTTGTACACTTGTATACAATACATGAATAAAAGTTTTTGGACACCTGACCGTACGATCGGTATGTGCTTTCTGAACATCGCATTCACTCCCAATTTGCTGTAATAATTTCCACTTTAACTTTTTCTGGAGTCACATGTTAGAGTGTATCTACTTTAACTCAAATACATGGTTTGTGTACGTCATCCAATGCTACTACTAACCATTAATACATAATTTCAAAAAGCATTGATCAATGACTTTGTTCTATATGAATGTAAATCTGCAATGTTTTGGTTGAAGGTTGCAATAAGTTTTGAAACAATTCCTTGCATAAAAATACTTTTCTTAGAAGTAAATTTTTTTGATACAATCTTGGAATTCCTACCTTTTAACTGTCAAACAGACGGTTGTATAGTGTGTTTAACAATGGACATTGTCCCAAAACAACTTTATAGAGATAAATAGGTTATCAAATGTACATTCATGTTAGTGCCTATAAGTTTAACTCGTAAGTTTATCCCTAATGAGTGCCAGTGACGACTAGAGAGGAAAAACCATCCTCATCTTGGTGGCACTGAATGCCTATTCATTACAGTTCCAACATTGTTGAGGTTTACTGTTCAGTGTTATGTGCTTAAATGCAGAACTTCATGCAAACTGTAGTCCTGAGCCATTGTAGTGTTTATATTAATCACAGTCTAAATCTATCCTCATAGTTCTTGAGTTGCTCAGTAACTTCCTCGATCTTTAGGCTGTTGATGTGTAACCATCCCCAGGTGTACAGAGTTTCTCCGAGAGCGAGAGAAAGAGAGAATGGAGGACTACATAAGTCATTATCAGTGACTAGAGTATTCAGTGTCTTTGTGTTCATTTGGAGATGTTTTACCAAGAAGTTGACGTTTTTGAAGGAGGGTTGAACTTTGTCATTTCGATAAAAACGATTTTTGTTACAGTAAAAACAAATCCATGGGCCCTCGACAGTACCAATGGGGACAAAACCATCTGCAAATAAGAATGATCCAGAAACAGAGGAAAAAGAAGGCCCTTCGCGTGATAGACCGCTGTGTGACCAGCTGTTACACCCCGAAGATCAGCTAGACAGTCAAATCAAAGTCGAGAGGGTATTTCTTTGATGAATGATACAAGTAAAGTAAACTGTAAAGTCATCATGCAGAAGATCATGCTGTTTTACAGACAGCACCTTGTCTGAGATTGAGCTGTCATTTGTTGAAGTCCATAGAAGTCTGTTGACATCTGTAAAAGTCTGCTGAGGTCTGTAGAGATTTGATGAGGTCTTTTGAGGTTTGCAGAGCTCTGTCAGTCTGCTGACATCTATAGTGGTCTGTAGAGGTTTGCTGAAGTCTGTAGAGTTCACTTTAGCTTTGCTGAGTTCTGCCGAGTTTTGTAAAGGGCAGGACGAGGTCTACTGAAATCTGCTGAGGTTTGCTGAAGTCTGTTAGTCTTTTGAGGTATGTCAATGTCTGCTGAAGTTCTGTAGAGGTTTGCTGATGTCTTTTGAGTTTTGCTGAGATCTGTTGAGGTTTGTTAAAATCTGTCAATGAGTTTTGATAAGTCTTTCAAGGTTTGCTAAGGTCTATAGAAGATTGCTGAGGTCTGTAGAAATCTGTAAAGGTGGTTTCTGAAGTCTGTCGAGGTTTGCAGAGGTCTGTAGATATTTGGTGAGATCCGTTGAGGGCTGCTGAAGTCTGCAGAGGTCGGTAGATGTCTCTAGAATTCTTTATCAGTCTGCTGAGATTTGTTGAGGGTTCCTAAGATTTGTTCTTAGATGTATGTTGAAGGTTTGCTAGGCTCTTTTGGTCTGATACAGTTTGTCAAGGATTGCTAAGATCTGTTGAAGTCTGTCAAGGGTTTCTAAGGTTTCTAAGAATGTAGAGGTCTGGTGTAGTCTGTAGAAGTCTGCAGATGTCTGTGGAGATCTTCTGATGTTTATAGAGGTCATTGAAATGTTTCGAAATCTGCTGAAGTCTGTTGAGGTTTGTTGAGGTTTACTGAGATCTGTTGAAGTCTGTAGATGTATGCTGAGGTTTGGTGAGCTCTGTTGAATTGTGTAAAGGGTTGCGGAAGTCTGTGGTCTGCTAAAGTCTGAAGTCTGCTGAGGTCCATCATTGTCTGCTGTAATCTGTAAATGTCTTTAATCATCTAGAGGTCTGCAGAGGTCTGTAAAGGTCTGCTGATATTTAGAGAGGTCTGCTGAAATATGGTGATGGTACCTGATATCTGTTGTAGCTTGTAGAGGTCTTATAAGGTTTCCTATTATATAGAGAGAGATTTGCTGAGGTGTGCTGAAGTCTGTTAAAGATTGGTGAGTTCTTTTTAAGTCTGTAGAGCTGTTGCTGAAGTTTGCTAAGGTCTGCTGGAGTCTTGAGTCTGGTGTAGTCTATAGAATGTAGCTGAGGCCTGTGGAGGTTTGGTAAGGTCTGTAGTGGGTCTCTTGTGTCCTGCAGAGATTTTTTTAGCTCTGTTGCATATTTGCATTCAGTAATACTTTGATATCATCTGGAGTTTTTCACTTTCCACTGTCTTGTCCAAATTATTCAGCACATTATTCAGGAAGTAGGAAATTTCACATCACGTGACCTCACAACATCACATGATGTACATGTTCTAACTGAAAACTGGCCTTCTGACCCATTAAAATTGAGGATTCGGCTGCATCTTTTGTAGTCCCTAGACTATAAATTCATTTTGTAAGAGCAAATAAAGGTTTTCGTCTTCAATAAGATCACACACACACACACACACACACACACACACACACACACACACACACACACACACACACACACACACACACACACACACACACACACACACACACACACACACTATGAACAGTAGGGGGCAGTACAAAGACAGAACCTGATGACTAATCTTACATTCATGCACAAGGAACGTGTTATAGATGTTGAAGCCTCTTAAATATATTTTGTGTGCGTGTGTGTGTGTGTGTGTGTGTGTTGATTAAAGCCATTGTTCTGGCAAGAACCATAAGCCGATGGGGAATTTTTGCAATAAATTGTTAATCTGTAGTAAAACTAACACACACACACACACACACACAATATGGAGCTGCAATTCATGCCATTAATGATTGATAATTTATATAAACTAGAACATTTGAATTGATTTCGAGGTAGGACTGTGTGTGTGTGTGTGTGTGTTTGTGTGTGTGTGTGTGTGTGTGTGTGTGTGTGTGTGTGTGTGTGTGTGTGTGTGTGTGTTTTGAATCATCGGTCCCCCACAGTAACACTCTCAGTGTTTAGAATTACAGGCAAAAGGACAAGGCCAAAGAGATAAACCTATTTTTTTTAGCTGCACTGTTTAAATTTTTCAGGACAACGGGTTTTGTGGTCAATGACATCCGATAAATACACTTTGTGTATATTTGTCTGTTGGGGTGTGTGTGTGTGTGTCTGTGTATCTGTGTGTCTGTGTGTCTGTGTCTGGGGGTGTGTTCCAGCACATATGTCTTGTTGCGTTGGGTTTAAATGGTCACATGCTGTGTGGTGCATGCACATCTGACTGACTGTGTGTAGAAGTGTGTGTGTGTGGCCTCTTTACACTGCTTTGAGACTGATTAACATTCTAGCTGTCACTCCCTAATCCGGATCCTTGAACAGGACGAAGCCACACTTACCATTTTCAAGCACAGTGACTGATATGCTGTAGGAGCGTAATTCTCACACTACCATAATACAAGACACATTTTTATGTTTCCTTTTACAATCCGATGTTCATTGTTGTGCAGTACATTTTCTGTGCACTGATACTCATGAGACGAGGAACGAACACATGACCACGCAGTCGCTGTGCATTTCCTTCATCTTCAGTAACTGCCTGGTCAGTGTCACAGACTACTATTATGTTGTTTGTTTTGTTTTTAGGCACTTAATAGATTAGAAAATATGTCAGGATTTTACAAGACAAAGAAAAATGATCTCAGCTTTATATTTATTTGATATATGTGATATACAGATTCAGAGTCATGAAAATCTTTGCTTTGCATTTATATTTTTGTACAATACCTCGGGACGCTGCCAGGATGCACACATCACCAGTCTTGTGAGATGACTTACTCTCACCAGCGTTCGTCAGAATTCAGTGATCTCGTTGTTAGTGTTATTTATTACTGTGTTTTTGGTGTTTTAGCTCTCGTCTCTCTCCTTTTTATCCGCATCTCCAGACACTGAAACACAGCGCGTCCGGTTCCGACCACCACTTGTGAACTGGCACTCGTTACATTACTGTAGTGTAAATAGTCATTTTTGCTTAATTGTGTACTGTTTTAATTGTCAATTATTCACAAATTACAGTATCGTGCTTTTTTGGTAGTACAGTAGGTCTTAAACTGTGGAACAGTCTCCCTCTTCATATTCATCAGGCTTCATCCTTAGAGGTTTTTGTTTTGTTTTTGTTTTTTTTGCCTGGCTTTTGAAGTGGGAAAATTGTGATTTCGAAACCCCTTACATTTAACATAGATTTGTCTTACATTGTGTAACGCCCTTTAGGCAACAAAATTGCATTTAAATGTTCTATATAAATAAATAGAAGTTGAAGTTGAAGCAGTATACTACCCCATACTGATCACCGTTCTTTAAGACTCCTGGGTCTCAACTTACGATATTTTCAATGTGCTCATTGGAACGCATCTCCATCATAAATCGGGGAATTCCTGTATTTCATATATTTATCGAGATATTTAAGTTTTCCTCAGTGTTACACACATTCATTCTGTCAATTCTATACAGCTCAATCCCTGCATGTTATACACTTCATTTCTTATTTGCTGTTATAAGAACTTCCACTCCTCTAACAAGATGTTTCACTAGATTTTGAAGTGTGCTTGTGGAGATTTGTGTTTATTCAGCTACAAGAGTGTTAGTAAAGTCAGGTACTGATGTAAGTGAGGGTGAGGAGGTCCGGGGTGCAGTCAGTGTTCCAATTCATCTTAAAGGGTTGAGGTCAGAGCTCTGTAACAGGCCACTCTGAAGGCCACATCTGAACATCTAAAGACATACAGAGACGTCTTGTACAATTGTGTGACTTCAACTTTGTGCTAACAGTTTGGAGAAGAACCACGTATGGCTGGAAAAATCCAATGTCAGACACTTGTGTCCCCCCCCGTCTTACACACTTTACACTTATGTATATCGTTCTATCATTATGAAAATTTAGTCACATTATGGCACATTATTTCTCTTAAACATGTTTTTCGGTCTGACTTTTTTTCTCTGATGTCCAACCCTTCGGACAAAAAACCCTGATGAACAAATATCTACATGAACATTTACGGCGAGGTGTGTATATGAATGTACATGTCTGGCTGTGGTCACTTTCACTTCCCAACCGTCTGTCTGCCGGTCTCCCTGTGTCTCCCACCCCCTCGCTGTCTTTCATTGTGTCCTGGTTAGTTTGATTCAAGATTTAAAGGTTGCTTTATTGGCATGACAAACATATAAACATTTGGAAGAATGCTTTGTCTGACTTTCTGACTCTCTCACTGTCTGTCTCTTGTCCTGTCTTTCTCTCTATAAATGTATCTCTTTATTTATCAGTTTATCTCTGTGAGTCGTTTTTTCCCTCTCTGTGTCTTTCTCTGAATGTCTAACTCTGCATATGTATTATTTTTTCTCTGTATTAGTTTGTCTGTCTGAACTGTCTGTCTGTCTCTCTCTCTCTCTCTCTCTCTCTCTCTCTCTCTCTCTCTCTCTCTCTCTCTCTCTCTCTCTCTGTCACTCTCTTTCTCTCTCTGTTTCTCTTTTAGCTGCGTCACGACTATTGTAAAGAATGACGCAGTAATTAGAGATGCTCGAGGCATGTCATTTTCCTCCCACCTATTCTCTTGTGTTAAAAAAAGGAAACACCCTGTTTAAAGAATTTAAGAAGCACTTCCTTCTCTCTCTCTCTCTCTCTCTCTCTCTCCCTCCCTCCCTCTCTCTCTCTCTCTCTCTCTCTCTCTCTCTCTCTCTCTCTCTCTCTCTCTCTCTCTCTCTCTCTCTCTCTCTCTCTCTCTCTCTCTCTCTCTCTCTCTGTGCTCTGCTTCTCCTCTTCTCCACCGCACTGATATTTAATGCGAGTGGAGTATGAGGGTGTGTTGCAGGTATTGTAGTGGAATAAAGGAGCTTTTCTGCCGGGCATTTGTCTCCCTCTTATCACGTCTTTTTGTCGTTTAAAGACCTGCTTATCCTTCAAGGGACAAAAACTGAGTCAAAGACTCACAGCTTCCCCCAAATAAAGTTAATAAAAAAAAACAATAAAATACCTTCTTTCCATCCATGTCTCTGTATCTTTCTCTGTCTTTCTGTATATGTTTCTGTTTGCTTCTTTATGCTCTTTATGTCTCTCTATCAATTTGTCTCTCTCAGTTTTTGTCTCTCTGTCCATTTCTCTCTATCTTTCTCGATGCGGCTCTGTGTTTCTGTCTGTCTATCCCTCTATATATTTCTCTCTCTGTGCCTCTCATTCTGTCTCTTTTCCTATTTCTCTCTCTCTCTTTGTCTCTCTCTCTCTCTGTCTCTCTCTCTTCTTATGACCTTTCATTGACTCTCTTTATTTGTATGTATCTTTATATCTCTCTCTATCAGTCTGCCTCTGTTTCTCTGGGTCTCATTCCAACCTCTGCCCATTTCCATCAGTGGGTCTCTCTGTGTTTCTTTCTGTCTATCCGTCTATATGTTTCTCTGACTGCCTCTCGTTCTGTCTCTCTTCCTGTTTCGCTGTTTCTGTCTCTTGCTCTCTCTGTCTCTTACTTTTTTTTATTTTCTTTCTTTCTTTCTTTCTTTCTTTCTTTCTTTCTTTCTTTCTTTCTTTCTTTCTTACTTTCTTTCTTTCTTTCTCTTCTTTCTTTCTTTCTTTCTTTCTTTCTTTCTTTCTTTCTTTGTGTCTCTCATTCTCATGATCTTTTGTTGACCCTCTTTATTTGTCTGTTTGTTTATATTGTCTTGCATCATATCTCTCTCAGTTTGGCTGTCTATCGCTCTATCTGTCTCATTCTGTTTCTCCTCCTATGTCTCTCTCTCTCTCATTCACTTGATCTTTCATTGACTTTCTTTATTTGTATGTTTCTTTTATTGTCTTGTTTAATATCTTTATCAGTTTCTCTCTCTCTCTCTCTCTCTCTCTCTCTCTCTCTCTCTCTCTCTCTCTCTCTCTCTCTCTCTCTCTTTCTCTTTCTCTTTCTCTCTCTCCCTAACTGTGTTTCCGTCTGTCTGTCTCACTCAGTGTCCTCCTTTCTTCATTTTTTTTAACATTCAGTCATTTAGTCATTCACCCTACATTTAGTCATTTGCTGTTATAATTACGTCCACTCTTCTGGGAAGATGTTTCAGTAGAGTTTGTGATTTGTGCTCATTCAGCTACAAGGGTGTTAGTAAAGACAGGTATCGATGTACTGAAGTCAGCATTCACATTCATCCCAAAGATCTTCAGTAGGATTGAGATCGAAGCTCTACAGCAGGCTTTCATACACATACACGATTATATGTCCTTTTTTGTGCATCGCAAAACAGTTAAAATCTTTTTCTTTATGAAAATGTGATGGTGCACTGTATTACTGTAACATTATAATATATAACTATATATATATGTAACACTGTCTACAGGTACTTATCAATGTAATTACTTTTGGAAGTAACACTTACAATGTAAGTGTTACTTTTGGAAGACTGACTTTCACAACACACACACACACACACACACACACACACACACACACACACACACACACACACACACACACACACACACACACACACACACATTTGCTTTATGAAGGTCATGGTGAACTGGGTAAAACTGTTATTTTGAGGTTAAGATGGCTCAATATGTACTTCCTGCTTATGAAAGTCCAAGTTTGCCAGAGAAGTGTGTGTGTGTGTGTGTGTGTGTGTGCGCGCGTGTGTGTACAGGTGTGAGAGGTGAGGGAGAGAGAGAGAATAAATGAATGAAGTGATAATGCATTGACCTAAAAGCATGACCAGTGTGAATTTGCTGCTTTTCACCTAAACCTCTGTGTGTGTGTGTGTGTGTGTGTGTGTGTGTGTGTGTGTGTGTGTGTGTGTGTGTGTGTGTGTGTGGAATGCTGTTTTGGCTGTTGTCCAGGTTGAGTGAGGATAGTGTTTCCAGTGCAAGTACCTGGAAGCATTCTGGTTTGGTGAGTTTCTGAGGCAACACACACACACACACACACACACACACACACACACACACACACACACACACACACACACACACACACACACACACACACACACACAATAGGAATAAGTTGCACAGACCAACCCAACCACTGTGACATGAAACGAAACATTTCCTGGTACTGTATGTTCAGTTGTTATACACACACACACACACACACACACACACACACACACACACACACACACACACACACACACACACACACACACACACACACACACACACACACACACACACACACACACACACACACACACACACACACACACACACACATCTATACTTTAGATCTTATCTCTTTATAGTTTTTCATGTTTCGTTCTTTATTGCAAACATTCTAGAACTTTTTTGTCCCTTTTATTCCCTGACTCGTATTCCTTCATCATCTTTTTATTCCTCTTTTTTTCCTCTTAATCTGATGAGAGGAATGTGCAGATTATGGCAGTGAGAGGCAGGTACTGAGACTAGTGCTAATTACTCTCTCTCTCTCTCTCTCTCTCTCTCTCTCTCGCTCTCTCTGCCTCCACCCAGTCTCTCTCTCTCTCTCTCTCTCTCTCTCTCTCTCTCTCTCTCTCTCTCTCTCTCTCTCTCTCTATTCCTCCCTCCCTCTCTCCCTCCCTCCATTCTTGTCAGAGAGAAGTGTGAGAAGGAGCGTCAGCACAGACGGGGAAACGAAAGAGTTCTCGAGGCAGAAATCAGAACAAAAAGGAGAAGAAGGAGAAGAAGGAGAAGGTTTGTAGAAGAGAGAAAGCGTGTGTGCTGTGGTTTCTGTGCTTTGAGCTCGGGGTGTCACACGGCTAAAGGAACAGGTTGGATGATGACAGCTTCTGGATTACAACGCTGCTGAATGAGACGTCCACTTTTGACAGCTACTGAACGCTGCAGGTGCGACACACACCTTCTCTTTTACCTGATTTACACCACTCACTTAACTCTCTCTTTCTCTCTTTTTCTGTCTCTGTCTCTCTCGCTCTCTCTTTAGCCACCTGTTTTTCTTCCTCATGTTTTTTCGCTCTTTGCCGTGCAGATGGTGCTGAGGCCCTGATGACTCCTTTGACCTTATTTATTATGATAGTTACAGAATGACCCTCTCTCTCTATCTCTCTCCCTCTCTCTCTCTTGTTTTGTCTGCCTGTTTCCTTTCTTTCTCTTCCTTTCTCTCTCTCTCTCTCTCTCTCTCTCTCTCTCTCTCTCTCTCTCTCTCTCTCTCTCTCTCTCTCTCTCTCTCACACTTAGTCTTTCTGTTTCTCTCTTTCTTTCTTTTTTTGTATATCTCTTCTCTATCTTTCTTTTTGTCTGTCTGTCTGTCTGTCTGTCTGTCTGTCTGTCTGTCTGTCTGTCTGTCTGTTTGTCTGTCTTCTGTCTGTCTGTATGTCTCTCTCTCTCTCTCTCTCTCTCTCTCTCTCTCTCTCTCTCTCTCTCTCTCTCTCTCTCTCACTTACAGTCTTTCTGTTCCTCTCTCTCACTGTATTTCTTTCTGTCTCCCTTTCTTCTTTTTGGTCTCTCTGTCAGTTTTAAAGTCGGAGTCTTTCAATGTTGCGAAAAAAAATACTCGGTTGGAAGTTTGTGTGTGTGTGTGTGTGTGTGTGTGTGTGTGTGTGTGTGTGTGTGTGTGTGTGTGTGTGTGTGTGTGTTTGTGTGTGTTGTGTAACTGCACTCAGGGGGTGTGCTGTAATTTAATGTGTGTGAAAGAGTTGGGTTTCACACACTCAGATGGCTCAATCGAACACACACACACACACACACACACACACACACACACACACACACACACACACACACACACACACACACACACACACAAATCCCAACAGAACCCAGAGATGGAACGAGTGATGATCAGAGGATCAGTGTGACCTTGGACTGTTCTTTTCTTCCCCTGTGTGTGTGTGTATGTGTGTGTGTGGGTGCTTCTGTGTGTGTGTGTGTGTGTATATATACAGTATACACACAAACACAGAACACAGCTTAGACAAAAAGTTTATTTACTGTAGCGTTGCTTCCTGCTATTAGTGTCGTTCATTTGTTTGTTTGTTTGTGCCGATATAAAAAGAGTTGAAAAGGTTGAAAAGGCATGCAACTTGTCCGGTCGTTAGTGTTGCCATAGCGACAGCACATGTGACCTATGTCTTGATTTGGGAAGGAGTCTCCAGTGTCAGTGTTTTGTAAGCCAATGATTTAAGTTTCAGTCCCGCATTGCGCGTGCGCGCGCGTGTGTGTGTGTGTGTGTGTGAGAGAAAAAGAACGAGACAGTATATTTGATTAAGTTCTTGCTGTTGGGTTCAGGTCAGAGGTTCTAGCCTAGAGGCAGCATCCCGTTGTTTTGCATCGTGGGGGTTGTAGTTTTAGAAAACTTATGGAAAGGGAATGCGAAGTGTGTTTTGGATGGCTCTATCTGAGGGGGGAGTGTGTGTGTGTGTGTGTGTGTGTATGTGTGTGATCAGGTGACTGTAGGAGTCAGTGTTTTTAGTGCAAATAATGCATTGTTAAAATGTGCACGGATGTTTGTTTCATAACAATTCGAGGGAACAGGGTGTGTGTGTGTGTGTGTGTGTGTGTGTGTGTGTGTGTGTGTGTGAGAGAGAGAGAGAGAGAGAGAGAGAGAGAGAGAGAGAGAGAGAGAGAGAGAGACAGAGTAAGAGAGAGGTGACTGTGGGAGTGTGATCTAATTGGCTGAGACCAAACCAGTTTCTACTGTCTGTGTGTTGATGCTTATCAGTTTTCAGAAGTCAGCACTTTCAGGTGTTTGTTGGGGGGTTTGTGTATTGAAGACTGGTGCAAAACTCAACAATAACTCAACAAGCACACACACACACACACACACACACACACACACACACACACACACACACACACACACACACATCCACACACATCCACACATGTGCACGTGCAACAGAAAGGGACTGAGAAACCCTGAGGTCACTTTTCCGTCTTAGGACTTTTTAGTCATATGATTGGTCATGTGATCTTCCCCAGCATGACTTTAACCCTGACAGACATCTGGATGCTGTATGTGTGCGTGTGTGTGTGTGTGTGTGTGTGTGTGTGTGTGTGTGTGTGTGTGTATGCATGTGTGCTTGTGTGAGATACAGCAAGATAGAAACAGGATCTCTCCCCTTTCCCTTCTGCTTTTCTTCCCATCACCATCTTTCTCACACACACACACACACACACACACACACACACACACACACACACACACACACACACACACACACACACACACACACAACATACCTGTCCCTTCTCTTCACAATGAATGCTTTCTTCCTCTGGACTGGAAAGAGAGAGGTGTGTGTATCCGTGTGTGTGTGTGTGTGTGTGTGTGTGTGTGTGTGTGTGTGTGTGTGTGTGTGTGTGTGTGTGTGCGTGTGTGTAAAGTAGACCCATCCTTCTTATACTTTGGTGGTGAGTTATTGGGGGAGGAGCTGATTATGGTATAATTTTGGACATGGACACACACACACACACACACACACACACACACACTTCTCCTTTTGTGTCATTAATCTTACTTCTCTGTTTATTAGACATTATACTGTTTAAATCACTGATTTGTTCTTTAGATCTATAGTTTGTTACATGCACTTGTCTCCCCGTATGTGTCCTACACACTTCTACTCAGTTTTTGGCCTTTTTTTATTACTTTACAATTTTTATGTTGCCCAGAGACTCTACACACTTCATGTTCCCTCAGTTACTCCTCCTAGATTGTGACAATCTTGTAACTTAAAATAAACTTAAAAGTGTGTGAGAAGTAACTAACTATCTATCTATCTATCTATCTATCTATCTATCTATCTATCTATCTATCTATCTATCTATCTATCTATCTATCTATCTATCTATCTATCTATCTATCTATCTATCTATCTTTATTACAAAATAAATGTATATTCCTTGACTTTCAGAGTATAAGTAGTGTAACTTTGCTCTCCGAGCTCGTTGGCCAAGTCCACAATATTCCAAAAACAAGGAACAAACACTGATCAAGTTTGCTTTTCTTCTTTACATGATCGTCATGTTCCATCCACAGTATATTTATTTCTTTGTGTGAAATTCAGCCACAAGAGTGTGAGTAAAGTCAGGTACTGATGTGGGTGAGGTGAGGAGGCCTGGGGTGCAGTCAGCATTAAAAAAATCTGTTCAGTAATGCTGAGGTCAGAGCTCTATAGCAAGAGATTTTCCACTCCAACCCATATAAGGCATATCTTCATGGAGCTGGTTTTGTGCACAGGGGCATTGCCATGCTGGAACAGGTTTGGATCTCTGAGTTCAAGTAAAGGGAAAATGTCATGCTAACATCTAAAGACATCCTGTACCAACAAATATACTCTTTATCCATAAATAGAAATATTGCCAAATAGAATAGAGATAATTTCAGGTTTAACATAAGTGAACTATTAATAATTTAATATTAATCATGTAATATTAATACTCATATTTGTTTTAATTAACGGTGTAATAAAGAGAAATATTAGGTCAATGTTGTTTGTATAATGATTTTAGCAATAGACATTTTTTCAATGCAGCGTTAAATGGAGAAATAATTGCATATATACATTTTTGTTTAATAAATTACTCCCTAAATTTAGATAGGGAAGTGGTAGATCAGTGGTTCAAACTTTGGATCACTGATCAGAAGGTCGGGAGGTTCATGCCCAAGCACTGCCAAGCTACCACTGTTGGGCCCTTGAGCAAGGCCCTTAACCGTCTGTGCTACAGGGTGCTGTATCATGGCTGCCCCTGTTCTCTGACCCCAGCTTCCTTTCAGGCTGAGAGATACGAGGAAAGAGTTTTGAGTAAACAGCTGATATGCCTGTATGTTTATAATGTTGAACTCACACCTTTTCAGGCAATGAGAATCAGAGGTGGCAAAAGTACACACATTCTTCACTCAAGTAGAAGTAAAGATACTCATGTTTTAAAATACTCTAGTAGAAGTTGAAGCACTGACTCTCCTTTTTTACTCAAGTTAAAGTAAAGAAGTATGGGCTCTGACATGTAATTAAGTAAAAAGTAGCCATTAGTACTTCGTTTTATAGTACTACCTGTTTTATTGTCACGCTGGTAACTGGACCTCACATGAATGTATCCAGGTTGAACAACCACCATATAGAACACAAGCAGAGAGAAGATGATGATGATCAGGTGATCGTCACTTCTTGTTGTCTTCTGCCTTGCTCATTGTTAGTTTTGTAAACTAGCCCACATCTGGGGTGCGTGTTTAAAACTAAAGTAACAAGCCTGGTTTGAAAACGTAAGAAGTAGAAAGTACAGATATTTCTGTAAAAAATGTAATGAGTGAAAGTAAAAAATTGTCCAAAAAATAAATAGTAAAGTAAAATACTGATACCAGAAAAACTACCTAAGTACAGTAACAAAATATTTGTAGTTCATTACTTCCCACCTCTGATCAGAATGTAGTATTTAGACAAATCATGGTGTGTGTGTGTATATATATATATATATATATATATATATATATATATATATATATATATATATATATATATATATATATATATATATATAAATAACTGATTTGTGTAGGGAAGGACTGTAGTAGATTCAGGCAGCAAGCAGATGATGAGAGTTGCAGATTGCTCACCACAACTGTGCAAACGGCATCATGGGTAAGATTAGCGGCAACATTTGCAAACCACTGCATCCATCTGTTCAAGGGAACATTTACATGTCCAGCATTTCATCTGTTTCACTCAAACTGCAGAGTGTTCAAGTAGCAAAGTCTGAATCAGTTATAATTTTAATAATAATAATAACAGTAATAATAATAATAGTCATTCACACACAAGAAAGTGTCCTTTCTTTCTTTCTTTCTTTCTTTCTTTCTTTCTTTCTTTCTTTCTTTCTTTCTTTCTTTCTTTCTTTCTTTCTTTCTTTCTTTCTTTCTTTTTGTCTGTCTGTCTGCCTGTCACATGTTATTTTCTCCCGCTCCCACCCCCAATATTGAAGTTTTGTCCCGCTCCTGCCCGCAAAAGTCCGCAGGTAAAGTAGTTTAATTTTCAGTGCACTGGCTACTTCTTCCTGCTACTCGTTTTTTTTTTGTTTTGTTTTTTAAGTTTCACTTGCTTCCTTTTTGAATATTAATAAAAAAAAAGAAACAAAAAAAAAGCAAACATTTTTATTTGAGTTTGATTTTTTGTGTAAATGATGAACATGGACATAAATATGGATCTTTTCAGAACATAGAACATCAACTGAAACAATATGTTTTAAAAAACAGGCCAAGGTTTTGTTGTGTTGTTTGTCCTTTCTTCAATAATCAAGTAATATCTGTAGCACTCAGCGATTTTCCTCCTCACTTCAGACATGTTGCGTCAGTGTGCTCTAGTAGTCTACAGCATGAACCACGCGAACTCTCGCTAGTTCTGCTACCAGTTTATTCGTTTCTGTGAAATATTTTCTTTTCCTTTCTTTTTTGTTTATTCCCCCTCAACCCACACAACTCACACTAATGCACTTCTTTCTTTCTTTCTTTCTTTCTTTCTTTCTTTCTTTCTTTCTTTCTTTCTTTCTTTCTTTCTTTCTTTCTTTCTTTCTTTCTTTCTTTCTTTCTTTCTTTCTTTCTTAATTTGTCTCCTAATTTCATTGTACCCTGTTTGATTTGCTAGACTTTGACATGGCTATGGCTTTGTCAGTCACAATCACAGTAGCACACTAAATCAGGAAAAGAACCAGAAAATGTGATTCTCTTCTTCATGTGATCCTTAGGGAAATTCCCATGTTGCTACTTCCTGTTTTGTTCTGTACTTGTTTCACTTTGTTTGTTTTTGAGTAATTTTGTGCTTATATATATATATATCACAATGAATTCAAACTGATTATTTCACAATAAATGCAACATTATATAGAAAAGCCAAAATACACAGCAAAAGTGTATAAATGCACAATTAGGGATACAAACACATTTAAAATACACATACACAAACTCAGACAAAAATCATCAGATGACCTTGACTCAATAGGTTATGCTGTGACAGAAACATACATCCTGACTTGCTATAAGCAAGTGACACGTGTATTTGTGTCTGTGTGTGTGTTTTAAATAGTATATTTTGCAGCAGACATTTAAAGCTGGAGTTCAACCTGATTTTCCAGTTTGATGCCTTAAATAATGCAGCACCTGACAAAACCTCAAGTGTCTGACACACACACACACACACACACACACACACACACACACACACACACACACACACACACACTATCCTACATCCTACTCTATGGTTCATATTTCTCTGATCTTCCACCCACGCTGTTTATTCATTAATTCTGTAGGCGAGCCTGTGTGCTGTAATAAGTGATATCTTGAAATATTTATGCCGGTAATGTGGTGCTATTTCATTACAAATAATCAGGTCACACAAAGGGATTTTTCCGGGGTGTGGCTCGTTCCCTTTAAATATGAATTATACAGTTTAAAGAAAATGGAAATGAAGAGATAAGTGTAGGTTTTTTTCTAATACCCGAATATATGAATGATACGATACATCAAAGATACAAATAAAGCAGCTACCGTTGTGAAACGATTGACCCCTATTATGATGTATTTTGATTCAACACAATGCAATTGTGCATGCTTTTGAACATTCCACTTTCAGTTCCTATTTGTTATTAGAATAACTTCCACTCTTCTGGGAAGATGTTCCACTAGATTTTGTGGAGATTTGTCAGGTACTGGTTGAGAGGAGGAAGGCTGGGGTGCAGTCAGTGTTCACATTCATCCTAAAGATGATCAGTTGGGATGAGGTCAGAGCTCTACAGCAGGTGACTCAAGAACCACTCCAACCCATGTAAAGAATATATCTTATTTGTCAGTTGTGTGTCTCCAACTTTGTTGTAACAGTTTGAGGAAGAACCTGATATGGCTGGTAAAGTCAGGTCTCAATTTATAGTGTGTGTGTGTGTGTGTGTGTGTGTGTGTGTGTGTGTGTGTGTGTGTGTGTGTGTGTGCGTGTGTATTCGAATGCAACGATTTTAAACCACTAATGAATATATGTCTTTTGAAAGAAGACTTTGCTCCTCATCAAGGCTTGTTTACACGTTAGTCGTGCTAACCTGGTTTTATGGCTTACCCATAATACTCGTGGTGGGGGTTTATGATGTTGCCATAGCAATCCAATCAATTTAACCCCCAGGATTTTCTCCATTTCAAGGTTCAGCTTGAGAGGTAGATGTTGTAATTTGGTTTGTGTGTGTGTGTGTGTGTGCATGTGCACACTGTCTCGTTGATTTCTGACCGGACATTTGGGGTCAACAAGATCAGCCGATGACCTGGAACAGGAACTCAATATGACCTCTATAATTTCCTGTTAGTGTGTCCTTTATATTAGCACTTTGCTTTTCTCTACACTTTTTTTTTTTTCTCGACACACACATACACACACAGACACACATGAAATAAGTCACTGTTTAGGTAAAAGTTGAATGTGTAACCGAGTATGACCATCATCATATGACTTGAGTGACTCAGCAGTTAAATACACGAAAGCTGATGATCAGAACTCGCTATATTTTTTCTATTCATTATCAGTTTATCACTTCATATAGACCTGATTTATTACAAATGCACACGTTTTATCCCTAGATCACATTGTTCAGGTCAAGTTCCTGGGCTGATTTTTCCATCTTGAACCCTGTCAAAATGTACTGTTTGAGTTTCAGCTTCCACGAAATCAGGAAATATATATCTACAACAGGTTTCCCTTCTGTATCGGAGTCACAGGAGCCATCTTGAGGTCGATCATTTACCCTAAAAATGCCACGTCCCATAGAATTTTATTAATCTCACAACTTGGATCAACAGGTTGTACCTTTTATCTGTTTATAGTTACAGATAATGTTGTAAAATAGCCACAAAAAAGAAGTTTGTTCCCCTTATCGCTTACTTTATAGCAGCTATAAACATTCCCTTGTCAGCTTTTTTTTTAAACAAACACACACTTTTTTGTCCGCATCTGTTTAGTATAACATATTAGGACAACCGTGTTGAAACCTCACAGATAGATATGAAATAGATATGAAAATAGATATCAGGCCATTGACCAATCAGATTTCAGCATTTAATTCAGGACGATTAAAGCATGAAGAGGAGAAGTTTTGCAATCCTTCTCAGGAGGAGATGAAGGTGCAGTAAATAAAATAATTGTGTGTTACAGGGTGTGTAAGAGTGTGTGAGAGATCGCACTGTTATTGAGGAAACGGTGCTAATATTAGAATATGCCTTCTGGCTATATTACTGTATTACTCTCATTTCATGGATAATAAATAGTACTGTGTGTAAACATCGTGACTAAGGCACGTGTGAATTTGTATTAGAAGCCTGAGGAACTAGGAGTGTTTAGATGGAACATACACTGTATGGGCAAAAGTATTGGGACACACAAATTTTTAAGCCAGTTGTGGAAGCATACAGTTGTATAAAAAGTCTCTGGATGCAGAAGTATAAAATTTTCCCTTCACTTGATGTAGAAGACCCAAACCTGCTCCTGCATGACAATATTTATAATTATAAATGAAAGTAACCGATAATTTGTGACCAATATTTGATATGTAGATCGATTTCTCCTCACTAAACTGTTTCTCAAGCGCGTTCTCTCAGCGACGCTGCGGCTACATGGATATGACGTATCACAACACAATGGAGACCGAGGCGTGTGCGAGTCACATAGAATACAGATTAACATGGCAGAGGTAGCGCTGCATTTTCCTGAAGACAGAACAGGAAAAGCACGTCTGGTTAAATTTGATAAGTTTTTTTTGCACTACAACGGCCTGGTTGTGAAAAGGCAATGTGTTAGAAATCAAAAGGCACCCAAGTAAATGTATGATTTTCTGTCTGTCTGAACCAAAGAAATAAAAGTATATGTACATTTTGAATTGCAGAGCATCATATTTGTTCCTTTGCATCATATTGCATTGATTCGCCTTTTGTTGAATCAAACTGAAATCAGATCGTAATGGGAGAATCATAGCGCATCGCTGCTTCATATGTATCTTTAATGTATCATATCGTTGGCTATGCATCGAGATGTGAAGATCTTGATTGGCATGCTAAAGAGCTCTGACTTCAACCCTGTTGAAAATGATGACATGGAACGCTGACTGCACCCCAGCCCTCCTCATGCTCACCTACATCAGCACCTGACTTTACATACACTTTTGTTGCTAAATGAGCACAAAGAAATAAATCTAGTGGAACATCTTCCCTGAAGAGTGGAGATTATTAAAACAGTGGATGAGAATTAAATGTGGAATAAGATGTTCCAGAAGCATTTACATGTAAATTCAGAATCTCAACACTGGCTGAATATATGTATATATACATACAGATTATGTGGAGCATCTCTGTTTATTAGAACTTTCACTCCAATCTCGCTGTCTCTCTCTCTCTCTCTCTTGCTCTCTCTCTCACTCTTACACACACAGACTCTCTCTCTCTCCTGCTTGCTTGTGCTCCTGCTTTATCTCTCCTGTCACACCCAAGAACTTTGCTCTCTCTCGAAATCCTGGAAGTAGAGAGCACTTGGTAGGAGGGGGCACCTTTTTATTTGCCCCACCCCGCAAAGCAAGCATTGAGCAAACACTTCACCACCTCCTACACACAAGCACACACACACGCACACACACACACACACACACACACACACACACACACACACACACACACACACACAAACACACACTTCACTGGCCGTACCAGTACCCGTGTGCGTGTAAAGAGAGAGGGAGTGTGAGATAGAGAGAGTGAATATTCAGGTGAGGAGCACAAGAGAGTGTGTTTGTGTGTGAGCTGGCCCCACACAAACACACACACACAAACACACACAGCACTAGTGGACACACAGGTGCACCTGAGGAGACAGGTACAGTGTTGCAATTCTTTTTCTAGTGATGTGTGTCTAATTGGTTTCCATGGAAGGATGCATTTGAGACAACTTCTGGCATTTTTCTTCAGGCAATGTGTTAGAGTGAGTTTGTGAGTGTGTGTGTGTGTGTGTGTGTGTGTGTGTTTGTGTGTGTGTGTATGAGCTCTGGTATTGTAACTAAACTGATGTGTTTGTCGCCGTGGTTAACCTTCATGAACACATAAATTGGTGGTGCTTAAAGTGTTATGGTGGAGAATCGGTATGTTTGAGTGTGTGTATATACATATGTATGTATGTATGTATGTATGTATGTATGTATGTATGTATGTATGTATGTATGTATGTGAGATTTCCTGCCATCTTGGTCTTTGGACTCTACAGCTTTTGCCTTCTGTGTTTGCTGATAGGGTGGGCCCAGATTGTGTGTGTATGCGTTATCAGTGAGACTGCCAGGGTATTATTCTTTTTCTTGGACAGAAACCTCTTTTTGTAGCTTTTTATATATATATATATATATATATATATATATATATATATATATATATATATATATATATATATATATATTTACATTTACACATATTTCTTTTCTAGTTTAATAATACGGGATCGGAAACCTTTACACTAGTCATTGCTTAATGACATAAAATAGAATAAAAAGATTTTGAGAATAAAAAAAAAAAAGGAGGAATAAAATAGAATGTACCAGATAATTTAACCTAAATATAGTGTCAGTGTAAATCAAATAAAGAATTAAAAGGAAAATAGAATTAAAATAATAAAAATAGACACACAATAACTATTTTTACACTATAATTGTTACACTGCATGTATTTATTATAGAAATCCTACAGACTTTTCAAAGTTGCAGTTTTACCACCAACAAAACATCTGACACTGGAGCTTTCTTCCAGAAGTGCTACAAGAAACGTCATCATATAATAATGTTTGCATTTTTTCCATTATTTAATCCATTTATGTGAAGCAGCAGTTATTTCTATAGAAACAATAACATATTATAACCACCATGTCCATGCAGTATGTATCTTATTGAATTACAGCTATGGCTTTTAGAGCTGCTGTGATAGAAAAGTGATCCACATCTTCATTGACCAATCACATTTTAGAATTTACTGTGATGTAACAAAAAAACCCCAATCACAAACACAATCTTTTCATTGGTTGATAACTATTTCGAAATTATAGTACTAAAATTGTATGTATATTTAAGGCTTTCGGCAGAAACTCTTTCCTAGAGCAACTTATATTTTTGTCTCTCTCACACAACTGAGCAGCTATGGGTTTTAGGGCTTTGCCCAGGAGTGAAAGCTTGTTGAGGCTGCGATTTAAACTCATGACCTTCAGAGTCAAAGTCCAATGCCTTAAGTTACCACCTTCCACAGTTACATTTAATTCAATACACTTTTATTTGTAAAAGTAGCCTTTTTCACAAAGCACCTTTGCGGAAATAAATAGATAGATTATATACTCTCTCTATATAATCTCAAATCTTGCAACGGTGGTAAGGAAAAATCTCCAGAGACTACACAAGGAGGAAAACCTTAATAGATGAGGATGGGTTCTCTTTTGAATCTGTTTTCTAAATGACATCCGAACACAAGAAATGGTTTGAATAAAATGTTGTAAAGCTTTGTTGCCAAAAGTATTTAGAAATGTGCTGTTAATTTGAAGCCAGATTAAGTAGGATTCCCTGTGCTTGGGCAATTTTTCGATCAACTTGTAGAAAAAATAAAATAAAAGCCTTGATAGTCTGATAGCTGCGATTTTATAAATTTGATGATTCCAGTGAAACAAAGGCAGGGATTAAATCATGATTTGCACTCGAAACTCTGCCAGCTTCGCACTTAAGTCAAGACACGTAATCTCCCAGAGAAGGCTAAACAGTACACCTAGCGACCAGATGAAGCTGTGGTTTTAGAAAGGGAAGTGAATGCTGCCAGAATAAACAAAAACAAGATATAAAATTCCACTGTGTTAAAGAATCATAAAGGTAAAATATTACAGATATTAAATGCTAAAGGAGTTTTAGTTGTATGAATATCACTGGGAAATATTTGTAAAAATCTAAACAAAACATTGGGATCGCTTTGTCAACACTTCGATTAAAACAAAAAGGATACCTGACTTTTCCAGCCATATGTGGTTCTTCCTCAAACTGTTACCACAATGATGATACACAGGATGATTTTGAATGCTGGAGCATTTTATTTTCCCTTTACGTGAACTAGGAGACCCAAACCTGTTCCAGCATCAAAATGCTTCTCTGCACAAAGCCAGCTCCATGAAGATATGCTTTACATTGGTTAGAGTGGATCTCCTGCTATAGAGCTGGACTTCAGCTCTGACTTCAACCCTACTGAACACCTTTGGGAATTGAACTTTGACTGCACCTCAGATCTCCTCGCCTCACCTACATCAGTATCTGACTTTACTAACACCATTGTAGCTGAATTAATCCAAACTCTAACGGAACGTCTTCCCAGAAGAGTGGAGGACACTATTGCATTAAATAGAGACTAAATATGGAATTGGATGTTCAAAAAACTACATACCAATCTTATGGTCAGGTGTCCAAAAACTGTTTGTCCATGTAGTGTATGTTAGATATATCTTTAGATTTATATTAATTGGGTTGATTTTATATTTGTTTATAGAAGGAGTCTCCAGTGTCAGTGGCTCTTAAAAGCCTTACACAAAAACAGAGAAACTTGTAAAGACAACAGGAAGTACCTTGTGGTGTTGAGGAATAAACCAATAGGTGATGTGCAGTTCCTAGAAACTATATATAGTTATCAGGGTATGAAGGGTAACTCTCATTCCACTTTTTATTCCTTTAATGAAAAGCAGTCCTCAGTAGAGAAGTTCAACCTTTGGAACCTTTTGCACAAGGAACATTTTATAGGAGTTTCGAGGTCAGGAGCAGCAACTGGTGACTTGATCCTGTCATTAAAATTACTCTAGTTTAAGAAACTCCTATTAATCTAGAAACGATTCATGTTAAAAGGTGCGTTGCTTTCGCTCTGATGCAAAAATGGTGAAGTCGTCTGGGTTCTTTTTTTTTTTTTTTTTTTTTTTTTTAGCCAATCAGGTTGCTCCTCTCAGCTTGGCCAAGCCTGAGGAATGTGTTGCAGGTATGTACTGTGAAGACAGGTGTGTGTGTGTGTGTGTGTGTGTGTGTGTGTGTGTGTGTGTGTGTGTGTGTGTGTGTGTGTGTGTGTGGGTGGGTGTGCGTGGGTGTATACTTTTCACTTAGCCATAATATACTTTTCACAAGGCCATATTTATATAAAAAGTTTATTTCCTCCTGATTCTTTCCTCCACAGGTTTCACCTGCTGCTGTTTCATGTGTTTGATCAGTTTGTTGTGATAAGTATAACAACTTTTACTGGAATGTTGATAGCACTTTGATCAAGTTGATAGCAAAAATCAAGTGAAAATTTTAAACGCATTTTAATGCATTTAGTCCTGCAATTTGCATATCCCTTGTCAGCTTAGTTCACTACAGTGTGATTTCCTCACATGATGGAGAAAACAACGAGGCCAATTGATAAGTGATCTGCACCTTCATTGATCAATCACAGAATTGAATGTAGTAGTGCTGTGAAGTAATAAAATACCCACAATTAATGAAACACTCATTGTTTCATTTGTTGGTAAATATTTAAAATAATAGTACTGAAAGTAATTGTCAATTAAATTAAATTCACTTTCATATGTAATATAATTTCTATTTTATTTTAAACAAAGCAGTTTCATGGAAATTAATACAGAAATTTGTCTTGAATGAGGCAACAGTGCTAAGGAGAAATTCCCAGGTACTTCAGTAGGACTAAACCTTGTTAGATGAGCATGGTTTCTCCTTTAAGTCTGGTGTCTAATTGCCATCCGAACATGAGAAATTGTTTGCATTAAATGCTGTAGAACTTTGCTTGGGCAATTTTCGATAACCTAGTGCCAAAATAAAAAGCCCAGCACTGATGGCTGTGATTTTTTGGACATGGATTAAACCATCATTTGCATTTGATTGTCAGGCAATAGGATACCTGTGTAAAATAGATTCAATTTAAAATCCGAATGTTTTTTATCCCTACGTTCAAATGTTCCAATAAACTTTACTGGTAATACAGACTTGACTAAACAGAGAGTGAAAATGCTGTGCAATGATGCTAAAACTTTCTTTATAAATGAAATCACCATCAACAACAACTCAAGTATGAATCTTTAAAATACTTACATGCTTCTCAGACGTTTCTCCAAAAAAATTCTCTAAATCTATCAATTGAGTGTTTCAATAGAAGGGATGGGGCACATGGAAAATCCTTTGTATGACACTTTCTTACTTTGAAATTGGAACCTAGCTACAGTGGCTAACTCCTAGTGCCTTAGGGTTCAGTATTCAAGTAATGCAACATTTTTTTTTTTTGATTGGTTTATGCTTTATTAACATCCCATTCTACATTTAGTCTCCATTTGCTGTTAGAATAACCTCCACTCTTCTGGTAAGATTACATCCATTACATTTTGGAGTGTTCTTGTGGAGATTTGGGTAAGTGAAGTCAGGTACTGATGTAGGTGAGGTAGTGTAGTTCCAAATAATCCCAAAAGTATTCAGTAGGGTTGAGTGTTAAAATAATTGAATTACTGGGATTAAGTGAAATTACCACCTCTACACTAGCAAACTACTTAACTAGCTAATTAGTACTGAAGTTACTAATCCATTGGATTATTTGTACATTTTCATCCAACTCCACATTCCTGTCCTTGAGTGGTACATATTAAAACTTGAAAGCCGTTCTGTTTAAATTCTTAGCCCCCAACCTACTTCAGCTCCAGAAGTTGACTAAAGGTTAACAGGAGCGAAATAAACAATAACCACTTTCTCAAGCTTTCCACTTCAGTCACACATTATCTCCCATGTTGATTAACTACAGCATGACTTTGGCTAAAGAGTCAACACATACACAACGTTCCTCGAGTTAGGTGAGAATATGCACGATATGAACAAACGTATTGGGACACCAGACTTTTCCAGCCAAATGTGTGTTTTCCTCAAACTTTTACTACAAAGTTGAAGGCACACAATTTTATAGGATGTCTCTGGATGTAAATCTTTTCTTCATTAGAACTAGGAGACTCAGACTAGTTCCAGCATGACAATGTCCCTCATTGAAACCAGCTCCCTGAAGATATGGTTTCAGTGGGTTTGAGTGGATCTTGAGTGGCCTGTTATAGAGCTCTGACCTCAACCTTATTTAACATCTTTGGAATAAACTGCACCCAGAATTACCTCACCTACATTAGTACCTGACTTTACCTACTATTTCTAATTATGTCTAATAGAACCACATTCCCCTAGTGAATTGTTTTTCCCTGTAGGCAATAACCACAATAAAACATTTTTACTTTCTGTATCATGAAAAAAATAATCACTTAATAATAATTACTGTATCAGCTTCCTCATTGGTCCTTAGTAGTATTTCAATAACAATAGTAGTATTTGTAGTATTTGTGGCAGTGTTTGCTTGAAAAGGGGAGCAGCCGCCACCCTGAGCTACCTGCATGGTTACGCCTCTAACCGTTTAACCGTTCCCAAGTCATACGTCTACAAAGACGTCAGCAGTCCCTCTCTAAGTCTCTCTATAAACAATAGCTCACGATGATGCGGTAACGTAACACCGGTTCTCCTTGTCAAAATTGCGGCCTGCTACAGGAATGGCAAGTAACCAGGACGTGTCAATGAAGCTGGAGTCGTGAGGAAATCATCTGCCACAAATCACGCGTCTCATATGGACGTCTAGGTTAGTTATATGACGCTGTAAAAAAGACAGAGTCCGACTTAATAAGTCGAGCAATAACTCGGGTTTGAATGTTAACTTGATCGTTCTGGGGTCAAAGTTGTGGACGAGGTTTAATCTTTATAACCCTAGTTAGTTC